>NC_079207.1:43238219-43591969 GCF_026745355.1 Beta vulgaris subsp. vulgaris | reverse complement strand
AACCACGTATCACTCAATCTTCATAAGACTTACATTATCAGTTTTGGCATCCAAAGTCCAATGAAGATGATTTAAAATTTATCATATGTTGGCAGGAAGGCAACTTCATTAACCCAGTTAGCATCATCCGGAGTTTCCTGTTCCTTACCCTTGGAACTGAGGCAGATGGGGATTTGTGAAGGAACTGGAGGGGTTAGTGGAAGGTCATCTGTTCGGGAATGGAAACAGAAGGTGAAGGGTGATAAATGGGAGGAAGAAATGGTGGTGTGGGTGGAAGAGTTGTGGAGGTGGAAGCAAAAGGATTTGGGCCTTTTATTTCATCCTTCAACTGCTCAAAACTGGAAGGAACAGAGAAGGATGAAGGTGAAATGGAGGGTATTTTGTGAAAGGAACAGAGAGTTTGGAGATGGTGGTGGAGTAGGTTCCTTGAGATGAGGGTCCTGTTCCTCATTATCCGAAAGGACTAAGGAGAGTCCTTGTTGGAAGGAACAGAAACTGAGCAATTTTATCGAGTGCTCTTCCTACTCTCGAGGAACAGAGGTTTAGGCTTATGGCAATGTGTTTGCGCCTCTTAGGTTTCGGTTCCTCCGGTTAGGAACAGGGTTATCCAAGATAACATCATTATCTTCTTCTAATCAGTTAGGCAGTTTTCTTTTCTGAGGAACTGGAAGCCATCTTCCTTGAATGAGAACCCTTCTTGGACAGACAACCAAGTCCATTTAGGTCTTCTCATTCAAGAGTTCCCTTGTTTGACTCCTATTGTGGTCCAACCGTAAGTCTTACTTCAAAGTGATGAAGTAAGAAGTTATCAAGGCACCGTACCAATAACACAAGTTTTCAATACAATGAGTAAGATGTTGAATGAAGAGGGAAGGGAATTGATTTGTATTGGTGGTCCAAGCAAAACATGTAACACATATCCAAGAGACCCACTTCATTCCTCTTTTCAGTTCGAGGAATGAGTGCTCTCCAAACCAAGTTAAAAGTACTTTGTGAAGGGGAGAGAGTAGGTTATGGTTGATTTGTTTTGGCCAGCGTTCCTCCAAAATATTCTAAATTTTGTCTTGAGGAAAATTCGGAAAGAAACAGTTCCTTTCCGTTTAAATACAAATCAGTTCCTTTGCAAGGAACTTCCCATACTTTGCTAAAGTGCTTGATTAAACCTTATTTTCTTTCCTCTAACCTCAGTTGTGCAAGTTCCATTAGTATTAACAAAATTTGCACAAATCATCCATAGCTAGAGGAACAAGAGCATTATTAAAGGCGAATTCAAACAAGAATTCCATGCCTTGTTCCTTTAGAATGGAGGTTAATTCTGAAATTCAACTTTATTGCCCATTCTAAATCGACGCAAAAACCCAAAACTACCTAGATTCACTTCGTTCGACCCTTTCTTGGAAGAGAAGAAACAGTTCCTTTGGAAGGAACAGGTGATTTCTTCTTCTTCCCCCTGAGATTGTTCCGGGGTTTCTTCTTCATGTCTTCCCCAATTAATTTCTTCTACGCATGCTCCTTCTAGGAGATTCTAATTGTGTTCCTCTATGGGGTTTTCTTGAATTATGTCGGTTTCAAGGGTTTTGTTGGAGATGAAGAATTTCCATTTTTGAAGTGTCGGTTGTTTTGATGTTGGAAAAGGAGAGTTTCTTGAAGTTTTTGCCATGATTTGGAAGGTTTGGAGGTTTTTATGGAGTATCAAAGGTGTGATGAGGTTTCGGCTATGGTGAAGATGAAGAGTTTAGAGGAACACGGTTTCTTAGATGAATTAAGAGGAAGTTTTGCATGTAATAGTAATTATGACACGCGGGAAAAAAAATAAAGCAAAAAAAAATAAAAAATAAAAAAACGAAAAGATAAAAAAAGAACAAGATTTAATTAAACTGGTTCCCCTTATTTTTGGGATTTTTCGGATTTTTCGGATTTTTATGAAAATTTTTGAAAGAAAATAAATGCTAAGGAACTTGTGCTATAGGAACAACTAATGCTACATATCAATTCCTTCATATATGCATGTTTCTTACCTTAGGAACAGTAAGGGGAGTATTATGTGACATTTGTGAGTTGTTTAATTTCTTTGAATTCATGTTTATGTTTTGCAACATTCCAATTTGCAATGGTCTTAGGCAATTAAACACAATTATTTTTAGCACACAAAGTCACTCAAATTGATTCAAACATGGGGGAATGACATAGGAACAATCACTTAATTTTTATTAACCTAACTCAAGCCTTAATTTTTCATATCTATCTCTTTGCAAAGGCTTAGTTAGATATCAGCAATCTGATAATCAGTTTGACAAAACTCAAGTTTAATCAAACCTTTTTCAACATTTTCTCTTAAAAATGATGTCTATATGTATATGCTTTACTCTAGAATGATGCACTGGATCTTTAGATATACTTATAGCACTTGTATTGTCACAATAAATAGGAACACATTCAAAGTTTATTCCATAGTCACTAAGTTGTTGTTTTATCCAAAGCATTTGAGAGCAACATGCAGCAGCGCTACATATTCTGCTTCAGCAGTGGATAAAGCAACTGTGTTTTGTTTCTTGGTACTCCAAGAAACTAAACTATGACCAAGGAATTGTGCCATACCTGAGGTGCTTTTCCTATTTACAAGATCTCCAGCATAATCTGCATCTGCATATCCTTTTAGTTCGAATGTATCACTTCTTGGATAGTAGAGTCCAAGATCATCTGTTCCTTTAAGATATCTAAGAATTCTCTTCACAGCAGTGAGGTGAGACTCCTTTGGATTTGCTTGAAATCTAGCACACAAACCAACACTGAAAGCTATGTCTGAACGACTTTGGATATGTCGCTGATTTTTTGTAATCTCCAAGGTTTTGGTTGAAACTCTCTTATAGGAACATGTTGTTCCTCATGAGTTCCTCGAGTAGATGAGGAACTCTGCTCAGTTGTTCCTCAGTTAGCCTCGTGGACTCAGTTCCTTCATTTAAGGAACAGGAGCATCTTCTCCTCTTGAGGAACAGAACATCATTGATGTCATTATTTTCAAATCCTCGTTCCTTTCCTCTTTCATTCTTCTTCTTCTTGTGAATCTGGTTCCTTGTACTGGTTGTGCTAACCCTATCTCATAGTCATCAACCTGTATCTTGGATTATTTTGTCAGATTCATCAAAGATTACTGAATGCTTTCTTCAACACACATAGTTCTTTGTTATATACTCTATAAGCTTTACTATGTGAGGATATCCTAAAAATGTTGCTTCATCACTCCTTGCATCAAATTTTCCAAGATTATCTTTTCCATTATTATGCACATAACATTTGCACCAAATGTTCTAAAATAGTGATATTTGGTTTCTTTCCAAAATAAAGTTCATAAGGAGTTTTATTAATGATTGGTCTCATCATGGCACGATTTATTATGTGACAAGCAGTATTAACAGCTTCAGCCCAAAAGTTCCTTGAAAGTTCACTAGCAATCAACATGGTTCTAGACATTTCCTCCAAAGTTCTATTTTTCCTTTCTACAACACCATTTTGTTGTGGTGTTCTAGGGGCAGAGAAATTATGATCCATGCCATTATCTCTGCTTAAATCATCAAATTTATAATTTTCGAATTCCTTGCCATGATCTGATCTAATGTGCATTATTTTATGTCCACTTAAGTTTTGAACTCTTTTAGCAAAGACAAGGAACTCATCGTAAGTTTCATCTTTACTAGTGAGAAAAATAACCCAAGTGTACCTAGAGTAGTCATCTACAATCCCAAGTACATACCTCTTTCCACTTCTGCTTTGAATTCTCATGGTTCCACATAAGTCCATATGAATTAATTCTAATGGTTTAGTGGTACTTACAATCGTTTTAGATTTGAAAGAGGATCTTACTTGCTTACCTCGTGCACATGCATCACAAACTTGATCATTATGAAATTTTATGGATGGTAATCCTAAAACAAGATCTTTTGATCTAAGTTTCTCAAGTAATGAAAAGCTAGCATGTCCTAGACGCTTGTGCCAAAGAAGTGAATCATCTTCAATAACACTAAGACAAGTTAAATTGATTTGAGGAACAAGGTCTAGATCCACAATGTATGTGTTCCCTTTCCTTGTTCCTTCCAAGATAACCCTCTTAGTTTTGATGTTGATGATCAAGCATTTTTCTTTATCAAATTTTACAGTATTTCCTTTGTCACAGAATTAAGAAATGCTTAATAGATTATGTTTTAGACCTTCAACTAAAAATACATTTTCAATGGAGTGTAGTGGTGACTTACCGACCTTACCCATAGCAACTATGTTACCTTTCTTATTATCACCAAATGTTACACTTCCACCTTCATAGGTTGTGAGTGAGAGAAATTTCGTTTTGTCTCCTGCATGTGCTTAGAACAACCACTATCGAGATACCATGTGTTGTTCTCCCTCACTCCAACCTGCAAAAATCAACTAGGTGTTAGTTGTAGGAACCCCATCTTTCGTGGGTTCCTGTTCTTGACTAGGATTTGTTTTGACAACCCATTTTTTCTTACTTATTGTCACGTTTTTCCCAATCATTTCAGATTTTAATTGACATTGCATTGATTTATGTAATGACCTACCTTGCCACAATACATACAAAACTTGTCACTAGGTAGATCAACATATTTCTTTGTCTTGTTCCTTTTCTTGTAGTTTTCAAAACCAAGACCTTCCTTCCTCTTGGTCTGTGGTTTCTCAATCCACTTAGGAACTTTCATGATTTTGCCTCTGTTCCTTGCGACAACTAGTTCCTTTTTAAGATTACAGATCTGTTCCTTTAAAATAAGTTTCTCTTTATTCATTTTTTCAATCTCAGATCTGTATCCTTTCAAAGGGGTTGATCTTATATCAAAGGAACTCAGAACAGGGACAAACTCTTTCAAGTGTGAAATCTCTAAATTAATTAGATAATTTTCATTTTTCAAACTTTCATAATATTCTTTGATTTTCAGGTTTTTATCAAATAAATCAAAGAATCTTGTTTCAACATCTGTTCTCATTTTCTTAAGCCATTCTATGTGTTCCTTGCAGACTTTTAAGGCTTGTTCCGTTTGTTCACGTTTTTCACGTTCATCTCTACATTCAAGAATTGCATCATAAAGAAGATCATATATTTCAGGCCTAGTTTTACCATCTAGGTCTGACTCAAGTCCATGTTGACTTACCTCAACTTTTTCTTCATCTTCTTTTTCGTCAGTGTTTGCCATGAGGCAAATGTTTGCTGTTTCTTCAGTTGGTCTATTAGATGAAATGCAAATACAGTCTCGTTCCGTCTGTAATACTCCGTATTTTTGGAGTTAATTCTTTATAATTAAGAAAATATAAAGAATATTGTTTATGCTAAAATTTATCACTTATGACGAAATTAAAGTTGGGGACGATTTAACCAGATTATGTTTAAGAGAATGTGACAAACGAATGCAATGGGGATCAAAGGGGATGAACACACAAAAATGGTGACGCGAAAAACCCCAATGAAGGTGGGTAAAAACCGCGGGTGGATGGAGATCCACCAATCTACTATGGTTCACTGTCTTTCTTAGTGAGTGACGTTACAAAAGTACTTTTGTCTCGAGTGTTCTTTCGATAATAATGCGTAAAAAATGACTAATGATTCTCTACCCCCTTTTGTATGCCTCTTTTCCCCCCTTGGCTTTTTCTCAACGAATACATAATGAATTCACTAATTATTACATTAATTTCGGTCCTTCAATCATGGGAGATCTTCCTCATTTATGCTCCAACGTCATGATCCTTGTTCTTTAACGGCTGAATTTATGCCTCATTACACTCCTTCCTTATTTAGCTGAACCGTTATCACTTAATGCTCTGCTCCAATCTCGCGTCCAACGCTGCGTCTTCAAGTCATAGTTACTTTGTCATCATGTCATATGGCATCATATCATCGAGTCATCACGGCATTGCGTCAATGTCATCCTATCAAAAAATTCAGCCATAACAATTTGCCCCCAATTGTTGAATCGGGGTAACCCAAAACCCATGAGACAATTGTTAAGAAAAATCAATAAATCAATTGAAATTCTCTCTAAATCATCAAGATATCAAAAATCACAAGAAGAATCTCGCTTTTGTCAATTATAGAAAAAATTCCCCAAGGAGACACAAGGAAGGAAAGGAGATCCGTTTAGGCGGTTATATTTGGTAGTCCAATGGTCTCAAAATACAAAAGGTAGTTTTCTTTTTAAATAGTCGTTTTAATTCTAACCGTTGGCACAATGTCATGATTACTCTTGATGGCATAAATATCTTGGGCGGTTAAGGATTCTAACTTTTTTATTTCAACTCCAAATCTTTCTCTCTATTTAAGTAAGGCAGTTTCCATAATTTCCCTTATTCTCTCTGCCGAAAAATCAATTAGTGATTCCAGGTAATTCCCACACTTCTCCGCTCATTAATTCCTTTAATTCGCAGTTCTTTTCTTCCTTGCACTTATGGCTCCTAGCAGACGCAGTATTAGAACATTCGTAAAAAACCAAGAAAAATCGAGAGGGAAAGAGAAAGTCGTAGAACAAAGGGTAGAGAATGAAGATGAACTGTCAACGATGTCAGAAGAAGACCTATTAAGGTTTTTAGACTTAGGGAATCTGCCCGAAAGTACTGTCATTAGGAATGCCGAGTCTGACGAACCACCAGAGTCATGTCCCCCCAAATGGGTGGTACTCTACGAGTACCCTTTCAAAATAGGCCTAAGACTTCCCTTCACCCCCTTAGCAAGGGATCTGATGCAGATTTACCAGATCAGTCCTGGGCAAATTATGCCCCAGGTCTGGCAGATTCTGAGTGTCATCGACAGGGTGACGGCGTCGTGGGAAGAAGCCTTCACCCTCTACGACCTACTGTTACACTATGAAATTAGGGTCAAAGCAAAAAATAGAATAACCCTGCATGCAAAGGCGAGGTTAGAACCTCTAGTCGGGGGAATCCAGTCGAATGACAGAGGTTGGAAAAACAGGTTTGTGTTTGTGAAGAGGTCGTCGCTAGGGGAAGCTGGGACGTCTTTGGTTCACGGCTGGAATACCGAAGGTGTGTTTATTTTCAGTCTTTTGAAGTTCATGTCGTGTCGTTAACACTACTCTTACATCGTTTCTACAGCAGGTCTTAACCGTAAACTACTGTCGCATCGTGATGAGTCTAAGAGCCTTTGCGACAAATTTTTGAAAGTTTCATAGGAAGACAGGCAGTTCAGAAGAATTCTTTTTGCTTCTCAAGACAGTTGCTCATCTATGGCATCTGGTTAGTCTATCTATGTTCTCTGATTTTTTTTTATTTTTGGGTAGGACATTACCAGGACTGGTTTCACACTAATGACTCAATCATTATTGGACAGGTTCATCTCAGTCGCGTCCTATGGGAGTCTCGACGGGCAGGCACTGGCTGAATTGCTGCGCAAACGTAAGAGGGAGTCCTCTGCCGACGCTGCGTCCTTGTCATCAGCGTCGACAAAGAAGGATACGGCTGTCGTCGTCCACTTGGATGACGAGCATGACGTCGCGTCTAAGACGCGCAAGACTGACTTCCTGGCCCCTCCAGACAAGAGCGGGCCTTCTTATACTGTGACCGTCCCTAATGACTTCATGTCGTTGGATAGGTCCATATGGCCTGAGGCTGACATGTTCCTTTTTCCAAGCGCAATGGAAAGAATCAAGGACCATAATCTTCCTCGCATGATGTCAGATGGGCTAGAACTCCTATTCCAGGTATAGACACTCGCTTTATATATATATATATATTTTTTCCCGAGACACTATGCCACTATGACAATGACTTATGTTTTTTTTTATGACACGCATTCTCCTTTTCCTATGCAGTCTTCTCAACACCTCCTAATGGCTAAGAGGGAGATCTCGTCTCTGCTGAAGGGTCAACTGTCCATGAGGTAGAGACTGGAGAAGGCGGAATCGGACGCGAAGTCCAAAAGCGCTCAAGTGGAGTCCTGCAAGAAGGCTATGGAGGATATGGGGGAAACCCTGAAGAAGAATGGAGAGGAGCTGGAAGAGATTAGGTAGAGGGCAACTAAGCTGGAAGAATCTTCGCGTCCGGAGATCCCGACTCTCCAGGCAAGCATTGACGCGCAGAAGAATGAGCTGGATCTTCTTGAGGCTGAGGTGACGACCAGGGTCATGGCCAAGCTAATGAATCAGTTCCTAATGAAAAAGGCGGCGTCATGGACGCCACAGAAGGACATTGACCTATTCCTCTAATTCATGGGGTCCATGAAGGATCTGATGGACGAGGAAGATGGCTGCAACGACGGGTTCTTCATCAAAAGTCGATGTGCCGCCTGACCCTGAAACTGAGAAGGAAGTTCCAGCCACTGCCTTGCCATCTGCAGCGTCAGAGGAGAAGGAAGCTGAGGAGGCCCCTGACGTTTAAGTTTTAATCATTTTATATTCCGCCCCTTTCACTTGAATTTTTTAATCAAACTTTGTTCTAGGTCACTCAAGGGAGTGACTCTTTGATTTGTACTTTTGGGTCACCTACGGGGGTGACCATAACTTTTATCGTTTGACCTTTTGGGTCACCTACAGGGGTGACCATTACTTTGATGCTTTTGAACTTTAACCAAGTTAATCTTGTGTCCTTACTTTGTGTTATATGCATATGTCTCAGTCGTTATTCTGACGTTCTTAGAGGATGATCAGGCGCTTAGTAAGCCATCTTTGGTCATTCAGACGTAACATTTGGACTAAGTCACTTTTGAATACACATAGGAAATACATAGATACTTACGTGCATTTGTCGGAGAGATAGATGATATGTCGTAAGCAGTTATGACTTTGAAATGACTGTGCCCCTCACTAGTGGAAAAATGAAGAAGGGCTGCGCTAAAAAAGGCATGTAGGGCTGCGCTTTTTGACAGCAGCCCTTTCAGTAGCAGCCCTTCACTTTTTAAGTAGGGCTGCGCTAGAAAAGCGCAGCCCTTAAGCTAGAAGGGCTGCGCTAGTTAGGAAAAAGCGCAGCCCTTCTAGCCCAGAAGGGCTGCGCTAGTTAATAAAAAGCGCAGCCCTTCTGGGCTAAAGGGCTGCGCTTTTTCCTAACTAGCGCAGCCCTTCCTACCAAAAAAAAAAAAAAATAAAAAAAAAAATTTTTTTTTGTCATTTTTTTACTCATAATCTCACATTTTCTGAAATTAAACAGAAGAGAAGAGAAACGAAACGAAAATACTAAACCCAAAACAATAAAAAGAATGAAACGAAAATGAAAAAAAGGAACAAAAACTAATATACAAAGAGAAGTATACAATAAGTATACAAGAACATTAATCAAAACAAAGATGAAAATACAAGAAATTATATAGAAAGAGAAGTATACAAGAACATTAATCAAAATAAACAAAGAGAAGCATACAAGAATAACATTAATCAAAATAAACAAAGAGAAGTATACAAGAACATTAATCAAAACAAAGAGAAGTATACAAGAACATTAATCAAAACATATAAACAAAGAGAATTATACAAGAACATTAATCAAAACATATAAACAAAGAGAAGTATACAAGAACATTATAGATCTGATAATACAAGAACTACAACCTAATAATGTTTAAATACATAAAACAAAACCCAAATACATAATTTAAGGAAAAAAAAAATTTCGGAAAAACTTAAAATGGCTATTTGGAGGCTTAAACGAACTCGGATGGCTTAAAAAGCCTAAACGTCACGGCATAGCGGTGAGTTTGACTCGTTGGCTCGTTCCGCTTCCGAAAAGGTATCACAATAGGCAATCGGACTCCGTCGCCATGTTTAGTGCAAATCATTTCAAGGTTTTTGTTGCAAATGTTTATGGGAGATTTTGAGAGAGAAGAGAGGATGAGAGAGAAGGAGGAAAGGAATAATGAGGGACGTGAGAGAGGAGAGAGAATGAGAGATAATATATTTGACGAATCCCCGCTCAATATTTCAAAGCCCGCGATTCCGAAATTTCAAATTTTTTCAGGAAGGGCTGCGCTTTTTTAAAAAAGCGCAACCCTACTAAGCAGAAGGGCTGCGCTTTTTAAAAAAGCGCAACCCTCCACTTAGTAGGGCTGCGCTTTTTTAAAAGCGCAGCCCTTCTTACCTACAGAAGGGCTGCGCTTATTTAAAAAAGCGCAGCCCTACTAGTGAAGGGCTGCGCTTTTTTAAATAAGCGCAGCCCTTCTGCTTAGTAGGGCTGCACTTTTTTAAATAAGCGCAGCCCTTCACTAGTAGGGTTGCGCTTTTACGAAAAGCGCAGCCCTTCCTGCGCAGCCCTTTATGTTTTTTCCCCTAGTGCCTGTTACAGCATTAGCTGGGGTAATAGAGGATCATAGGACTTTAAATGGTTGTAAGATGCAAGTCTGACTGTTGTCTCAAAAATCGTGGCAACGTTATTAAGATTGACGGGGGCGACTTCCCTGAAATTCAACAACACCCAGTGAGAGAACACTATGGTCGCTAGCGACTAGCGACAGATACAATAGTACTATAGTTTACTTTTCACATTATGAAGGAAAACAAGATGCATTAATTAGCTTAAAAGAAGTATCGTTTGAGGTGTGTAGCGTTCCAGCTACGTGGCACGGAGCTTCCGTCACGTCGGACCAATTGGTAGGCTCCGTTGCCTACCACCTTGCTAATTTGGTATGGACCTTCCCATTTCTGTCCTAGCTTACCAGCGTTAGCCTTTTGTGTGTTCTGAAATACTTTCCTTAGGACCCAATCACCTTCGACGAAGGACTTGGCTTGGACGTTTTTTTTTTATTAAAACTCCTTGCGACTATTTGCTGCTGGGCCGCCATGCGTACCAATGTTGCGTCGCGCAACTCTTCAATGGTATCTAGGTCGTTTACAAGTTCATCGCGGTTCTGTCGCTCCGTCGTTAGACTACATCTCGCACTCGGGACGCTCACTTCTGAAGGCAGGACAGCCTCGCAACCATATACTAGTGAGAACGATGTTTATCTAGTCGCAGTGCGCGGTGTCGTGCGATTATCCCATAAGATGGAAGGCAACGCCTACGCCCATTTACCCGTCTTGGCTGTGAGTCGCTTCTTCAAAGAGTCAATGATCGTCTTGTTACTGGACTCAGCCTGTCCATTGGCTTGCGGGTATCTTGGTGTTGACGTTAACAACGTTATGCTCCATTCATCGCAGAAACGTCTTGTCTCGTTGCTTGAATTGCGACCCATTGTCGCATACTATCTCGGACGGAACACCAAACCTGCAAATAATGTTAGTATATATAAAAGAAATCACTTGTCGCGTACTTGTTGAAAAGAACCTGCTTTAATCCACTTAGAAAAGTAGTCAGTTAGTGCCAGCATAAAGACCTTCTAGCCTGGGGCTGGGGGTAACTTACCCACTATGTCCATGCCCCATTTCATGAAAGGCCAGGGTGTTAGAGTATGATGCAAAATTTCACAAGGTTTATGCGTCATACCTGCATGTCGTTGACAGCTATCGCACTTGGCGATATACCTTATTGCATCTTTCTTCATTGTTGGCCAATAGTATCCCATGCGCAACACTCTGTTGGATAAACTGCGTCCTCCTGAGTGATTTTCACAAGTGCCTTCATGCATGTCCTTCAGGACTTGCCCCCACTGATCCTTTTCCAAACAACGCAGGTAGGGGCCTGCGGCAGATTTTTTGAGCAGTACTCCTTGAATGAGTACGTATTGCGACGCTTTGAACCGAATTCGGCGTGCTTCTGCCTTATCTGTTGGGAGTATGTCGTTAGCAAGAAAATCATAAAGCGGTTTTGTCCAACTGACACTTACCTCCTCGGCGTCAGGGTCGCTCTCAGATGCGAGGTTACCGATGTTACTGACGACCTCATGGTTGTCTTGAAGCCGTTCGACCGTCGTCGTGACAGCGTCCCCAACGCTCCTAGCGATAGCAGGATTCGCCAAATGAACTATAGGGACGGACGTAAATGAAAAGTCCCTTAAAGAAGATCCGAGATTGGCCAATGCATCCGCTTGCGTATTCTGGTCCCTTGGTATCTGCAAAAGTCAAATGAATTAAACACTTTACTTTTACGCTGAGCTATTTCTAAGTACATGGCCATTTTAGAGTCTTTTGCCGCGAATTCGCCCTTGACTTGGCTGACTATCAGCAGTGAATCGCTGAAGACTTTCAATGCTTTTGCTCCCATGTCTTTTGCTAAGTCATTCCTGCTATGAGCGCCTCGTATTCGGCTTCGTTATTCGTCGCTCTAATTCACAGCAAATGGCTCGTACTATCTTGCCCCCTTGTGGCACTTTAGCACAATGCCAGACCTGCACCACGAAAATTAGAAGATCCATCAACAAACAGTATCCAAGAGTCGTCGTTTACTTGATTAATCTTTGCGACTTCGTCGTCCGCAAGCTTTTCTAGCTCTGGGCTAAAGTCTGCCACAAAATCTGCCAAAGCTTGTGACTTGATAGCTGTTCTTGGATGAAACTGGATGTCGTACGCACTGAGTGCTATTGCCCACTTGCTCATGCGTCCTGTCAATTCTGGGTGTCGCAAGACAGACTTGATAGGATAGTTAGTCATAACGATAACAGTATGTGTTTCAAAATAGTGCCTAAGCTTTTTAACAGCTACGACTATGGCTAAAATGAGCTTCTCTAATGAAGAATACCTGGTCTCCGCGTCTAGCAGAGACTTACTGACATAGTAGATTGGTAGCTGCTGGCTTTCTGCTTCCCGCGTCAGGACGACACTGACGGACACATTGCTTACCGCGAGATAAAGCTGCAACGTCTCTCCGATATTTGGCTTCGACAGCAATGGCGGCGACGCTAAGTAGCTTTTAAGTTTCTGCACGCGTCTTCGTGTTGCTGCAACCAGTCGAAGCCCTTATTCTTTCTTATGACGTCATAAAATAGATGGCATTTTTCAGACGACCGGGATATGAAACGATTCAGGCGCTACACGACCGGTCAACTTTTGCACCTCCTTGACGCTTCGTGGAGATTGAATGTTAATGATGGCTTTTATTTGATCCGGGCTGGCTTCAATTCCTCGTTGCGTAACGACGTACCCTAAGAACTTTCCTGCAGACACTCCAAATGTGCACTTAGTGGGATTTAATTTCATGCCATACCTTCGCAGGACATCAAAAGCCTCCGACAGATGCTGGAAGTGATCGTCTGCTCGCTTGGATTTGACGAGCATATCGTCTATGTACTTCCATGGTGTCGCCCAGTTGGCTTTAAACATTTGGTTGACCAATCGCTGATATGTGGCACCTGCATTTTTCAAACCAAAAGGCATAACCTTATAACAATATATACCTTTATCAGTACAAACGCGGTCTTTTCCTGTCGTCCGGATGCATCAATATTTGGTTGTACCCGGAATATGCGTCCATGAACGTTAAAAGCTCGTGACCTGCCGTCGCGTGACCATTGCATCTATATGAGGGAGAGGGAATGGATCCTTGGGACACCTTTGTTCAAATCTGTGAAGTCGATGCAGACTCTCCACTTCCCGTTCTTTTTGCTGACCACCACGACATTGGCTAACCAATCTGGATACTTTACCTCACGAATCTTTCCGGTGTCGATCAGCTTTTGAACCTCGTCATTGATGACTTGATTCCTTTCGGGTGCGAATTTGCGTCTTTTCTGTTTTACAGGCTTGTGAGCGGGGTCGACGTTGAGCTTATGCGTGATGACGTCAGGACTGATTCCTGTCATATTCTCGTGGGACCAAGAAAAACAATCTTGGTTAGCTTTCAAAAAATCAACTAACTGACCTCGTATTTCTTGCGACAACGTCGCTCCGATTCGAACGACAGATCGGGGATGGATGGATCGAGCATCACTTCATCCACGTCCTGCTCGCTGGGCGCGTCGGGCGCTGATCCATCCTTTAATTGCTAGATGGACGCTTTTGGGGGTTTGAGCGACGAACTATAGCATTCTCTTGCAGATTTCTGCTCGCCCTTTATTTCTTGGACGCCCCACTTGGTTGGAAACTTCAGCGACTGATGATAAGTTGAGGGGACGGCCTTCATCTTGTGTATCCATGGAGTGCCGAGAATGATGTTATACCGGACGGGCAATCCACAACGTTGAATCTGGTTGGCAGGTTGACGCCTTTGGCTAGCGTTGGCAATGTGATCTCTCCGACAGTATGTTGGCCTCTCCACTGAACCTACCAAAACAGTAGATTTTTAGTAATATCTTTATCGCACAAACCCATACCTTCGAGGGCCTTTTGAATATGTTGGTGAGCTGCCCCCATCGACTAACACCCTTAACAAGCAATTACTGACAGTCAGGGATATGACTAATCCATCGTGATGCTCCACGTCGCAGACGTCGTCGTCGTCAAAGGTTATTCCATTGCTTCGAGCTTGCGTTCTTCAGCTGACCTGCAATTTAAAAACGGCGGACGAGGGAGTACCCTCTCTTGCTAGCCTTTTGGCTGCGGAATACGTTAGTCCACATACATCAGACCACCAGAAAACACGTTGATTACCTTTACGTGCGTGGGCGACGCAGGAGGGTCGGACTGCGGGTATTCCTACCGAAGGACGCTTTACCTTTATCGCTCAAGAGGTCTTTAAGGTGCCCCTTATTAAGCATGAACGCGACCTCTCGTCGCAACGCAATGCATTCTTCCGTCTTATGGCCATGGTCATGATGGAACTGACACCACTTTGTTTGATCTTTTTGCGCTTCCGGTCGGTCGCTCTTTTTTGGCCAACGAACGGGCGCTCCGATTTTGGACAAAGCATTCACGACGCCTCCGACATCGACGGAAAATTCGTAAGAGTCTAGATCTGGGAAGGTCGACGACTCCGTCCTTGCGTCGTTACCTGCATTTTCGACAACGTCAGTAACATTGTTTACCTGATTTGAGCGACTATATGGGTGGCTTTGCCAATTATTCTTCTTGGGGACGAAAGCCTTCCGGTCAGCAGGGGTCTCTGGTGCACGTCGGGTTGATATGGTGTTGAGGATGGCATCATCTTCCTCCAATCTCATCTGTGCTAGTACTCGCGACTTGACTTCCTTGAACGTCTGGCACGGGTACTTCGTCAAACGGTTGTATAGCTTTGATCGCAAGATTAATCCTTTCCTGAAACATTCAATAGCAGTCTTAGTATCAAGATCTTTAATGCTAATCATTTCTTTATTAAAGCGATTATAATAATCGCGAACAGATTCTTTAGGTCCTTGAACGACGCCATATAAGTCGCTCGTCTGCTTTTCCAGGCTACAACTGCCTTCGAACTTCTCATAGAACTTATTGACTGGGGTGGAAAAATTGTCAATGCTCCCTGGCCTGAAGGATCCGAGCCATTTGAGAGCGGGACCGGTGAGCGTGGCTCCAAAAGACTTGCACATGCAGGCCTCTACCAAATGCCAAGGAATTGACGCTTGCCACATCCGCTGCTTGTACTGGGCGACATGCTCGCCTGGATCGGTTGAACCATCATAATTAGCAGCGAGGGTAGGCAGATTGAGCTTTTTGGGAAGCACAGCCCTCGCGATCCTTTCGACGAATGTGACTCTGCATAACCTGTCGATGCTCCACGATGCTTGGCGTCGGAGCCCGGGGAGCTGGGACATGAGCTTCATTAAGCGCTTATTCTGCTTTTCGATCTGGACATGCGCTTCGCCATGAGATTCGCTTCTCCTTCGCCTTGATCGTTTCTCTCATTGTTTAAGGGATCTTCATCCTCGGGCTCTTCGTCATTTTCAGGCTCCTCACTATCCGACTCAGAAAGGTTCCCCATGAAAGGGATGTCGTTCAGGTTAGCGCGACGTCGGACCTTCGAAGCTTTGGACGACGCTAACTCTTCCTGCAATTTCTGGATTCTCTCCTGCGACGTCGTGAAGTCGGTAGCTAGCCGCTCATTGGCTTGCTTCATTTTGAGTATTTCTGCTCTCATCTGTTCATATTGTCTCTGCATGTCCTCGAGGTTAGGTGTTTCTCCCATTTGATGGATTTTGAATAGTAGATGGTCTGGTTATGCCCCACGATGGGCGCCAAATTGTTTATGCTAAAATTTATCACTTACGACGAAATTAAAGTTTGGGACGATTTAATCAGATTATATTTAAGACAATGCGACAAACAAATGCAATGGGGATCAGAGGGGATGAACACACAAAAATGGTGACGCGGAAAGCCCCAATGAAGGTGGGTAAAAACCACGGGTGGATGGAGATCCACCAATCTCCTATGGTTCACTGTCTTTCTTAGTGAGTGACGTTACAAAAGTACTTTTGTCTCGAGTGTTCTTTCGATAATAATGCGTAAAAAATGACTAATGATTCTCTACCCCCTTTTGTATGCCTCTTTTCCCCCCTTGGCTTTTTCTCAACGAATACATAATGAATTCACTAGTTATTACATTAATTTCGGTCCTTCAATCATGGGAGATTTTCCTCATTTATGCTCCAACGTCATGATCCTTGTTCTTTAACGGCTGAATTAATGCCTCATTACACTCCTTCCTCATTTAGCTGAACCGTTACCACTTAATGCTCAGCTCCAATCTCGCGTCCTACGCCGCGTCTTCAAGTCATAGTTACTTCGTCATCATGTCAGATGGCATCATGTCATCGAGTCATCACGTCATTGCGTCAATGTCATCCTGTCAAAAAATTCAGCCAGAACAAATATAATTAAAAGGTATTTTAGTATTATTTACAAAGAATAATAATAATAGAATAATAATATAGTTCGGTTTAGTTAATTTCGGAATATAAAAGATCAAACAGAATCCTACTAGACCTAAATATGCTACACTATAAATAGAGAGAATAAGGATAAAAAATCAGAAAAAAAAATAAAAACCCTAATTCTCTCTCCCTCTCAGCCGTCACTCCCATTTTTTTTCTCTCTCTCTCTCTCTCTCAGTTCTCTCTCCTCTCTCTTGGTCTTCTCCTCTCTTGTCGCCTCCTCTGAACCTTCGACGAGGTTAGCGTGCGAGCGAAGTGCGAAGGGTGTGCGTGTTTGGTGCGAGCGAGTACGGAGTCCGATGGTCGTATTCGAGTGCTGCGACGAGGTCTCGTTCGAAGGTCAGTTCGAGGGTGCGAAGTGTGAGGGCGAGTGTACGTCGTCGTGTGTGTTGCAAGTGACGAGGATTGGACGAGTGTGTTCGAGCGCGCGCGCTGTGCGAGAGGAGCGTGCAAGGCTTTTCGAGCGTTCGAGCGAGGGGGGGGGTTGTGTGCGACTGCTGGTGCGAGAGGGCTGGTGCGATTGTGTTGCTGTTGTGCGAACCAGCGAGGAGGTGGTGCGACCAGTGTTCCGAGGCTTGTGCAAATTCGATTGGTGCGACAAGTTGTCGTGCGAATTTGGTTATGCGACAAATCTGGTTGCGGGATGCTAGTGGTGCGAGATGTTTGTGCGACAAACCTGGTTGTGCGCGCGGAAGTAGTTCGCGAGTGTGGTGGTGTGCGTCGGTCTCCGGTGTTCGGTTGCCGGCGAGTTTAGAGGTAAAAGAAACCTAATATGTATAGAATATATTATATCAGTTTTATTATTCTTTATTCTGTGTTTATATATAATTTAAGTTGTAAGTAATTAATTTGTAATTTGAGTAAATTAGCAACTAATTAAGTTGTATAATTAGGTTAAGTTATTAATCTGATTTAAGTTGTAAATCTGGTTTGAGGGTTGTAATTAATTAAGATGGGAGGTAAAGAAAGTAGATTATTGTTATTAGTTGGAAATATAACCTTGATATGCGAACCTGATTTTGGATATTGGACATAAGACTTGGTTGAACATAAGACTTGATTGGACATATGACTTGATTGGATTTGTTAAAGGTAGTGGACTATGACACGAACTAAAATCAGTTTGCTCACAAACATCGACTCCTAATAGACGCTAAACTCAATAGAATAGAAAAGAAAAGGAAGTTCATAAACAATGAGTTTAGCTATCGTTATTTTTCGAGTTGCTAAGTCGTTATAGTTAGTTACGTATTAGTTTTTTTTTTTGGTAAAATGTAAGTGTATTACCAAAATAGCATGAAAGCTCCATCAATACAACCTACAGCATAAAGCAGAAGCCAACACCTACAAACACCCACACAAACACCAACAAAACAAAAACCAACCAGATTACAAACACCAGACTACTACATCAGACATTATTACAGAGAATTAAATAGAAGACACCACAACCAATTACAGACTTAGTTCAGACTAGTCTCCAGTTGCTGGAACCAATGTGTATCATCATCAGTCCATTCAAGCTCCACAAGACTTTAAATCTTCCACAAACATCAAGTTGGATACTTTTGCTAGTAACCTGTGGATGAATAACAACAGCATTCCAAAGAGCGAAATTTCTGGCCTTCCATATATGGTATACCATAGCAGTCATCACAGTATAACAAACTTTTCTTCTGTGCTTGTTTGTAAACTTTCTTTCCCATTTCCTCCATGCTGTACTCAGATTATCCTGCTGACTAATCCTCAGCCCTAGCCATGCCATAAGAACTCTTCGAATTTTATCACTATATGGGCAGTGAAAAAATATATGCTGGCAGGAATCTTCTCCAGATTCACAGAGAAGACACTCAGTACTCACACAAACTCTGGCTTTTCCTAGCCTTTCTCTTGTCCTGAGTTTATCCAAAACAGCCAACCATGAAACAAAAGAATGTTAAGGGATGTTAGTTGTATTCCACACCTAGTAATGCCAAGGAACCTTTTCATAATGACCTTGCAGCCAAGTATACCCTTCCTTTACTGTGTAACCTTGAGTGCCATTAAGCCACAAATTACCAGAATAAGCACTCTTAAACACATTCTTGATTTTACAGAGACTCCTCCATACTCCACTAGCATTGCTAGTAGCTTCATATTCCCACCAATCCTGATCTCTCAAATATACTCCATTAATCCACCTAATCCATAAAAGATCTTGCTTCTGAGCTATTTGCCAAACGAATTTCCCAATAGCAGCCAGATTCCATTTGACACAATCCTTGATGCATAGACCTCCATTCTTCTTAGGTCTACACACCTAGTCCCAAGCAACTAAAGGTGTCTTATGTAATACAACTTTTCCTTCCCATAGAAAAGCTCTACATATTTGTGTGATTCTATTTAGAACACATTTAGGCAAAAGGAAAATTTGTGCCCAATAGGAATGCAAACTCAGCAATACAACATTGACTAAGGTGGTTCTAGCAGCATAAGATAAGTGTCTAGAACTCCAACACATTATCCTATGCATTATTTTGTCAATGAGCACATCACAGTCAGCTCTTGTCAGTTTCTTAGATGTGATAGGTACACCTAAATATCTGAAAGGGAATGTACCTTTCTTGAACCTAGTGAGTTGTAGGATTCTAGTCTGATCTTCCTCCTTCACATTGCCAAAATAAATGGCAGTTTTTTCAGGGCTTGCTTCCAATCCAGAAACATTAGCAAAAGCCTTAAGAGTTCTCACCAGCAGAACAACAGATTGAACATTGCCTTTGCTAAAAAGCATAAGGTCATCAGCAAATATCAAGTGATGCACTTTTAATTGAGCACACCTGTGATGGAAACCAAATTCAATTCCTTTACTCATCTTTTTCATCAACCTGGTAAAGTACTCCATAGCCAATACAAAGATATGGGGAGATATTGGATCCCCTTGTCTGATTCCGCTCCTACCTTGAAAAAAAACCAAACTGACCTCCATTTATGTTCAGTGAATAAGCAGGAGTACTGATACATTCCATTACCCAATCAATGAACATCTGTAAAAAGTTCAAACCAATCAAGAGCTCCCTTGTAAATTCCCAATTTAAGGAATCATAAGCTTTCTTCAGGTCTACTTTAAGAGTACATCTAGCAGGAATATTCTTCCTTTTATAACCATATAACAGGTCCTGGCATATGAGAATGTTATGTAAAATAACCCTACACTACAATAAAATATATTTTGAGTAACAAAAATATTCGTCGCCCAATGGGACAAGTTCGTTGCACAAAGGTTTGGGCAACAAAAATTTTCGCGCCAATTTCGTCGTCTTAGGCTCGACGCCCATTGTATTTTGTGCGTCGAAAATTGTGGCCGTTGCACAAACCACATCTTGGGCATCGAGTTACATTCGTTGCCCATAATGGTCTTTTTTGCTACGAGTCCGTATCCGTTGCACATTTATGAGGACAGTTAGGCAACGAGTTTCTTAAGTCGTTGCCCATACTTGACTGACTTTTGGCAACTGCTTATTTTTCGTCGCCAATATTACTGAACTTTGTGCAACAATTACTGTTTTTTGTCGCCCATTATATTTTGTAGTCTTACATGACATGATGTCTTGAGCAACACCAGTTTCGTCGCCCAAAATACTTTAGGCTACGAATTGTTGTACATATTTTTCAATCAAACGCTAAATTAAAATGACAATGTACGAACTCTATTTTGTTGCCCAAATTGGTATGGACTACGAATTATTGTTATCGTGTAATCTATAAGCTTTTTCCCTGTTCATATATATTAGATGAACCTATTAAATACAAAAGTATGAGATAATAGAAGATGTAACACCTTCGAATTTGACATTCAGTGTAACTTATAATTCAAAGTAAATCTTAAAAAAAACTAATTAGCAGTACCCATAATCTACGAAGAAATTCACATAATCCAAGCCTTATCATAGCTCCCCTTTGCTAATTTCGAAAAATAGTCACGACCTATTATTCCTGATAAAATAAAAAACGTTATAATTAGATACCCATAAAAAAACGTTATAATTAGTCATGAACCATTGTTCCTGATAATACCAAGTATAATAATGAATAAGCTAAAAAACTTATACCTCATGTCTTCAAACATTTTCAGCATATCTTCTCTCATTTTCTTTTCACGTTCAATAGCTTCTTTGTTCAATTTAGAAAATTCAGCTCTAAGCTCTTTATTGGATGCCTTGAACACTTCATTAGATGCTTTAAGCTCTTCATTAGATGCTTTTAGCTGTTCATTTGATGCTCTAAGTTCCTGATCTATCAAACTTGGTAACACCTTCTTCAGCCTACTACAAAGCATTTTAGAGATAACTTTGTATATTACATTACAACATGCAATTGGTTTGAATTGAGACACATCAGTAGGTTGCTCCACGTTAGGAATGAGATAGAGAGTGGTAGCATTTACCTGCTTCAAAAGTTTGCCAGTTTGGAAGAAATTCAACACAGCTTCTATAACCTCTTCTCCTATACAAGGCCACATTTGTTTGAAGAAGTAGCTTTTATACCCATCTGGTCCTGGTGATTTATTATCACCAATATCAAAGAGAGCACATTTCACATCTTCACCAGTAAAAGGCAACATCATCTCAGTCTGTTGTTGACTAGATAGAATAGGCCCCTCTCCTATGATACTGCTACTGACATGAGTACAGGTTGATTGAGTTGTCCCCAATAGCTTCTTGTAGAATTCCAGGAATGCATCTTCAATATCACCAATTTCTTCCATCCACACACCATCTGAGTTTCTAATTCTAGAAACTTTATTCTGGTTTCTTCTTTGTTTCAGAACAGCATGGAAGTAACCAGTATTGGAATCACCTTTCTGCAACCATTCAAGTTTCACTTTCTGATGAAGGAAGTTAATCCTTGCTTTATTCAAAGCAATATATTCTTGTTTAGCTGCTTCTTCAAGAACATACAATGACTGATTTGTAGGATCCAAATGCACCTTCTGCTGAGTATGAATAAGTTTTTGATATGATTCATCAGCTCTCTTTTCAATATCAGAATTTTTTTCCTTATTCAACTCTTTCAATGGCCCTTTCAATTTCTTCAATTTCTTCACAATTCTGAACATAGGAACACCCTGAATATCTTCCCTCCACACCTCTTGAACTATCTCCAGAAATCTATCAGCTTTCACCCACATGTTAAAAAACCTAAATGGTTTAGGTTTAGTAATATTTTTGTGCTCAAGTTTAATAAGACAAGGACAGTGGTCAGATAAGCTTTCAGGTAAAAAATGTGTCTCAGACTCAGGGAAAATTTTCATCCATTCTTCATTCACCACCACTCTGTCAATTCTAGAGAATACCCTCCCATCTCCCTCCTGCTTATTAGACCATGTATAGAATGATCCAAAATTCTTCTGTTCTTGCAGTTGGCAATTTCTCAAGCATTGTCTAAAATCAAACACCTCATCAAATGTAATAGCAAAGCCAACTCTTTCATTCAAATGTAACACATTGTTCCAGTCACCTCCCACCACCCAAGCTCCACTAATCTTCTTACTAATATCCTTCAGCTCAGCCCACAAAAGTGATCTCTCACTAGCTTCATTGAAACCATAAACCACTGTAACCCACCATTTCCTTCCAGAACTTCTGTGAATAACTTCACTATGAATCAATTGAGCTGTACTCTTGACAATATCTACAGAGTAATAAGAGGGCCACCATAATAACCAAATCCTACCTCCTTTATGACTCACATAGTTAGTAGCAATACTCCATCTCCCCCCAAATCTAGCAAACACTTTTGGAAAGTTATGACTTCTTACCCTTGTTTCTAGAAGGCCTAGTAGTCCTATAGAATGATGTTCAACAAACCACTTAACATCACCATACTTCATTGGACTATTAAACCCTCTAATGTTCCACATCCCAATATTATCCATTAGGATGAAGTCTAGGACCTTCCCCTTCCTGCATTATACATTGAGTGTTCCCAGCTTCTATCTCATTATGTTTTGTCTCTATCTGATTTGTTTTCTGCATACTATCATCATCTTCTTTAGTAAGCATTGCAACTCATGTACCTTCTTTTACAGTTACTGGACCCTTAACAACTTCTGCCATACATTCCTCCTCCTGTTCACCTGCCTGCCCTTCTTCTTTCATTGTAGCTAACACATTATGCCCAGAAGCCTCCCCTGCAGTAACCTCTACTCTAGCAGCCTTCTCATTGACTCCTATCTTCTTAGGAACCCAAGTCTTCTGAGGTTTGATCTTCTTAGCTGCAACCTCAAATCTTTTCTTTCTACATTCCTCAGCAGTATGACCTATACCCTTACAATCACCACAAAAAATAGGTCTACATTCATAGTGAATCTTTTGTGACATGGTAAGGCCAGTTTCATTTTCAAATGAAATTTCTTCTGGAAATATTTGATCTACCTTCACCTCCACTAATACTCTAGCATATTTGAGAATATCCTTTTGAGCAGTTGCCCTGTCAGATCTGATGGGCTTACCAATCTTACTCACAAGTTTATTCAATGTATTCGCACCTCAGTATTTCAAAGGCAATCTAGGTAATCGTATCCAAGTTGGAACGATCTTAATATTTGCATTTAACAAATCTAAATCTGGTGTCCATTCCTTCATAATCACAGGTTTTCGATCAAATAGGATTGGTTCAGCATTAATAGCCTTTCTCATTTCATCCTTATTTCGAAATCGCACTACAAACACGCCATTACTCATCATCGAAACCTTCGTAACTCCAAATTTTCCCCAAACTCGATGAATAAAACCATCAATGATTCTAAATGGAGGTTTCACCCCCATTATGTAACACACAATCTCAGAGCTCCAATATTCAATTTCTGGAACGACATCCTCACTAGTAATTTTCACCATGTTCTTAGGATCAACAGTCAAGGAATTAACAGGTTGAGTTAAATCAAGTCCTTCCTCTCTTATATGTCCAAACAATGACTTATTCCAATCAGTGCCTGGGTTACTATTCAGATTCTGCATAGGATGAGGAGAGGGTTGAACAATACCAGGTCCAGAATGTCTTATCGGAGTTTGTACTGACGCAATCCAATCCGATAACCTTGTACGAGCAGCCTCAAAGTTCGCCTTATCTTGATTTGATAATTCCATAGCAAGGGATTCATGAGATTCATCATCAACTTCCTTAGAATTCTAGCTTAATGCTGGCAATTCCTGCACCTCATTAGTACTCTTCATTTTCCTCGCATCTCCTGATTGCGGACGACACAACAACTTCACTTTCGATTTCTGAGCTTGATTAGAACTATTCTTCTTCTTCTTATTATCACCATTTCCTTTTTTTGAACCTTTTGCCATTGCTCCAGCTAATGCTGAGATTCAAAAGAAGCACACAGTGATAGGCGCCAATTCTAGAGAGAAGCGGGAGTTTCTCTCTCTAGACTCCCATTATTAGTTACGTATTAGTTGATAATATTATCAAGGACGTAGCACTAAAGTATTTACTTACTCGTTTAGGTCCCAATTTCATAAGCGGAACGTTTGACTAAAACAACGAAAATTCTCCGTTACAATGTACGTACGTGTACCAGTTTAGTTGCAAGTACTAATGTCATGATTAGGTTGTGATTTATTCAATTGGAACCTAGAATCATGATAGGGAATGTTTTGATTGTTCAGATTGTTTGGTAACATGTTTATGATTGGAAATCAATATGTTGCATTGGAATGCGTAATTCTATCGTATTATGAACATGAGATTATGAACATGAGCATTGTATTCGTATTACCTGATTCATGGTGTAACAAGAGTGTTACAAGAGAAAAGGTTTGATTCTTGTAACTAAGAGAACATGTTAAATGATTCTATGTGATTGTGATATGAATGGACAGTATTAAGAATGGATTATGGCAATAAACTTGTAGTTGGATTCCCTACAAGTGATGAATAATGGGGGGAGTGTGGGACTTGTTTTACACTCCTATGCAGGCCTACTATGACGACAGTAGTGTCCTTATAAATTTTGATGACTCAAGTAGGCGGAAGGTTCCGTACGATCTTGGGGGTATGCATACTAAGGTGATGGGTGTGAGACGGAACGAAACTGTATTTGCGTTTCATCTAATAGACCAAGTTGTCTATTAAGGATTAAGTAGCCCATATGATTCTAGTAAGATGACGGTGCCTGTTCGCTACCAACTAAATAAAGAGTAAAGGATGTAACGTTATTGTAGTATCATGCTTAGGATTGTTCATTATTGCTTAGTTTATGTTTATATGCATTCAATGGTTAATTATGTACTCAGCATAGCTAATTGTGTGTTATTATGTGTTTGTTGACCTGTGATGAACCATTGATGCTACAATGAGGAGCATAGTAGGTGTATTGGTGCTGCTGCATGATACCGAGCATACGGGGATAGTCATTAGTATTTGAACTTTAAAGCATTTCAACTAAGTACTATAAGAGTACTATGATTTAGTTAATTGGTTTGTGGTTTGAATAAAAGAGGTCGTTGATGATTCCCGATTTGTGGTTACACTTTTATTTCCGCTGCATTTCAGTTTTCGAAACAGGGATGTGAGTTAACGTCCTTTCTTACTATGCCTTGCGTTTCACTGCGGCGGTAACACTCCCAAAGTCGATGCGACGTAGCCGTAGACGTGTATGGATTTTGGGGTTTTACACCGTCTCACATGTAATCCCTCATAATTTAAAAGGATTTTATAAATATATTTTAGTATATGTATATTTATATTTAAACATAATCTAGTTTTAAAAACGATTTGACTATTTGAAAAGGTTGACTATTTTTAAAAGTCAAATGAAATTATTTTAAACATGTTTATATATGTTTAAAGAAGGTTTTATGATTTTTAAAGTTGCTGGAATTTCAGAAAGGATTTTATTTATAGAATTTTAAGAATTTTAATTACTAGTATGGTAGTACTATGCTAGGAATTAAAAGTAATTGGAGTTTTGATATTAAAATAAGCTTTTGAATATATTTAAAGAGGATTTTAAATATTTTAGAGTTGCTGTATTTTTATTTAAGAGTATTAATTTTAGTTTATATTGATTTCTAGGCGGAGAATATTCTGTATGAGACTTTTAAGGAGTTAAAAGTGGTTTGCCGACTAGGTTACACAACGTATGTACATACCTGTGTGCTACTCTAAGAGCCCGCACTTCCGAGCTGCTAGCTAATTACACTTAACATTCATAAATCTCAATCAACACTTAATAAACCTCGAATTAAATACTTACTCGCAGTGGAAACATAATCTATAAAACGATCCTGGACCTGTGGGTCAGGGCCCACAACAAATCATCCTCAATAACCAAATAACAGATTACATAATACCTTACTCGATTCCCAAAGCAATATAAATTTTATTCACAAATAAGGATATATACTCCTAAATACAACCTCTGAACCATTAAATCTAATTCCAACCTTGATACCCAAATTCTTCTTTTTACTCCATTCTGAGCTTTCCATACACGAACCTGCAAGATCACTAACGATGAACTCTGCCCCCACCAGGACAGGTTCCAATAACAAAATCAGAAAAATTGAGTACACACTATTCAACCAAAAATCTATTTTAGTGGTTTAAAATATACTTATATCGTTAATAGCTGAATATCGATATAACAAAACCATACACATTAGAAATAAGATGAGATGATAATCTATACTACTTTAACAAAACCATAGATCTTCCAAATGAAACAGACAACTATATTTCAATTCCATAAAATAGTTCTTTGTTACCTATCTTATAGATAAATCCTTTCGAAAATATTTTACTAAATCCAACTACTTAATCAATATTTCAGAACACTTTATTGAGAGCGTATATCTTAGTATAAAATCATTTATACAATATCTCAGAATTTCTACATGAACCCCTAAGTCGTTGCAGCAACCAAAACGTTTTTTTTCATATAAGAAACAAATTTGGTAATTGTTCGGAAAATATTTCATCTTTTAAATATATCGCCGGCAAAGTTTAATCACGTAATAGAAATCGATGGCAAGTACAGGCAGAAACTTAACATAATATAACATAACACAATATTTGACCTTATCTGGTCTTAACTCATATCTGAATCATTTTTCTCCATCTGTATCTTGCCCACTATTTATTATTATTATTATTATTATTATTATTATTATTATTATTGTTGTTGTTGTTGTTGTTGTTGTTGTTATTATTATTATTATTATTATTATTATTATTATTATTATTATTATTATTATTATTATTATTATTATTATTATTATTATTCTGTAAAGAATACTAAAATATCTTTTAATTATATTCTTTATATTTTCGTAATTATAAAGAATTAGCTCAAAAAACACGAAGTATTACAGGCTTCCCCCCTTAAAGGAAGTTTCGTCCCGAAACTTTGACTTAGCCAGTCTTAACGACGATCTTTTGCACTTCTAAGTCCCAAAATTTCACAAGCGTTTTGTAACTTTCGCACATCAGATAAGCAATAATTACACATAACTAACATAATTAACATACTTTAGGGTGAAAGCGCGAAATCTATCGCATTCTTCCCCCCTTAAAAGAAAAGTTACGTCCCCGTAACTCACCTACCTCTTGAAAAAGCTCAGGGTACTTCAGACGCATCGCATCTTCGGCTTCTCAGGTGGCTTCCTCGGTATTCTGATTTCTCCACAACACCTTGACAATTGTGACATCTTTATTCCTCGTACTATGCACCTTGCGGTCTAGGATCTGGACAGGTTTCTCCTCATAGGACAAGGTTTCATCTAACTTGACGTTTTCAGGTTCAAGGACATGTGACTCATCCGGTACTGATGTGATTCTATGGATTTAGTCGAACTCTTTTGTGATTTTACGAACTTATGTACGAAAGCAATAACAAACAAAAGATAAACTCTATATGTTCCCTCAAGAAATAGAGGATTTCTACCTAGCCTCAACTAGTAGATTCACATAAACCACGATCTATGCGTTCTTGATACGACGATCAAAACCAATGCAACATGCACTTGATAACTTTACTCAAAGTAAACGAAAACTCTAAACTTTATTAAATAAACTCGTGTACTTATATATACACGTTTAACAAACCCTAAATCTTATCACCTTAATGCTAATAAGATAAACACAAACTAAACAAAGATAAACCTAGCACACGCCTAACTTAGGAAATCCGAACTAACTTAGGATAAGAGTTATCATACCTTATCTTATTTGGATTCCTAACTTGACTCAATGACAAAGGAATTAGACTCCTAAATATAATAGGATTCCTTTTATCATCACACAACTGAAATTAAACACCTAATAAATAATTAAATTACATAGAATCCTAATAGAACTAGGACACTATGTATGAATCCTAACAGAACTAGGATTTGTAGAAAATGACCATATTCCATATGCATCAGGTACGTATCTCCGGAGTTGGGATACGTGAAACACGTTATGGACCCTTTCTAAGTCGTTGGGCAATTCCAGGCGATAAGTGACTTTGCCTACTCTCGCCAAAATCTCATATGGTCCTATGAATTTAGGCTTAGCTTTCCCTTTTTCCCGAATCGCATCACTCCTTTCATTGACGACACCTTGAGCAATACTTTTTCCCCGACTTCGTAATTCTCATCCCTTCGCTTCTGATCCGCATAGGATTTTTGCCGGTCCTGTGCAGCCTTAATCTTTTCTTGAATGACTCTGTAATAGCCCTATTTTTAAGAATGTTTATTTAATGCTAATTATATTCATTAAGTTAATTATGTTTCGAAAATTCTTATTTTATTTGAGTTTGAGTTGAATTATATTGTTTTATTTGTAATATATTTATATGCTTAATTATATAAGGTTATTATTATTAATATTATTTTTATATTTTGGATTTTGTGCAATTAGTTGAGCAATATTTTGCAAATTAGAAACTAAGTTCTTTTTGGTGGAAATTCATGAGGTCGGTTTCCTCTAATTTTCTCGTGGCTTCTTTAATTGGGAAACAAAACCCATCTTCTTTCTCTCTTTCTCGTGGTACACACAAAAACCCCAACCCGAAAAACCCAAAACCCAGACACCTCGATCTTCTCTCGCCTGCAGTTCTACCTCGCTGGAATTTCCCCCTTGTCGGCGCCATTGATGTTCTTGTTTTCTCTCTCCTCCTCTTTTTCGTCACTGTTGTTTGTTTTTTAGCGGTGCTGCCGCTCAGTCTTCAAGTCGGTTCGTTGTGGTTGCGCCACCCCTACTAGGACTGTTATTGTTGTTCGTGTGTCTCATCCTTCATCCTTATCTTCCTTGTTTGTGGGTAAGTTGAATTCATGGTTTAATTTCAGTTTTTCTCAAGTTTATAAAGTTAGGGTTTTTAGATTGAAATTGAATTGGGGTTTTTGATTTTTAGAGTTTGGGTGTGGAATTTATTGAGTTGAATGTTCATTCATAAGTTTAATAGTTAGTTTAACATAGTAGGAAGCTTGTTAATGTTCAAGTGAATATAGTATGCTGTAATTCGTTGAATTACCAGTTCAGGTTCGTATTTTGTGTTTTTAGGAAATTTACGGGCATTTTTAGCAAAAATACTATTTCACAGAAGTTGTTCGTATCGAAATTCAACTCAAGTTAGGCTCAAGAAACGCTTGATTAGGAGTTCGAATGAGGAAGTTATGCCCATTTTAAGTTTCTGCTGAAATTAATAAATTATATATTAGTTTCGAGTGTTTTAAGTTTGAATGTTTTCAAGTGAATGTTTCCTAATGGATTTTGGGGTAATGATTTGTGGTGGTTTATTGTTAAAATGGTTTATTGAATTGTGGAGTAGTTGTTATAGGTTGTTATTCTGTTGTCGTAGTGTGGTGTGGGTTGTTGCTATTTATTGTTGCTGCTATTATGTTGCTATAGTATTATTGTTGTTGGGTTGCTTGTTGTGTATGTTGTTGGGATTGTTGGTGTTGGTGTTGTAGTTGTGTTGGTTTATAAAAGAAGAGATGTTGTTGAATTAATTTGGCAAGAGTTGAAGTTTAGTTAGTTCAATTCTACAATTTAGAATTATGATTTGAAGATTATAGAATTGAGATGGTTAGTGTAGATAATTTCTATATTGAGAATTTGTGAGAATGGTTAGTAATTAGTCTTGTTATTATTTTGAGGTTAATATTGGAGGATGATTATGGAATTGAATCTCATTTGGAGATGAAGATTATTGAAGGTGTTGTTGGAATTGGATTGCGATTTAGCTTTCGAGTTCACTAAAGAGTTGTTTTGGAGGTGGTTGTTTTGTTGTGATTCCTAAGAGGTAAGATTCCTAACTCAAATGTTTAATGGTTACGAGAAAGGTCTACAAAAGATAAGATTTCAACTAAAACTTTCATATTTACGAGAAAAGATTATAAAGGTATGTATCTCTCTTGAGTTGAGATTGGTTGAATAGGAGGATGTTCCTCCTAATACAGATAATTTGTTTTCAAAGCTTGAATTATAGAATAGTTACGGAAAAAGATTTATGGATAGTTTTATGTTTTTAAACTGGTTGGGATTGCCTTTATGGTGTCTCAAGGAATTGGAACCTTGTCGGGATCGTCTCGACATTACAAAATAGTTGGGGGGTACGTTGATCAGTACCTCGGACTTAGATCTTCTGCTGCGGTGTGGCCGTATGTAGGGTGTGCACACTAGGGGTTTTTGTCTATAGTTATCCGGAGGGCCTAGCTAGCCCAAAGGCAAGGAAAGTTCGTTCCATTCCCTAGGTTTATGATTCTTTCTTCGTGAAAGAAAAAGAAAAAGATAAAGAAAGGATTTGATTTAAAGAAGGAAATAGAAAGGATTTGATTTAGAAATAGAAAAGAAAGGATTTGTTTTGGAAAAGAAAGAAAGAAATGATTTTATAAAGTTGTTATTTTATTTATATGTTTTGAAAAAAAAAAAATTTGTAGGATATGATTGATGTTATCCTACCTGCATATATGTTTGGCTTCTTAGTATGAAATCTTGCTCAGCCAGTTTGGCTGATACTACATGCCTGATATATGCAGGTACATGAAGGTAATGTATAATGAAGAAGGTTCGATGTTGGAAGTTTGTTGTATGCTTTATACTATTTGTATCGCGGCGAGGACGATCAACTTTGTAATATTATAGTTAATAGTTAATTTGTAATTGAATTAAAAAGGTTTGAGTTTGTAAAGTCTAGACTTGTTTGGGTTGCTGGATTTTGAGGATATAGGATTACGAATCGGACGCGAGTCCTAAATTAAGTTTTAGGCGGTCCATATTACAAATGGAACTTTGCCGAATTTTCTGTAGAATTTTAATAATATATCTAGTTGTTTAAAATATTTGAGGATCACTTAATATAGTTTATTAGAGTTAGAAGTTCTAATATATTCATTGGACTCTAAAAGTTTTAGTAAGTTAAGCATTTTTGAGGTTCACACTCGTGGTGAGTGTGATGGTAATGGCCCGGATTAGGATTTCCGCTGTGTTTAGTTCCTAATTAGGTTGGTTATAGATTCGGGTTGTTCCAAATGGTATCAGAGCGGGGTTTGTTTTTAGGTACGCACGGATCTTCATATCCATGTGTAGTTAAATAAGTTGAGAAATGAGTTGAGTAAAAGTTAGGAGTAAAATAAATCAAGCCGTCGAAGTTCGCGCTTGCCTTTACGTTGTGTATGAATGATATGTGAATCATTTGAAGTTGTTGTTTAATGTGATTGACGTGTATTCAAATATGTGTATATATGTAATTATATATAACATGTAAACCATATGCTTAGGTAATTATATGCAAGAGTGCGCATAAGAAGCGCGTTTGTGGGTCTATAACCGCTATTATTGTATTAATTAGGTGAATTGTTTGGCGAACGTGGAAACTAGTTTATGGGAAATTGGTAATTTATTGGTTCCTTATGTAAAGGAAGTAAGATAAAGATTTGAGAACAAGACTTACTTAAGGGGTGAAGAGTCTAATAGTTTTGGTTGTAATGGAGTTGTGACCGTTATTATATTATAGTTATTAGCGTTTATATCTCGAATGTTATAATATTACATTATCGCTCTTTGGATTTCATGTAAAAAGATTTTCTTTTAGTAAAGTTAGTGAAAGTTTCACTTATTATCGCGGGAATTTGAAATGGTCTTTGAGATGATTTGAAATAAAAATGATCTACTTGAGAATAAAGCGTGAAATGTCTCGAGAATTGTTACGCTGTTTTATGTATGTTTTGTTGTGCTTTGTGTGATTACATGGCTTTCTATTCATCCATGTAACAATGTGTTTATGTGAAAATATGTGACTCTATCTTTAAGGATTAGTTAGAGTGTGCGGTGTAAGCATGGTAAGAGTTTTGGGGACAAAACTCATTTCAAGGAGGGGATAGTTTAATAGCTCTTATTCAGATTAAAGCTCTATTATATTATTATTAATTGTTTGGGTTTAAAGAAGGAGAATTTATCCGATTAAAGTTTGAAAGTTTGTTATATCTTTGAAATGATTAAATAGTAGTTTTAAAATGATGAGAAAGTGGAGTTATTTGCTTCAAAGTTGTGTATTAAAGAGTTTGATTTGGTTTACAAATGAATTGATGTGTTTTGAAACGAGATCTCTACGAATGAGATGTCTAGAATCCTATTTCGAAAATTTTGCCACTTTTGTTTTCTTTGCTCCTCGATTTTGATATTGAGTTTATGTTTTGAAGTTTCGAGGACGAAACTTATTTTAAGGGTGGTAGAGTGTAATAGCCCTATTTTTAAGAACGTTTATTTAATGCTAATTATATTCATTAACTTAATTATGTTTCGGAAATTCTTATTTTATTTGAGTTGGAGTTGTATTATATTATTTTGTTTGTAATATATTTATATGCTTAATTATATAAGGTTATTATTATTAATATTATTTTTATATTTTGGATTTTGTGCAATTAGTTGAGCAATATTTTGCAAATTAGAAACTAAGTTCTTTTTGGTGGAAATTCATGAGGTCGGTTTCCTCTAATTTTCTCGTGGCTTCTTTAATTGGGAAACAAAACCCATCTTCTTTCTCTCTTTCTCGTGGTACACACAAAAACCCCAACCCGAAAAACCCAAAACCCAGACACCTCGATCTTCTCTCGCCTGCAGTTCTACCTCGCTGGAATTTCCCCCTTGTCGGCGCCATTGATGTTCTTGTTTTCTCTCTCCTCCTCTTTTTCGTCACTGTTGTTGTTGTTTTTAGCGGTGCTGCCGCTCAGTCTTCAAGTCGGTTCGTGGTGGTTGCGCCACCCCTACTAGGACTGTTATTGTTGTTCGTGTGTCTCATCCTTCATCCTTATCTTCCTTGTTTGTGGGTAAGTTGAATTCATGGTTTAATTTCAGTTTTTCTCAAGTTTATAAAGTTAGGGTTTTTAGATTGAAATTGAATTGGGGTTTTTGATTTTTAGAGTTTGGGTGTGGAATTTATTGAGTTGAATGTTCATTCATAAGTTTAATAGTTAGTTTAACATAGTAGGAAGCTTGTTAATGTTCAAGTGAATATAGTATGCTGTAATTCGTTGAATTACCAGTTCAGGTTCGTATTTTGTGTTTTTAGGAAATTTACGGGCATTTTTAGCAAAAATACTATTTCACAGAAGTTGTTCGTATCGAAATTCAACTCAAGTTAGGCTCAAGAAACGCTTGATTAGGAGTTCGAATGAGGAAGTTATGCCCATTTTAAGTTTCTGCTGAAATTAATAAATTATATATTAGTTTCGAGTGTTTTAAGTTTGAATGTTTTCAAGTGAATGTTTCCTAATGGATTTTGGGGTAATGATGTTGTGGTGGTTTATTGTTAAAATGGTTTATTGAATTGTGGAGTAGTTGTTATAGGTTGTTATTCTGTTGTCGTAGTGGTGGTGTGGGTTGTTGCTATTTATTGTTGCTGCTATTATGTTGCTATAGTATTATTGTTGTTGGGTTGGCGTTGTGTAGTTGTTGTTGGGATTGTTGGTGTTGGTGTTGTAGTTGTGTTGGTTTATAAAAGAAGAGATGTTGTTGAATTAATTTGGCAAGAGTTGAAGTTTAGTTAGTTCAATTCTACAATTTAGAATTATGATTTGAAGATTATAGAATTGAGATGGTTAGTGTAGATAATTTCTATATTGAGAATTTGTGAGAATGGTTAGTAATTAGTCTTGTTATTATTTTGAGGTTAATATTGGAGGATGATTATGGAATTGAATCTCATTTGGAGATGAAGATTATTGAAGGTGTTGTTGGAATTGGATTGCGATTTAGCTTTCGAGTTCACTAAAGAGTTGTTTTGGAGGTGGTTTTTTTGTTGTGATTCCTAAGAGGTAAGATTCCTTAATCAAATGTTTAATGGTTACGAGAAAGGTCTACAAAAGATAAGATTTCAACTAAAACTTTAATATTTACGAGAAAAGATTATAAAGGTATGTATCTCTCTTGAGTTGAGATTGGTTGAATAGGAGGATGTTCCTCCTATTACAGATAGTTTGTTTTCAAAGCTTGAATTATAGAATAGTTACGGAAAAAGATTTATGGATAGTTTTATGTTTTTAAACTGGTTGGGATTGCCTTTATGGTGTCTCAAGAAATTGGAACCTTGTCGGGATCGTCTCGACATTACAAAATAGTTGGGGGTACGTTGATCAGTACCTCGGACTTAGATCTTCTGCTGCGGTGTGGCCGTATGTAGGGTGTGCACACTAGGGGTCTTTGTCTATAGTTATCCGGAGGGCCTAGCTAGCCCAAAGGCAAGGAAAGTTCGTTCCATTCCCTAGGTTTTTGATTCTTTCTTCGTGAAAGAAAAAGAAAAAGACAATGAAAGGATTTGATTTAAAGAAGGAAATAGAAAGGATTTGATTTAGAAATAGAAAAGAAAGGATTTGTTTTGGAAAAGAAAGAAAGAAATGATTTTATAAAGTTGTTATTTTATTTATATGTTTTGAAAGAAAAACAATTTGTAGGATATGATTAATGTTATCCTACCTTCATATATGTTTGGCCTCTTAGTAAGAAATCTTACTCAGCCAGTTTGGCTGATACTACATGCGTGATATATGCAGGTACATGAAGGTAATGTATAATGAAGAAGGTTCGATGTTGGAAGTTTGTTGTATGCTTTATACTATTTGTATCGCGGCGAGGACGATCAACTTTGTAATATTATAGTTAATAGTTAATTTGTAATTGAATTAAAAAGGTTTGAGTTTGTAAAGTCTAGACTTGTTTGGGTTGCTGGATTTTGAGGATATAGGATTACGAATCGGACGCGAGTCCTAAATTAAGTTTTAGGCGGTCCATATTACAAATGGAACTTTGTCGAATTTTCTGTAGAATTTTAATAATATATCTAGTTGTTTAAAATATTTGAGGATCACTTAATATAGTTTATTAGAGTTAGAGGTTCTAATATATTCACTGGACTCTAAAAGTTTTAGTAAGTTAAGCGTTTTTGAGGTCCACACTCGTGGTGAGTGTGATGGTAATGGCCCGGATTAGGATTTCCGTTGTGTTTAGTTCCTAATTAGGTTGGTTATAGATTTGGGTTGTTACAGACTCGCACTTGATCCACTGCCTCCTGAATCATCTCAGGTCCTAAAACCACAGTCTCACTAATGTCGTTCCAACACAAAGGGCTACGACATTTTCTCCCATACAGTGCTTCGAATGGTGCCATTTTAATACTAGCATGGTAGCTGTTGTTGTATGAGAATTCTATGAGGTCCAAATGGTCTTCCCATGATCCCTGGTATTCTAAGGCACAAGCTCGTAACATGTCCTCTATGGGTGAAAGGCTGTACTCATCAATAGCTCACTACCAAGTGCTTCTTGGACCTTTTTCCAGAAATTCGAAAGGAATCGCGAATCTCTATCAGATACTATACTCGTGGGTACTCCATGCAATCGAATGACATTTTTCACATAAGCCTTGGCTAAGGCTTCCATACTCCACGTATCCTTCATAGGTATGAACCTTGCTGTCTTGGTTAGTCTGTCCACTATCACCCATATGGTATTATTGCCTCCCCGACTCCTAGGTAAGGCTACAACGAAGTCCATGGATATCAAATCCCATTTCCATGTCGGAATGTCTAAAGGTTGAATCTTTCCTTGAGGTCTCTTGTGTTCACTTTTGACTTTCTGACACGTTAGACATTTGGAAACAAACTCAGCTACCGCTCTCTTCATCCCAGGCCACCAGAACATCTTCTTGAGGTCCTTATACAACTTATCTCCCCCTGGGTGGACGGAATAAGTCGAGTTATGACCCTCACTCATTATCTTCTGTTTCAACCCTTCACACTTTTGTGGTACACACCACCTACCCTTATATCGTATACTTCCATCCTCATGGATCGCAAACCCCTCTGCTTTACCCTCCTTAAGCTTTTCTTTGACTCGCTCAAGCTTCACATCCCCAGGTTGACTCTCTCTTATTTCGTCTAGAAAGTTGGGCTCGATGGTTAGGGCACTCAGCAATCTTTTTACCTTCCCTTCATGAACAACTTCTATCTGGAGTCTAGAAAATTCCTCATAAAGTTGGTAGGCAACAACCAAGGTATTCCGGCTATGGCTAGACTTGCGACTTAACGCATCAGCAACGACGTTGACTTTACCCTCATGGTACTGGATGTCTAAGTCATAGTCCTTAATGAACTCTAACCATATGTGCTGTCTCATATTAGGGTCTTTGTGGGTGAAGATGTATTTGAGGCTTTTGTGATCAGTGAAGATTCGACAGGTCACCCCGTAAAGGTAATGTCTCCAAATTTTTAGGGAAAAAACTATGGCGGCCAATTCTAGGTCGTGTGTCGGGTAATTGACTTCATATGGCTTCAACTGACGGGACGCATAAGCTATGACCTTCCCATTTTGCATAAGAACACAACCCAACCCATTCTTGGATGCATCGCTATACACATCATATCCCTCATTCCGGTTAGGCAAGGTTAGGACAGGTGCTGATATTAACCTCTCCTTGATTGTTTGAAAGGCTTTCTCACTGTCCTCATTCCAGTTAAACCTACAATCCTTCTTCATCAAGTTAGTCACGGGCTTTGCTATTTTGGAGAAGTCTTTCACAAACCTCCTATAGTAACCGGCTCAACCCAAGAAACTTCTTATATCTGTGACATTCTTTGGGGTAGGCCATTCACTCACAACTTTGATCTTTGCAGGATCTACTGACACACCCTCCTTGGAGAGGAAATGACCCAAAAATGACACTATTTCCAACCAAAATTCACACTTCGAAAACTTCGCATACAGTTGGTTGTCCCTAAGTGTCTGTAAAATGATTCTCAAATGACCCTCATGTTCCTCCTTTCTCCTAGAATAGATCAGTATATCGTCTATGAACACAACGACAAATTTATCGAGGTAGGGTCGAAAAATCCTATTCATGAGGTCCATGAAAACTGCAGGTGCATTAGTTAACCCAAAAGGCATGACCATAAAATCATAATGACCATATCTAGTCCTGAAGGCAGTCTTAGGTATATCATGATCAATAATCCTCAATTGATGGTAACCTGACCTGAAGTCTATTTTGGAGAACATCCCTGCACCCTGAAGTTGGTCAAACAAGTCATCAATCCTAGGTAATGGGTACTTGTTTTTCACAGTGACATTGTTCAACTCACGATAGTCTATACACAACCTCAAACTACCATCCTTCTTTTTCACAAATAAGACGGGTGCTCCCCATGGTGACATGCTAGGGTTAATATACCCTTTGTCGAGTAGTTCCTCCACGTGGTTCTTCAACTCGTTCATTTCTGCTGGAGCCATTCAGTATGGGGCTTTCGAAATTGGTCCAGTCCCAGGTACTAGGTCAACGGTGAACTCTACATCTCTCCTTGGAGGCATACCAGGTATTTCTTCAGGAAAAACATCCTGGAACTCTCGGACTATAGGTAAATCCTCAGGTCTCAACGGGTCATCCTCAATTCTTCTCACCAAACACACAAATAGAGGCCATCCATTGTCTACGTAGTTCTTAAGTTGTAAAGCATTGATCACCTTAATCTCGGGTTCTCGAGGTATTCTCCTATATGACACCCTTTTCCCCGAAGGATCCCTCCATTCCACTTTCTGCGCATCGCAATCTATCTTAGCCATGTACTTCCCAAGCCAACCCATCCCCAAAATGACGTCTAGGTTCGATAAGTTAAATTCTAGCAAACCAGAAGGGAAAAAACCCTCCCCTATTTTCAGTGGCACTTTTAGAAATCTCTTAGAGCAAATAACAGTCTCCCCAGACGAAATAACTATAGGCATAGAAATCGACTCAGACTCGATCAATGCTAAAGTTCTAACAGTTGAATGGGCAATAAAATGACAATGATGCTCCAGAATCGAACAATACTTTAATAGGAGTCGAGTTGATAGAAAATGTACCCGTGACAACATCTCTACGAGCCTCTTCTTCGCTAGTCGTCATCATATACAACATCTCCTTACCCTTATTATCTTGGAAATTGGTTGCATGGTTCCCATTAGATGTCTGATTGTTGGTGTTGGTTGAAGGCTTGGAGTAGTTAGAATTCCCATTGTATGCACTTCCCCCATTTCCATTCCTGTTTCCATTCCCATTCCCATTCTTTTGGTCATTGGGGTTAGCTTTATTCTTCGAGTAGCATTCATATGCTCTATGTCCCAATTTCCCGCATTCTCAACATTCCACCTTGTTACCCTCACAGTCTCTCCCAGGATAGTTGTTAGGGCACTTTCTACACCTATACTGTAACACCCCGATAATTCTCTCTTTCTAGAAAATACTTTTATAACAAATCTAGAGAATTACCCAAGCATTATCGCCCGTGTGATAACGTTTCGGCTTACTCAAAATTTTGCAGCGGAAAACAATTTACTAAAATAAAATCAACTTTATTAAACTTATGAAATAAATGACAACTGTTTGGAAACTAAAGCACACCAACTAAAAACCTCAAACTTAAGTAAAGATGTCCCTACGAAAACAACTTAAACTATGCTAAGTATAAGCCTCTCCATTCCAGATTCCCAATGTGATGCATCTGCGAACCTGTAATGTCAATGCAATACTGACTCTGCTCACTAGAAGGATCATCACAGGATCAATAGGCAAAGCCATGATCACACACACAAACAAGCACGTAATCAGCAAAGCTGAGTACTACATATCAGACATAAATAATCCTAAACATATACTACAACATAAATAATAATAATAATAAGCATATAACAAACTGCAGATGACTCTTACTGAACTAGACTCTAAACTTTTATTTCTTCTTTAAATGGAATAGTTATGGGACGAGTTGTCTATACTGAAGTAGGAGATATGGGAGCTACCACATATTCCAATTGACCTGCGATATCGAGGAACCTTTAGCTAAAGAGAAAGGTGATCAATCCAATCCAGGAAACATGTGCTACTACCATGTACTCCAACCCTTAGTGTCCAACTCTAGACGTGCACAGTCTAAAGTCTATAACCTATCTCGTTTCACTTTACGTTGCATTCATTCTTATACTTGTGTTGACACCAACGAAACACATAACACTCACAACTAACAATCACATAAACATCACAAAACTCCTTTTTAATCTTAGAATCAAGTGTTCACAACTTATCATTCAAGACTCTTTAACTTCTTTTATTCTTTACTAACTTGCCTGTTGAACCTAGCCAACAGTAAACTGTACCTTTATATAGGTATAACTCATATTTACCAAATAAGATCCACGGTTCTTATAAGATAAATAAATAATCTCAAAGAATCTATGTAACACATGATTCAACTTACTTACATTAATTCACTCACGAATTAATACCAAAAACTGAACTTATCTGCTTGCATCAAACTTCCATACAAACAGTCATACTCATACATATTCTTAGTTTACATGTAGCACACAGGCAAGTAACATGTAAAGCAATTTCAGTAAATCATATATATGAACAACAAGGTCCTATACATGATACTAAATAAATAAAAACATCCCTAAGCATGTTTCTAAACCATATAGCACGTAGACTATGTACGTACCTTGTGTAAACGAACGGTAGGCCACTTTTATCTCTAAAAGTCCCCTACTATGAATTCTCCGCCTAGAAAATAAAATAACAAAGTAAATACTTGAACTAAAAAATTACAGCAACTTTAAAACGTCCCAAACCCTTTTAAACGTCTTTAAAATCGTTTTATGTATTAAACTTTCGTTATTTTTAATCCTAGTATAGTACAACTATTCTAGTGATTAAAAATCATTAAAAACCTTAAAATACAACTTTCTGAAATTCCAGCATTTATAAAATTTATAAACCTTCTGAAAATATATTTAATGCATATAAAAATCATATTCTAATCAAAACTCATATTATACTTTAAATATATAGTTTCTAGTGATTTAAAACCTAAAAACCATATCTTTCATAATAAAAACTGAAAATAATAAATCTGAAATTATTATTTTTATATACATATGAAAACCGAAATATATTCTTCATATAAAATAATAATTTAAATCATAAACTGCTAAAAACAATAAAATAATGAAAAATAATACTTTAATGGAATCTTAGAGAAAAGAAAGAAAAACAACCAAAACAATAAGGAGGAAAAGAATCAAAAGGAAAAAGGAAGAAAAAGAGTAATATACCGAATTCGCGAGTGAAATATGGCAGCAGAATTGCGAAACTTGCAGAGGCCATAACTAATAGAATAAGAATCGGAATTGAGTGATTCTTGAGCCTAATTCAATAACTTTTCGAGATCTACAACTTTCAAGAAGGAAGTTTTTGCTAAAAATTAACGGAACTATGATAAATCTGGCCAATCAGATTCGGGTGAAAGAAAAAACGAGTGAAGAGGGGAAAAAAGAAAACCATGAGGAGAGAGAGAATAGAAAGTGGCGTGATTCTGAAAAAATAAGTGTGTAGGGTGAAATAATTGGGTTTTAGGATATTACATAAAGGCTAATCCTTTTAGGTTTAGGAAAAGAGATAAGATTTAAAAAGATTTGATGACTAATAAGATGATCAATTAGGACTTTAATCATCAAACGACTCTTTTCCTTTTTTTTTTTTAGGAGTTTCGATTCCATTAAACTTCTTTTTCAAAATACTTTTAATATTAAACTTTTATTAAGACATGCTTAATTAAAACATTTTCAATTTTATTAAGCTATGAAAATATTTTTAGTTGACTTTTAAAAATAGTCAACCCTTTTTAAAAGTCAAATCATTTTCCAAACTCATTTGGATTTAAATATAATACATAAATACTTTAATATATTTATGAAAATCCTTTAAAAATGTGGGGGATTACAGTCTACCCCCCTTAAAAGAAGTTTCGTCCCGAAACTTAACACAAAACCCTCGTACTTTCAAAAGTTTACACTAACATTTCGAAAACTTTTGGAGAAAAGGTAGTGCCTCTCGTGCACTTTCCCATTTTTAAAACACTTGTGTTACTTATGAACACTTTTCTTATGCGGAGACTCTACTTCTTTTGCACTAACATGTGCAAATTGCCCAACATAGGCATACATATGCATGAAAATCTCATAAAAATAGACAAAAAGCGCGAAATTTATCGCATTCTACCCCCTTAAAGAAAACGAGTTACGCCCTCGTAACTCACCTCAAGGAATAGGTCTGGATACTTTTTCTTCATATCCTCTTCGGCTTCCCACGTTGCCTCTTCTGACTCGTGGTTAGACCAAAGAACTTTGACAATATGAACATCCTTGTTACGCGTACTACGCACTTTCCTGTCGAGAATCTTGACAGGTCTTTCCTCATAATGAGGCTACTATCTATCTGAACTCGTTCAGGCTCTAACACATGGCGCTCATCAGGGATATAGCGCTTAAGTTGGGATATATGAAAACATCATGCATCTTTTCAAACTCCATTGGCAACCAATCTATAAGCTACTTTCCCAATGCGCTCCAAAATCTCATATGGGCCTACATATTTAGCACTCAGCTTGCCCTTTTTCCCAAATCTCATAACGCCTTTGTGGGTGATACTTTCAGGAATACTTTATCACCTACAGCGAACTCATCTTCCGCCGTTTTAAGTCTGCATAACTCTTCTGCCTATCTTGCGCAGCTTGAATTCGAGCCTGAATCAATTAACTTCTTGACGGTCTCCTCAATAATTCAGTCCCCAAAACTATATTCTCACTAAGTCATTCCAGCAAATGGGACTTCTACACTTCCGTCCATATAACGCCTCAAAAGGTGCCATCTTTACTCGCATGGTAACTATTGTTGTAAGAAAACTCAATCAAATCTAATTGGTCCTCCCAACTTCCTTGAAAATCTATAGCACAAGCTCGCAACATATCCTCCATAGTTTGTTAGTCCTCTCAGTCTGACCATCGGTCGCAGGGTGAAAGGCGGTACTCATCTTTAATGTTGTCCCAAGGTTTAATTGGACCTTTTCCAAAACTTAGATAGAAATCTAGAGTCACGATCCGAGATAATGTCCTTTGGAACTCCTGCAACTCACTACATGCTTGATATAGGTTGTAGCGAGTTGCTTCTTCTTCCATGTCTCCTTAATAGGTATGAAAACAGCGGACTTGGTCAGTCTATCCACATAACCCAAATGGTATCATTTCCACTCCTCGATCTTGGTAAGGCAGTCACAAAGTCCATAGAAATCGAATCCCACTTCCATCCAGGAACCTCTAAGTTGGACTTTCCCCATGGGTCTCTTATGGTCTATCTTCACTTTCTGACAGGTTAGACACTTAGACACTACTCAGCTACTCTCGCTTCATGTTCGGCCACCAATAGATCACCTTAAGTCCTTTATACACTTGTCACCCCCAGGGTGCACAGAATATGGAGTTGTGCCCCTCATCCATAAGACGTCTCTTAAGGTCATTGCACTTCTGTGGTACACACCACCTCCCTTTGAACCTTAGACTCCCATCATCATGAATCTTGAAGTCTACTTCCTTACCTTGCTTCATTTTCTCTTTAATCTTGTCTAGATGCTCATCCCCACTTGACCCTCAATGATCTCATCGAAAACTGACACTCCCAAAGAAAGATTACTAAGTCTAGCCTCACTTTCCCCAGGATTTAAAATTTCTAGGCTCAACCTTTGCATATCTCTACACAACTCCTCAGGGACTATCAAAGCACTCAAGCTATGACTCGATTTCCTACTCAAGGCGTCAGCAACCACATTTGCTTTCCCCTCATGATACTGGATATCTAGATCATAATCCTTAATCAACTCTAGCCATCTTCTTTGCCTCATATTCAAGTCTTTTTGGGTAAATATGTACTTCAAGCTCTTATGGTCTGTAAATATCTTGCAAGTTGCTCCATAAAGATAATGTCTCCAAATTTCAATGCAAACACTATGGCAGCTAACTCTAGATCATGGGTAGGGTAATTAGCCTCATAAGGTTTCAATTGACGCGACGCATAAGCTATTACCTTACCATTCTGTTGCAACACACAACCCAAACCATTCTTTGAAGCATCACTATAGACCTCAAATCCCTCATTCCCATCAGGTAGGGTTAAGACAGGTGCAGTGGTTAAACGATCCTTCAAGATCTGAAAAGCTTCCTCACACTTCTCATTCCACTCAAACTTGGACTCCTTTTTCATCAAATTAGTCATAGGTCTTGCTATCTTGAGAAATCTCTCACAAATCTCCTATAATAGCCAGCTAAACCCAAGAAACTCCTAATGTCAGACACACTCTTTGGAGTTGGCCACTCACTCACAGCTTGAATCTTAGCAGGATCTACTGAGACTCCTTCCTTAGACACAAAATGACCCAAGAATGCTACTTTCTCCAAACGAAACTCACACTTAGAGAACTTGGCATATAGTTGGTTCTTTCTCAAGGTTTCCAAATAATCCTCAAATGTTCATCATGCTCGGTTTCATTCCTCGAATATATCAAAATGTCATCAATGAAAACCACTACGAACTTATCTAAAAACTCATGAAAGATTCTATTCATCAAGTCCATAAATATAGCAGGAGCATTTTTTTTTTTAACCCAAATGGCATTACAGTGAACTCGTAGTGACCATAACGCGTTCTAAAGGCAGTCTTAGGTACATCCTTATCAGCTACCCTCAATTGATGATATCCTGAACGTAAGTCAATCTTCGAGAACACACTGCTCCATTCAATTGGTCGAATAGGTCATCTATTCTAGGCAAAGGGTACTTGTTCTTAATGGTAACATTATTCAACTCCCTATAGTCGATACATATACTCCCATCCTTTTTCTTCACGAACAATACAGGAGCTCCCTAAGGCGATTGTAACAGCCCTCCCTAGTTAGCAGCTTACTTATGACTAACTCTAATTAATTAAATGAATAAGCTACTAATTAGAGATGCTGTTAATACAGATTCCTAACCCCCTGCCCTTGGAAGGTTAAGAACCTGCATAAATCTGAGCATAGTTTATGAAAATCCACTTAAAATACTTAATTATTACATCGTAGTCTAAGTAATTAAAAGTTGAATCCAAAAATATAAGTTACATCTCATAATTAATTTATACAATAACATCACGCAGCAGCAAAACATATATCACGAACTTTTCAAATAAAGTTTATCTTTGACCTTCAGCTTATTCCTGCAAAACAACTGAATCTGCCCCCACCAGGATAGGTTCAAAGGAACAAAACAGTCAGCTACGCTGGTACACAAGTCCCACTAGTTTTCAAATATTAAGGTGGCGGAAATTAGACTTTAATGTTTAAATAGAATCATAATCCATGAATCTCGATATTTCTTTGCTATAAATATTATAATACTCCTCCTTCGTAATTAGGTACCATAATAGTAGTCATACATCATAACAAATAACTTTCCAAAAACAATACTTATACTTTTCCAAAACTCACTAAAATATATCGATACAAAACTCAAAATACTTTCAATTAGGGAAGGAACATAAATGGAACTTTTGAGGGACGTCTCCCTACTTTTATTTACTTCTGCTTGCAAGACTTTCTAGGTCATGACCCTATATAACAGAGCAATCCCCACTCCGGAGCAATACCCGCTCTAATAACTCAAAGAGCAAACCCGCTCTACAATTATTGTTCATCACTGCCAATGCAGTTACTTCCCTTAGAAATAGCTTTTAACTTATAACTTAATTATATTCAAAACTTATTTTCCAATACTTGATCAACCAACTTAATAATCAACTTAGCTTAGTTATCAAAACAAGTTTCGAAAACGCAATTGCTATGTCAAGTTCCGCTATATTTGGAATAATGACTTAACAACCATGAATCGAAAGGATGTGATAGTTAAATAAGGTGATTAAAGGATGGTTTAGCAAGATAGGACAGTAGGTGAAAGGTTTATAAGTACTCTTATCATAAGAAAGATTACTTTACACAAATAGAACATAGGTCCATTTAGATGGTTCTCGGTTTGGTGTGATTAACAATGGTTCTAGGCGATGAATTAACAGGACTAGTTGGGTTTAGCCGAGGTTTAGGATTCTCACTTCATATATAGGTACATACAGTAGGAATTCATCAAAAGAAACACATCGAAAGGTTTGAAAACGCAAGGGTTTACAAGTCCAAGAGTTGTTACGCGAATAGTTGAGTTTTTAGGTATAGTTTTCTTCTCAAAATAGGTTAGATTTAATTTACGAAAAAGATAGGTTGCAAGGTCATTAAGCAGCAATATAAGTGTATTTACAGTAGGTTATCATGTAAGGGTAACAACAATGGAAGCACTAATACCATAACACAATCGAAAAGAAACGGTTTAATCGGTTTTTAAGAGGAACTTGACATGCAATGGTTTTTGATTCGAAATCATCAATCCTAAAGTATAATTAACATATTGAAATCACTTACTTATAACTCATTACCAATACAGTAAGTTCTCCATATAAAAACAACATTTCGTAGCTCAAAAATTCATAAACAAGCTTTAAGATAAAAATTAGAAAATCAGCTTTAACGGTGGTTCTTGTGTACCTTAATTTGGTGTTTAGGAATTTAACCCTTGCTTAGCAACTCGTACTACTCCTCCAGAACTCTTAAGACCTTAATAAACACATTCATCACCTTAAAGTTAATAATAAACCCAAAGAAATCAAATTTAAAACCATATACCTCATGCATGCTGAAAATCAGCCATATCTCACCTTCCTTAGTTTTTATTGGTTTACAATGTTGAAACCTCAAAACTAACGTCTACCCAGTATGAACAACACCTTGAAGAATCTAGGGAAGTGCTTGCATGTGAAAAATCAGAGCAAAGAACCCAAGAGAACAAGCTGCCAAAAGCTTGCTGTTGGACGCCAGAAATGGCGTGAAGAGAGAGAGAAAAAGAAGAGTGTTTCTTGTGTTGTTTGTGAATTGATTTGATGATACTGAATGAGAGTCTTCCCTCTCATATATGCAGAATGGGTAAGGGCAAACTTGTCATTTTCGGTTTAGTAATAGGGGTAAAATCGTCCTTTCACTTACTTATGCACTAATCAGATTTTTCTAAAGCTTCAACTTGGATTTTCTTCCTTAATTCCTACCTAATCCTTAATTATTCTTAGCTAAATTTCTCCAAAGTATACCACATATCTTAATGAAGGTATCTTAACCTAATCAACTCCTTAATCTTACTTCCTCGGCTAATACCTCGATATCAACTACTAACACAAATCCTATAATTCAGAGGCAATATTCAATGTACCTATCATAATTCATAAATTACTTAATTATCACATAGCTCATGTTATTAGTTAGCTAATAACACAAAATATCCACGTTAGCAACAAATTCATATAACATTTATTTACACTTTTAAAATTCGGAGCGTATCGATTATAATTACTTAATCGTCATTAACTTAGTTAATTACGGATTATTGATTCTAATATTAGCTTAATAATTCAGGCTATTACACTCTACCACCCTTAAAGAAGTTTCGTCCCGAAACTTATAACATACCTTGGAACAACTGGGGTATCGCTCTTGCATATCTCTTTCTTTTTCCCAGGTTGCTTCTTCTGTTCCGTGATTGGTCCATAATACCTTGACTAAAGGTATGGTTTGGTTTCGCAACACTTTTTCTCGTTTGTCCAGAATCTTTATAGGCCTCTCCTCATAACACAACTATTCATCTATTTGAATGGTTCGTAGGATAGCACATGTGAAGGATCATGTATATATCTTCGTAGTTGTGAGACGTGAAAAACATTGTGCACCCTAGACAGTTCTATTGGTAAGGCTAATTCATATGCGACTTCACCGATTCTGCGTAAATCTCAAATGGTCCTATGAATTTAGGACTCAATTTTCCTCGCAGTCCAAATCTTTTCACCCCTTTAGTGGTGAAACACGGAGAAACACTTTATCCCTTCTTTAAATTCCAGCTTCGTTCTCCTCAAATCAGCATATTTCTTTTGTGATCTTGTGCGATTTTCATTTTCTCCCGTATTACTCGAACCTGCTCCATTGTATCTTGAATCAACTCAGGTCCGACGGTATCCCTGGACTTACGTCATCCCAACAAATAGGTGTTCGACATTTACGCCCATACAAAGCTTCATATGGAGCCATACCAATGCTAGATTGATAACTGTTATTATAGGAAAATTCTATTAATGCCAATTTATCCTCCCAGGAGCCTTTAAATTCCAATACACAGGCTCGTAACATATCTTCTAATATTTGGATTATCGCTCCGTTTGCCCATCTGTTGCTGGATGGAATGCTGTGCTAAATTTCTGAGTTGATCCCAAAGCTTCTTGCAATTTCTCCCAGAAATGTGACAGGAACCGGGTATCTCGGTCCGAAATAATGGTGGTTGGAACGCCATGCAATCGAACAATTTCTCTGATATATGCATCTGCTAGCTGTTTCTTGCTCCAAGTTACTCCCATGGGAATAAACCGAGCTGTCTTTGTCAATCTGTCCACTACAACCATATAGAATCATTTCCCCTTCTTGATTTAGGTAATCTGATACAAAGTCCATGGAGATCGAATCCCATTTCCATTCCGGTACTGGCAGTGGCTGCAGCAATCCGACATCTTCTTTCGCTCAAATTTTACCTTTTGACAAATTAAACACCTTGCCACGAACTGTGAGAGTCTCTCTTTAACCCTTTCCACCAGAAGTACTTCTTCACATCTTGAATCATTTTATCTCTGCCTGGATGAACTGAGTAAGCACTGCTATGTGCTTCCTTCAGAATTTTATTCTTCAATTCCTCGTCATTAGGAATACACCATCTTCCATTTAAACGAATACTCCCATCAGCATATTCCTGGAAGTCCGTCTGCTCATTTCTTTCTATCCTTAACTTCAACTCCTTGATGAAATCATCTTTTTCCTGCTTTTCTCGAATTTCTTCAAAGAGAGACGATTTCATCATAATTGCATTTAATTCTCCTGTAATTGACCTCTTGCAACCACTCGCAAATCTAATTGTACCAGCTCGTTATACAACTCCTCGGCACTGATATCAATGCATTCACTTCCCGACGAGGTCTTCTATTAGAGCATCTGCAACTTTATTTGCTTTTCCCGGATGATATTGAATATCTATATCATAATCTTTAAGTAATTCCAACCATCTCCGTTGCCTCATATTCATTTCCTTCTGGGTGAAGATATATTTTAAACTCTTATGATCAGTATAAACCTTGCAAGAGACTCCATATAAATAATGTCTCCAAATTTCAATGCAAAGACGACTGCTGCCAACTCCAAATCATGCACAAGATAATTCTTTTCATGAATCTTCAATTGCCTGGAAGCGTAAGCTATAACCCGCTGGTTCTGCATTAACACACATCCTAATCCTTCCTGAGAGGCATCACTATAAACCTCAAATCCTTCTGTCCCAGAAGGTAGAGCTAAGACTGGAGCGCTAGTCAATCTTTCTTTTAATCCCAAAAGCTTTCTCACATTTCTCCGTCCACTGAAATCTTGTATTCTTCTTGATCAAATTCGTAATCGGTAAAGCTATTCGCGAAAAATTCTCCACAAATCTTCTATAATATCCAGCAAGCCCAAGAAAACTTCTAACTTCCCCAACATTTGTAGGTGCAGGCCATTCTTTTACCGCTTTTATCTTTTCAGGGTCCACTGCTATACCTTCTTTGGTTACAACATGCCCTAAGAACATTACTTGATCCAACCAAAAATCACACTTACTCAGCTTTGCATAGAGTTTCTCTCTTCGCAATATTTCAGATACCTCCCTCAGATGTTCTTCATGCTCTTGGCGATCTTTAGAGTACACCAATATATCATCAATAAAAATTACCACAAACCGATCGAGCAAAGGCTTAAAGTACCTCTGCATTAAATCCATAAAATGCTGGTGCATATTGTGAGTCCAAACGGCATCACCACAACTCATAATGCCATATCTGTCCTGAATGCTGTTTTCGGTATATCTTCCTCCACGATGCGCATTTGATGATACCCCGACCTTAAATCGATCTTTGAGAATATTCCTGCCCCCTTCAACTGATCGAACAAGATCATCAATTCTGGGTAATGGATATCTATTCCGGATTGTGATTTTATTAATTTCCCGATAATCTATACACAATCTCATCGTACCATCCTTTTTCTTCACAAACAACACTGGTGCGCCCCATGGAGACACACTAGGTCGGATATAACCTTTCTGCAACAATTCTTCTAATTGCTTTTTCAATTCAGCCATTTCTGCAGGAGCCATCCTATAAGGAGCTCTAGATATCGGTGTCGCCCCCGGCACCAGATCAATATGAAAATCAACCACCCGATGCGGTGGCATCCCGGTAAATCTCCTGGAATACATCCTGGAAATCTCTTACCACGGAATTTCTTCAATTTTCCTTTCCTCCTTTTTACCCCTTCTATTTGATTCACATACCCCATACCTTCAGGTATTATCTCTGTATCATTCTAATTATCACCTCACCTTTTTCCACCGGTCCCACCATTTCTTCTTTATACACAATGTTATCTCCGCATGGAGACCTCAATCTGACGGCTCTAGCATAACATTCTATCACCGCCCTATTTTTACTTAACCAATTCATTCCCAAAATCACATCATAATAATCCAAATTAAAGGGTATCAGATCTACCCGCAATTCGGACCCTGCTATTCTAATTTCACAATTTCTAAATATCCATTTACAACATATCGACTCCCCATTTGGCATACAAATATGCATATTTAAAGGTTGCACACATGGTCTACACGGCAGATTGCTAACAAACACATTTGAAACAAATGAATGTGAAGCTCCAGAATCAAATAACACCTTACCATCGAAGTTACATACAAGAAATCTCCCTGAAATTACATTACCTGGCAACTCCTGCAGCTCAGGAATCTCCTTCGCTTCTGTCTTAACAGCAAATAACTTCCCTGCTGCTTTCCCTTGATTGCCATGCTGAATCCCTTTTCCGGCCCTACCTTGACTTGAACTTCCTTCTCCAGCTGCCAGCATCAACATATTCCCTGTTTATTATTTCCTCCTATCCTTCCTGATTCCTTCCACAAAGGGCACTCACTAATTCGATGCCCAACATTTTTACATTTAAAACACACCATTTGCCCCGAACAATTTTTGCCATAATGATTCTTCCCACAACGATTGCACTTCCATTCTGTTCTACCTCCTCTGCCATTCCCAGCTAGCCCTCTGACTACTTGAGTGGGCTGTCATTTCTGTTTTTGCCTTCTTGAATCCCCCTCTTTAAATTTCCTCCATTTCTTCTCTTTCTGAACTCCTCATCCTTCATCTCAATTCTCTCTTGTTCCAGAGCACGATCATACAACTCTTCAAAGGTGGTATATGTCCCAATTCGTTTCTGATACTTTAAATTCAGACCCTCAAAGAATCGCATCATTTTCACCCTTTCATTACTCACGAAGTCAGGTGCAAATCGAGACAATTCAAGAAATTTTGCTGCATACTCCAATACAGACATTTTCGCTTGCTTCAGAAATAAAAATTCATTTTCCTTCATCCTCCGTAATGCGGAGGAAAGAATTTATTCTTCATTTTCTCAACAAACTCTGTCCAAGTAACTTCTGATTTCTGAGCTATTCCCTTGGTGGTATTCCACCAAATGTCAGCTGGACCTTCCAAATAAAAAGTAGCCATCTTCACCTTCAAAGCTTCAGGGAACTGACTACATCCAGCAATTTGCTCATATATGTAATCCAATCCTCGAACTTGACGGATCAGATTCACCGTCATAGTGGTGCTGCTATGAGCAGCCAACCGCTTATAAAACTTTCCTTCATCGTCATTCTTATTCTGATTCTGTTTTTCCAGTATCTCCAAGAGTCGAGCATTCATCTCTTTCAGTTCCTGTAATTGCTTATCTTTATCATTCTCGACCTCTAGTGATTTGGATGCACCTTCTTGACTTGCCATTTCCTACATATTCAATTGCAATACTCAGTCAAATATTCATACACATTTTTTCTTTTTACACTTACTTAATATAATGACTTCGCAACTCTACTTCATATATATAAATTCATGATAGCATTGCAACCTTGCTGTTTATTTATATATGTTTTTGGATACAAACAAACTGATTCTTCCTTATTATTTAATTACACCTTTCATGCAACATACATACTAATCTTTAGATAAACTGAGCATTACATAAAGAAATAACATATTTCAGAAGTTCCCCTCCACTTTTCCTCCTTGGTACATTCCCTTGCTCAATCAATTTATAAGGATCATAATAATAACCACTATCGTCACTGCTTAATTGGCGGAGTCTCCGGAAATAGTCAGGCCCACAAATCTTACATCCTTATCTTCCCCAAAAGTGTGTACCAGATTGGTTGAATCTAGTAGATACTTGACCCTTGCACTGTTGGGTTCTTGAGGTAGAGTGACTCCTAGTTCCCACTGGACGAACTTATCCACCTCCAAACTTCCAGCCATCCTCTCTTCCTCTCTATGGGTAATACGATCATACATTTCCCTCCAATGTGGGTCATTCGGATAAATTTGCCCCTGTCTCTGCCGTTCCATAGTGATATCCATCTCTCGCCTAACTTCCTCCACTGTGCCTTCCCATCTTATCAAGCTCTTTCTATATTTTCCATAGTCACCCCGTACCCTTGGATTGCCCCAGTAGCCACATACATTCTTAACAAACTCCAATAAGTTCTACGGAAACTAGCCCACGGTTCACAACTCGGCAAGGTCTTTATTATAGCATATGCTGTATTCCAGTCCGCCAATAATGGTTATTGCTAGTCGGCCCCATCAATTCATTCCATTCCCGGATGTATCCTAATACCTCATTTGCATGGTCAATAGCATCATCCCACCACTTACCAACAGCGGTATAGGTGTCAGGTTCTCTTAAATAGGGTACCTCCTGGTTAACACTCTCGCTGGATGATCTTGAGGCCATCTACACAGAATTCTAATGTTTATACAATCATAACATACATATTATATGCACATAAACTTGATGTACATAAACACATATTCACATCATCACATAAAATTATTATCATTATTTTATTCTATTATTATCATTATATTTTTTTTTTTTTTTTGAAAATATAATTACGAATATATATATCATTATAAATTTCAAAATTCAAAATACTTAGTGTAATAAGTTTTCAAATCGTTTGCTCTGATACCAAGTGTAACAGCCCTCCATAGTTAGCAGCTTACTTATGACTAACTCTAATTAAATAAATGAATAAGCTACTAATTAGAGATGCTGTTAATACAGATTCCTAACCCCCTGCCCTTGGAAGGTTAAGAACCTGCATAAATCTGAGCATAGTTTATGAAAATCCACTTAAAATACTTAATTATTACATCGTAGTCTAAGTAATTAAAAGTTGAATCCAAAAATATAAGTTACATCCCATAATTAATTTATACAATAACATCACGCAGCAGCAAAACATATATCACGAACTTTCAAATAAAGTTTATCTTTGACCTTCAGCTTATTCCTGCAAAACAACTGAATCTGCCCCCACCAGGACAGGTTCAAAGGAACAAAACAGTCAGCTACGCTGGTACACAAGTCCCACTAGTTTTCAAATATTAAGGTGGCGGAAATTAGACTTTAATGTTTAAATAGAATCATAATCCATGAATCTCGATATTTCTTTGCTATAAATATTATAATACTCCTCCTTCGTAATTAGGTAGCATAATAGTAGTCATACATCATAACAAATAACTTTCCAAAAACAATACTTATACTTTTCCAAAACTCACTAAAATATATCGATACAAAACTCAAAATACTTTCAATTAGGGAAGGAACATAAATGGAACTTTTGAGGGACGTCTCCCTACTTTTATTTACTTCTGCTTGCAAGACTTTCTAGGTCATGACCCTATATAACAGAGCAATCCCCGCTCCGGAGCAATACCCGCTCTAATAACTCAAAGAGCAAACCCGCTCTACAATTATTGTTCATCACTGCCAATGCAGTTACTTCCCTTAGAAATAGCTTTTAACTTATAACTTAATTATATTCAAAACTTATTTGCCAATACTTGATCAACCAACTTAATAATCAACTTAGCTTAGTTATCAAAACAAGTTTCGAAAACGCAATTGTTATGTCAAGTTCCGCTATATTTGGAATAATGACTTAACAACCATGAATCGAAAGGATGTGATGGTTAAATAAGGTGATTAAAGGATGGTTTAGCAAGATAGGACAGTAGGTGAAAGGTTTATAAGTACTCGTATCATAAGAAAGATTACTTTACACAAATAGAACATAGGTCCATTTAGATGGTTCTCGGTTTGGTGTGATTAACAATGGCTCTAGGCGATGAATTAACAGGACTAGTTGGGTTTAGCCAAGGTTTAGGATTCTCACTTCATATATAGGTACATACAGTAGGGATTCATAAAAAGAAACACATCGAAAGGTTTGAAAACGCAAGGGTTTACAAGTCCAAGAGTTGTTACGCGAATAGTTGAGTTTTTAGGTATAGTTTTCTTCTCAAAATAGGTTTGATTTAATTTACGAAAAAGATAGGTTGCAAGGTCATTAAGAAGCAATATAAGTGTATTTACAGTAGGTTATCATGTAAGGGTAACAACAATGGAAGCACTGAATACCATAACACAATCGAAACAGAAACGCGCTTTAATCGGTTTTTAAGAGGAACTTGACATGCAATGGTTTTTTATTCAGAATCATCAATCCTAAAGTATAATTAACATATTGAAATCACTTACTTATAACTCATTACCAATACAGTAAGTTCTCCATATAAAAACACACATTCGTAGCTCAAAAATTTCCATAAACAAGCTTTAAGACAAAAATTAAGAAAATCAGCTTTAACGGTGGTTCTTGTGTACCTTAATTTGGTGTTTAGGAATTTAACCCTTGCTTAGCAACTCGTACTACTCCTCCAGCAACTCCTTAAGACCTTAATAAACACATTCATCACCTTAAAGTTAATAATAAACCCAAAGAAATCAAATTTAAAACCGATATACCTCAGGCATGCTGAAAATCAACCATATCTCACCTTCCTTAGTTTTTCTTTGGCTTACAATGTTGAAACCTCAAAACTAACGTCTACCCAGTATGAAAAACACCTTGAAGAACCCAGGGAAGTGCTTTCATGTGAAAAATCAGAGCAAAGAACCCAAGAGAACAAGCTGCCAAAAGCTTGTTGTTGGACGCCAGAAATGGCGTGAAGAGAGAGAGAGAAAAGAAGAGATGTTCTTGTGGTTGTTTGTGAATTGATTTTGATGATACTGAATGAGAGTCTTCCCATCTCATATATGCAGAATGGGTAAGGGAAAACTTGTCATTTCCGGTTTAGTAATAGGGGTAAAATCGTCCTTTCACTTACTTATGCACTAATCAGATTTTTCTAAAGCTTCAACTTGGATTTTGTTCCTTACTTCCTACCTAATCCTTAATTATTCTTAGCTAAATTTCTCCAAAGTATACCACATATCTTAATGAAGGTATCTTAACCTAATCAACTCCTTAATCTTACTTCCTCGGCTAATACCTCGATATCAACTACTAACACAAATCCTATAATTCAGAGGCAATATTCAATGCACCTATCATAATTCATAAATTACTTAATTATCACATAGCTCATGTTATTAGTTAGTTAATAACACAAAATATCCACGTTAGCAACAAATTCATATAACATTTATTTACACTTTTAAAATTCGGAGCGTATCGATTATAATTACTTAATCGTCATTAACTTAGTTAATTACGGATTATTGAATCTAATATTAGCTTAATAATTCAGGCTATTACATCGATGCACTAGGTCTGATATAACTTTTATCTAAAAGTTCTTGCAATTGCGTCTTTAACTCACTCATCTCAGGAGGTGCCATTCTATAAGGTGCCTTAGATATAGGTGCAGTTCCAGGAACTAAGTCTATGGTAAACTCAACAACTCTTGCAGGCGGCATACCTGAAATTTCACTCGGAAATACGTCCATAAACTCATTTACTATCGGAACATCCTCAAGTTTTAACTCAGCTTCCTTACTCACATCTTGCACACTACAGAAGAATAACTCACACCCCTTTTTCCTAAATTTTCTCACTTGCATAGCATAGATAACTCCAAACTTCTTTGATTTCCCAAAACGTCTATAGGAGGTCAATTTTCCCAAAGGGTTTCTTAACACTACCTTCTGAATCTCACATTCGATTTGGCCTTGAAATGACTTAACCAATTCATCCCAAGAATCACATCTAGGTCTCCTAGGTTGAACTCAATTAAGTCGGATGGAAATACAAAGCCTCCTATATTCAAAGGCAGATTTCTAAATAACTTGGTACACCTTATGATTTCCTCAATAGGTATGCTAATAGGCAACTCTAACACTTCAAAATCTACTAAACCCAATTGAATTTCCTCAATCAAAGCTTGCTCAAATCACTGAGCCTTTAACTCCTCAGTCCTCAGTGGCTACTACTTCAAGTGCAAATCTAGACAATGCTATGAACTTGCTATAATACTTAGAGATAGTCATATTTCTCATCCTAAGCTTTATAAACTTCTGGGCTTTTAGTTTCCTCATAAAAGTAGGGTAAAACTTTTCTCTTTAAGCAGCAATAAAGGATTCCCAAATAAACTCTTTCATAATACTGAGTCGAGTCTCATTCTCTTTCCACTATAAGTCAGTCTCATCTTTCAGATACGGTATAACTTGACCTACTTTCACACTCTCAGGACAGTTCACAGCCCAAAAATCTTTTCAAACTCCCTAATCCAACTTTCTAAGAGGATAAGGTCAGCTTACCCCTTAAGGTACGACGGTTTAATCTTAGCTAGTCTCTCAAACATGTCCCAGCAGAATCGAGACGCTCAACTCTCTCGAGTCAAATTCTCTGCCAATAGGCGAATAGTAGAAGCGAAGGCATCATGATTGTTTGAGACTCTACTTCGCGACTGAAACTTAACGTAACTCTACTTTAGGTTCCAGCACAACTTACATGGTCATATAATAAGGCAACATTTGATTTGATCATCAAAGATCGCATCAACAAACAATTCCACTAAGTTTCAACATGAAGTGTTCTCTAATAATCACATAATCGTTCATGTAAAATATATTCACATCAACGTGCAAGTAGAAACAAGCAAGCAAGAATATAATCACATGATCAAAAGAATAATAAAAAAAATATTCCCATCACGTGCGCAGAATGAATTCTTACTCACTCATATAGAGAAATAATAACTTATATTCCTCAATCGATAATAAGAATATTTTCCCAATCCAAAATAACCAACTTATTCCTCAATAATATAAAGAATACTCAATAAGGAAATTTAAACCATTGTAGCTTGACTACTTTCCAACAACTAATCTTAAACCATAAATAAATACTCTATGGAATTACACCATCATTCTCATCCTTGTTTCCTTTATATGGAGTAAACATTTCATCTTCAAAGTCTCCATAGTTTTCACTATAATAATAGTAGTAACAATAATAACTTGAGTTCCTAGATCTAGTAGATCTTCAAATACTTTTGGATTGATGTCCATTTCATCCATCTCTAAAACACTCACATCGCTCAAATAGGGTCTCCAAATAATATTGTAGATGTCCTTTCAGGTTTGCACTCTAGTACAATCAAACTCTTGAATTACTTCATATATCACTAACAAGGATACCTACTTTTAACCCATAATGCATACTGATCTCCAAGCTAATGTAACTATAACTTCCAGGCTCATGACATCGAACATTCTCATCATCACTCAATATAATTGGGTTATGATGGCTTCCTACTCTATTAACTTGCCTGACAATTCTATTAACTTGTATGGCAGACATGGTTAGGGATCTACAACAAATAAACCATAATGGTTTAGCACTCTCTCTAACGTGTTCCCACAAATAATCAAAAGGTAAACAAAAACAAAGGCATGTAACTATACACTTTGCAGGCAAGAATTATAAACAATTAGCAGGGAAGAAAAACATTCATGCATCATTAGCAGGGAAGTAAAATAATAATGCACTTATTTGCAGGGAAGAAATAATGATGATGCTGAACTAACTTTTTAATGCAGGCATATAATATTTCTATCCTATAAGCCCTTCTTATACTACCCATTCTCACAATGCAATACTATAAACCTTAAAGGCATGAAAAATAATGCAGACACTTTTTATAAATAACATTACTTTTGTGCCTAAAATAATTTTTCGAAATAAAAAAAATTCGGACTCCAAGGTTACTCGAAAAAAGATTCACTCGAAATAATTTTTTTTTCTTTTTAGGACTCAGCACGTTTTCGAAAAAATTTTTTTTTTTTTTTTCGAACTCCTCAAATTTTCGAAAAAAAAATTTTCGAACTCACAAATTTTTTTTTTTCGAAAACAACATTTTCGTACCTCTAACTTTTCCAAGATTTTGGTGTTTCTAAAAAAAAATTCTGAAATAAAACGTAGGAGCAATACTAAGGTTTTCTCCAAAAAGCCAATAAGCTAGGTAACTAGAAAAACTAAAGTCACTTATGAGCTAGTTAGTTAGGCGCCTATAAGTCTTAAACTAACCTAAAGCTCCCAGATACCACTTTGTAACACCCCGATAATTCTCTCTTTCTAGAAAATACTTTTATAACAAATCTAGAGAATTACCCAGGCATTATCGCCTGTGTGATAACGTTTCGGCTTACTCAGAATTTTGCAGCGAAAAACAATTTACTAAAATAAAATCAACTTTATTAAACTTATGAAATAAATGACAACTGTTTGGAAACTAAAGCACACCAACTAAAAACCTCAAACTTAAGTAAAGATGTCCCTACGAAAACAACTTAAACTATGCTAAGTATAAGCCTCTCCATTCCAGATTCCCAATGTGATGCATCTGCGAACCTGTAATGTCAATGCAATACTGACTCTGCTCACTAGAAGGATCATCACAGGATCAATAGGCAAAGCCATGATCACACACACAAACAAGCACGTAATCAGCAAAGCTGAGTACTACATATCAGACATAAATAATCCTAAACATGGTACTACAACATAACTGGTAGAAATAAATAATAATAATAAGCATATAACAAACTGCATATGACTCTTACTGAACTAGACTCTAAACTTTTATTTCTTCTTTAATGGAATAGTTATGGGATGAGTTGTCTATACTGAAGTAGGAGATATGGGAGCTACCACATATTCCAATTGACCTGCGATATCGAGGAATCTTTGAGCTAAAGAGGAAAGGTGATCAATCCAATCCCAGGAAAGCCATGGGCTACCACCATGTACTCCAACCCTTAGTGTCCAACTCTAGACGTGCAGCAGTCTAAAGTCTATAACCTATCTCGTTTCACTTTACGTTGCATTCATTTTTATACTTGTGTTGACACCAACCAAGCACATAACACTCACAACTAACAATCACATCAACATCACAAAACTCCTTTTTAATCTTAGAATCAACAAATGTTCACAACTTATCATTCAAGACTCCTTTAACTTCTTTTATTCTTTACTAACTTGCCTGTTGAACCTAGCCAACAGTAAACTGTACCTTTATATAGGTATAACTCATATTTACCAAATAAGATCCACGGTTCTTATAAGATAAATAAATAATCTCAAAGAATCTATGTAACACATGATTCAAACTTACTTACATTAATTCACTCACGAATTAATACCAAAAACTGAACTTATCTGCTTGCATCAAACTTCCATACAAACAGTCATACTCATACATATTCTTAGTTCACATGTAGCACACAGGCAAGTAACATGTAAAGCAATTTCAGTAAATCATATATATGAACAACAAGGTCCTATATATGATACTAATAAATAAAAACATCCCTAAGGCATGTTTCTAAACCATATAGCACGTAGACTATGTACGTACCTTGTGTAAACGAAACGGTAGGCCACTTTTACTCTCTAAAAGTCCCCTACTATGAATTCTCCGCCTAGAAAATAAAATAACAAAGTAAATACTTGAACTAAAAATTTACAGCAACTTTAAAAACGTCCCAAACCCTTTTAAACGTCTTTAAAATCGTTTTTATGTATTAAACTTTCGTTATTTTTAATCCCTAGTATAGTACAACTATTCTAGTGATTAAAAATCATTAAAAACCTTTAAAATACAAACTTTCTGAAATTCCAGCATTTATAAAAATTTATAAACCTTCTGAAAATATATTCAATGCATATAAAAATCATATTCTAATCAAAACTCATATTCATACTTTAAATATATAGTTTCTAGTGATTTAAAACCCTAAAAACCATATCTTTCATAATAAAAACTGAAAATAATAAATCTGAAATTATTATTTTTATACATATGAAAACCGAAAATATATTCTTCATATAAAATAATAATTTAAATCATAAACGTGCTAAAAACAATAAAATAATGAAAAACTAATACTTTAATGGAATCTCAAAGAACAAGAAAAGAAAAACAACCAAAACAATAAGGAGGAAAAGAATCAAAAGGAAAAAGGAAGAAAAAGAGTAATATACCGAATTCGCGAGTGAAATATGGCAGCAGAATTGCGAAACTTGCAGAGGCCATAACTAATAGAATAAGAATCGGAATTGAGTGATTCTTGAGCCTAACTTCAATAACTTTTCGAGATCTACAACTTTCAAGAAGGAAGTTTGGCTAAAAATTAACGGAACTATAAGAAATCTGGCCAATCATATTCGGGTGAAAGAAAAAACGAGTGAAGAGAGGAAAAAAGAAAACCATGAGGAGAGAGAGAATAGAAAGTGGCGTGATTCTGAAAAAATAAGTGTGTAGGGTGAAATAATTGGGTTTTAGGATAATTACATAAAGGCTAATCCTTTTAGGGTTAGGAAAAGAGATAAGATTTAAAAAGATTTGATGACTAATAAGATGATCAACTTAGGACTTTAATCATCAACAGGACTCTTTTCCTTTTTTTTTATCTTTTTAGGAGTTTCGATTCCATTAAACTTCTTTTTCAAAATACTTTTAATATTTAAACTTTTATTAAGACATGCTTAATTAAAACATTTTCAATTTTATTAAGCTATGAAAATATTTTTAGTTGACTTTTAAAAATAGTCAACCCTTTTTAAAAGTCAAATCATTTTCCAAACTCATTTGGATTTAAATATAATTACATAAATTCTTTAATATATTTATGAAAATCCTTTAAAAATGTGGGGGATTACATATACACACGCTCAGGTATGCGGTTATTGGTGTTGTTATTGCGGTTATTGTTGTTGGGGTTAGAGTTGCCGTTATTGGATCCCTTACCGAAATTCCTTTGAGGGTTTTGATGGTTTTGGTTCCCATTATGCTTCTTTTCAAACTTCTGGACCTCGGGGTTTGGATTATCTTTCCGTTTCTCACCCTGCTTACCCCCTTCTTCTCTCTTCCTGATGGCATAAAGACGAGCAGTTTTGCCAAGCACGTGATCTAAAGAGGTGAATGTATCTCCCCCAGTCTTCCTTGCAGGTCAAGGGTAAGTCCTAGTTCGAAACGTGAGGCTTTAGCTTCCTCAGTAGGGGCAATTTCCGGGGCAAATCTCATCAGCTCAATGAACTTCCGGTAGTACTCCTCAACAGATAGGGTCCCTTGCTCTAACATCATAAATTCCTGGGCTTTCTGCTTCTTAAGGTATGGAGGGTAATATTTGTCCCTTAAGGCCTTTTTGAAGGTTTCCCATCCAAAACCAGGCTGATTCAGGAGGTTGTCCTTAGCTTGGGTCCACCAGAAATGGGCATCTCCCTGTAGGTAGTAACTAGCTAAGGGGCACATTTTTCTCATCAGGGCAGGATAGGGTGAAGAAAGTTTATCGAATTCCCCAACCCAGTTCTCTAATTCCTCGGGTCCCCCTTTCCCATTCAGTATCGGTGGGTTTCTACGGGAAACCTTCTTAGATAAATCCCAATCACGGTTGTGACCTTCGGCTAGGTTGGCTGTGAGCTGCACAAGGTCACGTATCGATTACTCGACATTCAGAGAGGTGTCAGGGGTGCCTCCTGTCCGAACTATTCTGCGCTGAAAATAACATGATAGCTATTTCAGTGACGTACACATAATCTTTTACTCACCTAACAATCAAATTGCACATATAACCAGTTATGGTTGCGAACAAACATTAAGTCTCTAGTGACTTGCACATAAACATCTTAAATAAGACGTCAAAACCAATAATAGAGAAAACACAAATGGAACATTAAAGGTTTTAAAAGATATATTATATATATAGGTATTTAAGAGATAAAACGATCGTTTCAAGCAATTAAATAGTTTTGTCGCAAAATAAGGTTTTAGTTCAACACCATTTTGGAAACATCTTTTATAACAACTTAAAGCTAACTTAGTCCTTTGGACCACTATACACTAACCTATCCTTGTACATCCTTTTAATTTATTCATATTTGAAGATTTTAAGAATCTTTCACAACTTCAATTGAGCAATCAACAACACATACGAATTCAAGGCACGAAACGAAATCACAATTGAAATCATTCCTATGACTTAATGCACATAACACAATCTATATGCTTCCATCCCATACTACCCATTTTAAAATCCTTTTAAAACGTCTTTGAAAATAGGAGCTTCTGGCTCTGAATCCAGTTTTGTAACACCCCCAAAATCCATACACGTCTACGATTACGTCGCATCGACTTTGGGAGTGTTACCGCCGCGATGAAACGCAAGGCATAATAAGAAAAATGTTAACTCAAACCATTGTCTCGAAAACTGAAATGCAGCGGAAATTAAAGTGTAACTACAACTCCGGAATCATCAACGACCCCTTTTATTTAAACCATAAACCAATTATGTAAATCATAGTAAATCTTATAGTACATAATTAAAATGCTTTAAGGTTCAAATACTAATGACTATCCCCGTATGCTCGATATCATGCAGCAGCACCAGTACACCTAGTCTGCTCCCCATTATCGCATCAATGGTCCATCACAGGTAAAAAAATACATAATAACACACAATCAGCTATGCTGAGTACATAATGAACAATTGAATGCATATAAACATAAACAAAGCAATAACGAACAATCCTAAGCATGATACTACAATACGTTATGTTATTTCACTATTTTGATAGTGACATATAATTAAAGTTTATATTTTATTAGTTTATTAATTCGGTTTTTAGTTTTCTTTTTAGAAGTAATTTGTTTATGCCTTAGATCTATTTCTCTAGTTTATTTTGTTACGTTTATTTTATTTTTCTAGTTTTAATTAGTGTAATTATCTTTAGGTTTCACAAATAAAATGATAAATACTTTATGAAGATTTGATTAGGTGTTTAATCAAGTTTAAAGTTATTTATAATTTATTTGTGTTATCCGATTAATATTATGGTTGTAACAAATGAAAAATATTAAGATTTCATAATATTGCTTTTAGTTAAGTGCTTGTGCAGCATCTATGGTTACCTAAAATCTAGGAGCCGCAAAACACTAACCTAAGGAGGCGCTTACAAAGTGAACGTTGAGGTAGTTCCTATAATTTAGGAACCGCAACAACCTAGCTATTTGTGAGGCGTGTGAACATGGAGAAGTGGCTGAGATCGTGGAAGCCAAACTGAACAAACTATCAATGGTAAAACTGCAACAGAAAGATCATGGAGAAGTAGCTGAAGCTACGTGTGATCATGGAGAAGTTTTTGAAGAAAATCGTGGAGAAGTGCTTGAGAAATTAGGTCTCTATAAATAGGCATTTGTAACTGATCTTTTAGTAATACTTTCAGAATTTTATGTAATATTCTTAGAGAAAGTACATTCGGTTTTCTTCTTCTTAGAAATTGATGTATTATAAATTGGGTTGAGTGAATCTAAGTCTGTAATCAATTTGAGAGAAAAAGAGAAAGAGAAGAGAGAAAGAGAAAAGGCTTTGAGTGAAGTCAAGGGAGAAGTCAACTGTTCAGGGGGAACAGGCTGACAGGGAACCAGTTCCTAGAGGAACAGAGTTGATCTGAGTTTAGGTTGTACAAAAGAGAGACTTTTGGCCTAAAAGTTATTAAAGAGAATTGAGTTAAAATCCCTCGTGGTCAAGGTTTTTCTTCCAATTGGGCCTAGGAAGTTTTCCTTGTAAAACTTCTGTGTTCCTACTTCTTTCTAAGTTCATGCAATTATTTCTTTCTTACTTATTCATTCTTCTATTTCCGCAAAAAGTTTGAAAATCTCTCCAACTACAATTCACCCCCCTCTTGTAGTTGCTTAAGTGTTCGTCCAAGACTAACACGTTACATCCTTTACTCTGTATTTAGTGGGCAGCAAACGGGAACCGTCATCTTACTAGAATCATACGGGCTACTTAATCCTTAATAGACAACTTGGTATTTGAGATGAAATACAAATACGGTTTCGTTCCGTCTCACACCCATCACGTAGTATGCATACCCCAAAGATCGTACGAAACCTTCCGCCTACTTGAGTTATCAAAATTTATAAGGACACTACTATCGTCACAGTAGGCTTGCGTAGGAGTGTAGAATAAGTCCCACACTCCCCCCATTGTTCATCACTTGTAGGGAGTCCAACTACAAGCTTATTGCCATAGTTCATTTTTAAATACTGTACATTCATACCACAACAACATAGAATCATTTAACATGTTCTCTTAGTTACAGTACTCAAATCTTTTCTCTTGCAACACTCTTATTACACTATGGATCAGATTAATATGAATACAATGCTCATGTTCATAATACGATAGAATTGCGCATTCCAATGCAACATATCAATTTCCAATCATAAACATGCTACCAAACAAACTCAACAAACAAAATGTTCCCTATCATGATTCTAGGTTCCAATAGAATAAATCGCAACCTAATCATGATACTAGTACTTGCAACTAAACTGGTACGCGTACGTACCTTGTAACAGAGAATTTTCGTTGTATTAACTGAACGTGCCGCTTATGGAATTGGGACCTAAACGATTAAGTAAATACTTTACTGCTACGTCCTTGATAATATTATCAACTAATACGTAACTAACTATAACGACTTAGTAATTCAAAATATAAACGATAGCTAAACTCATTGTTCATGAACTTCCTTTCTTTTCGTCTTTTAGGAGTCAAAGTTAGTGAGCAAACTGATTTTAGTTAGTGTAATAGTCCACTACCTTTACCAAACCCAATCAAGTCATATGTTCATTCGAGTCTTATGTCCAACCAAGTCTTATGTCCAACCAAGTCTTATGTCCAATCAAGTCTTTTGTCCAAAATGAGGTTCGCATAATAAGATTGTACTTCCAACTAATAACAATAATATAATTTCTCTACTTCCCACCTTACTTAGTTATAATCCTAAAACCAGATTCACAACATAAATCAGATTAATAGTTTAAACTAATTATGCACCTTAATTAGTTACTAATTAACTCGAATTACAAATTAATTAATTACAACTTAACTCAATTATAAAAACAGAATATAACATTAATAAAACTGATATAATATCATATACATATTAGGTTTTTAATACCGCTAAACTCGCCGGCGCAAATCACCGGCGACGTGATTCCGGCAGCCCTCGCTCGCGCACCATACGCACGCCACACCCCCGGATCTCGGCCCTCGCATGAGTCGCACACCACAGCAGCGACGCTGCTTCTCACCACCACAGTCGGATTCGTCGCACAACGCGACTTCGCCCGACTTAACCCTTGTCGCTCGCATTTCGCACAACCTGTCGCACCACCGCACACACAATCGCACCAGCAGCACGCACACACCCGAGCACTCACCATTGCTGGCCCAGCCAATTCGCTCGTTGGCACCCCTCGATCTCGCAGGCGTTTCGCACAATACAGTCGACCTCGCCTTCGAACACCGCACCCTCTGTAATACTCCGTATTTTTAATACTAATTAAGAAAATATAAAAGAATTAATAAAAAGGTATTTTTAATTTATTTACAAGTTAATAGGAATAAATTATTAGTAATATGAATTTGTTAGGAATTTTCGGAGTTTTAAAAGAATAACCTAATCTTCACTTGACCTAGGATGACTATCTTTTGAAGGGAGTATAAAAGGAAAAGGAAGGGAATTTCAGAAACCCTAAACCTTCTCCTTCTCCCTCTCCCAGCCGACCTTCCCTTTCACTCTCTCTCCTCAGCCGATTTTTCATATCCCTTCTTCTCTCTCTTTCGAATTTTCTTCTTCTCTCTCTCAGATCTTCTCTCTCTCGGGTTTCTCTCACTGCCTTTCTTCGTTGGCTTCTTGCGAAACATTCCGACGAAGGCTGCGCGTGGTTTGGCTCGAAGGTTTTGTGCGGTTCGAGAGTGTGGTGCGAGCGACGAGGTGGTTCGAGCGCGCGAGGGTTGGTGCTGCGCGTAGTTTGGCTCGAGGTTTGTGCGATTTAAGGCGAGGTTTCGGTGCGGGCGTGTCGAAGGTTGTGCGGGTGTGTCGAGGCTTTCGTCCGCGGGTTCGTGCGGCGTGTGTGTGGTTCGAGTGCTGCGACGGGGTCGCGGTGTTCGAGGGTTGTGCGCGAGGAACCGGGGTCGCGTGTGTGAGTTTGGACAGCAGAGGCCACCGGAGTTCCGTCGCCGGAATCTTTGTGCCGGCGAAAGTCAGTGGTATAATTTTGTACTTAATTAGTATGTCAGTTTATTAATTATTCTTATATTTACTGTTTTCGTAGTTAAGAAAGGTTTGTAATTATAATTAATAATTAGAGTGTTTAGTAATTTATTAGATTGTTAACTAGTTAAGTTATTGTTCTGTTTTAAGTATTAATTCTGTTAGGTTTGTAATTGGAATAAGTTGAAAGTAGGAAAAGTGTGTCTTATTATTAGTTATAGTTATTATTGTTTCAAGAGTAACCTGTTTCATGAAATCTGACTTGGGACGTATGACTCACCCTTTGGACATGGAATTACCTCTTGGACATATGACTTGTCTTGGACATATGACTTACCTTTTGGACATATGACTTGACTTTTGGACATAAGACAGGCTGGACTTATGACATTTTGGATTGGTAAATAGTGGACTAATGTTACTAAATAACTTAGTTACTCACTAATTCTGACTTCTAAAAGACGTTAAATTCACTAGATTAGAATTATAACGAAAGTTCTGGAATAAGGTTTTAACTATTGCGTAATTCGAATCGTTAGATCGTTATGGTCTTAGTACGTAGTAGTTGTTAGGTTATCAAGGACGTAACACTAAAGCTTTGTTTTAACGATTTAGGTCCCAATTTCATAAGCGGCTCGTTCTATTAAGTCAGCGAAAATTCTCCGTTACAAGGTACGTACGCGTACCAGTTTACTTTCAAAGCTTAGTATCATGTTTAGGTTCACATTCATGTTATTGGAACCTAGTACCATGATAGGGAACATTTGATTGTGATTGTTTGGTTAGACGTTATAACGTGAAATCAATATGATGCATTGAAATATGTTGCATTGAAATGCGAAGTTCTATCGTAGTGTAACATCAGCATTATTAATCTGATCTATAGAGTAACAAGAGTGTTACTAGGGATAAGATTGAGTTTGGTAATTAAGAGAGTATGTAAATGACTCCTTAAAGTTATAAAAGAATGATTGGTAATAAAAGAAGATTATGGCGATACTTGTAGTTGGACTCCCTACAAGTATAGAACAATGGGGGGAGTGTAGGACTTGTCCTACACTCCTACGCAGGCCTACTGTGACGACAGTAGTGTCCTTATATTTTGATAACTCAAGTAGGCGGAAGGTTCCGTTCGATCTTGGGGGTATGCATACTAAGGTGATGGGTGTGAGACGGAACAAAACCGTATTTGCATTTCATCTAATAGACCAAGTGTCTATTAAGGATTCAGTAGCCCGTATGATTCTAGTAAGATGACGGTGCCCGTTCGATGCCAAATAATGAAAGATTAAAGGATGTGAGATAACGTAGGTTCATATAACAGTTGTAATGTATGCATCATTTATGTTCATATAGTTTCAATGGTTCATTACGTACTCAGCATAGCTGACTCTGTGTGTTATTATGTGTTTGTTGTCCTGTGATGAACTATTGATACTTCAATGGGGAGCAGACTAGGTGAGCTGGTGCTGCTGCATGACATCAAGCATATGGGGGCTAGACTGTAGTTTGAAGTTAACTTTTGGTTTGATCATTAATGAATTTTATAGAACATTGTTACATGGTTTGAGTTTGAATAAAGAGGGGTCATCTATGATTCCCGAGTTGTAATTACATTTTCTATTCCGCTGCAATTTGGTTTTGAGACAATGAATTTGAGTTACCGTATTTCTAATTATGCCTTGCGTTCCATCGCGGCGGTAACACTCCCAAAGTCGATGCGACGTAGCTTTAGACGTGTATGGATTTTGGGGGTGTTACAAAACTGGATTCAGAGCCAGAAGCTCCTATTTTCAAAGACGTTTTCGAAACGATTTCAAAACGGGTAGTATGGGCTAGGAGCATATAGATCATGTCATGTGCATTAAGTCATAGGCATGTTATCATTGCACTTTGTTTGTATCTCGAACTTGTATGTACTCTCTGTGTAATTGAAATGGTGAAAGGTTCTTGAAATCTTCAAATGTGACTAGATTAAGAGAGTGTACAAAGATAGGTCTAAATTGATTAGACTCAAAACTTATTTAAGTATAAAAACCATTTTATTGATCGAAATGAGCTTGATTTCACTTATGGATTTCAAGGTTAAAATGAGCATTTACCTCTTTACAAAAACTTAGACTATTCTATTTTGTTTTTACTTTCGCAGATGGTTCACGACATAGGCTGTAGGGACTTTTTGATGAAACAAGTAGGGGAAGACTGGGATATGTGGTTCTTTAAAATGAAGTCTGCTATGGATTACAGAATTATGCAAGGGGAACAGTGGTTACGATCTGAGGGCTCTAGGATACACTTCATGCTTCGTTATGTTCCAGATATAGAGCCATATAGATTTGTTCATCGTAGGTATGGGGATATGTGGACTCCAGAAGGGTATTTCAATAGGAATAAGCATACCTACGGATACCAGAACCTCCCTTCCGAAAAGCACTTCCTCACTGACCTTAAATACTGCGAGAATGAGTGGAGGGTTCGTGAGACCAGGGGTCAAAACCCTTCTACTTCATCTGAAGGGGAAAGTTCGAGCAATAGGGCCGTAGATGGGAATTCTGAGAACCCAGGGGTCATACCTGAACCGCCATCAGCACCTGTGGCAAAGAGGCCAAGATACCAGCCATTTGAGGATGAGTTATTGCCGATGACTTTCAGAATCTTAGGACAGTCACTTACGTCTCTGATGATGAAAGGAACAATAGGACCTTCATTATAGTGTTGGGTGGGGTCCAGGTTGTACCAGGGTTACATGGGGAGGATGATGATGATGAGCCACCTCCACTAGAGGACATACCAGTTGAGGGAGGACCCTGCTGAGAATGAAGACCCTGTTGAGGATGAGAATCCTGTTCAGGGAGAGGATCCCATTGAGGAGGAGGATCCCATTGAGGAGGAGGATCCCATTGAGGAGGAGGATCCCATCGAGGAAGAAGACCCCGAGGAAGACCAAGGACCCATACTAGAGGATATATTCTTTGAGGACGGCGAGCCTGAGGCAGATGAGATTGACCTTGATGGAGGGATGGAGGATTCTGGATCAGAGGATGAAGCTCACCGTCTTGGCCCATAGTTCTTTTGAACATATATGTAGGATTAGGATTTTTGTTTTATTTTGATCGTTTTTGTTCATTTGTTATGTTAGGGATAATAAGGCTTGCATGCCGATTAGGGAGTAACATTATTTGATTTATATATATATATATATAGTATTCTTTACAAATATTACATTCCCATTTTCAATAATAGTGCATGTGTTATCTTTTATTGTTAATTGTGGCATCTTATTTTGGATGATTGTAATGCAAGTCAGTACAGACTTAAAGGTGTTCGCAATATATGTTTATATGTTAAATGTGTATTCGTTGAATAAGTTAAAACAAAAATTATGTGTAAGTCACTGAAATAGCTACTATGTTAATTTCAGCGCAGAATGGTTCGATCGGGAGGCGCCCCTGACACCTCTCTTAACATCGAGCAATCGATACGTGACCTAGTACAGATTACAGCCAACTTAGCCCAAGGTCACAGCCGGGATGGGACCTATCTGAAAAAGTGGCCCGTAGGAACCCACCTATACTAAATGGAAAAGGGGGACCTGAAGAGTTGGAAAACTGGGTTGGGGAATTTGATAAGCTTTTCTTCACCCTAACCTGTCCTGACGAGAAAACAGTGCCCTTAGCTAGTTACTATCTGCAGGGGGATGCCCATTTCTGGTGGACCCAGGCTAAGGACAACCTTCTCAGCCAACCGGGTTTCGGGTGGGAAACTTTTAAAAAGGCCCTAAGAGACAAGTACTACCCTCCGTATCTTAAGAAACAAAAAGCCCAAGAGTTTATGATGCTGGAGCAAGGGACCATGTCGGTAGAGGAATATTACCGAAAATTATTGAACTGATGAGGTTTGCCCCAGAGATTGCCCCTACTGAGGAGGCTAAAGCCTCACGTTTTGAATTGGGACTTACCCTTGACCTGCAGGGTAGACTGGGGGGAGATACATTCACCTCTCTGGACCATGTGTTTGGCAAAGCTGCCCACCTTTATGCTATCAGGAAAAGGGAGGAAGGGGGTAAGCTGGGCGAGAAACGTAAGGATAACCCAAACCCTGAGGGTCAAAAGTTTGAGAAAAAGCACAACGGGAACCAGAATAATCAAAACCCTCAGAGAAATTTTGGTAAGGGACCCAATAATAACCCTAATCCCAACAACAACAACCGCAACAATAACACCAATAACCGCAGACCTGAGCGTGTATATCGGTGTAGAAAGTGCCCGAACAACCATCCTGGTAAGGATTGTGAGGGTAACAAGGTTGAATGCCGGGAATGTGGGAAGATGGGGCATAGAGCCTATGAATGCTATTCGAAAAACAAGCTAAACCCCAATGGCCAAAGGAAGGGGAACTATGGGGACAAGCCCCGAAACGGAAATGGTAACGGGAATGGTAACGGGGGAGGTAATTACAATGGGAATTCTAACTATTCCAAGCCCGCTACCAACAACCAGCAACCAAGTCTCTAATGCTAACAATGCAACTAGTTCCCAAGATAAGGGCAAAGGGAAGCTGTACATGATGACGGCTAGTGAAGAAGAGGCTCGTAGAGACGTTGTCACGGGTACATTTTCTATCAACTCCACTCCTGTTAAAGTTTTATTTGATTCTGGAGCATCCTTGTCATTTATTGCCCATGCAACTGTTAGAAATTTAACATTGGTCGAGTCTGAGTCGATTTCTATGCCTATAGTCATTCCATCTGGGGAGACTGTTAATTGTTCTAAAAGATTCCTAAAAGTGCCATTAAAGATAGGTGAGGGATACTTTCCCTCTGATCTGATAGAGTTTAACTTATCAAACCTAGATATCATTCTGGGGATGGATTGGCTTGGGAAGTACAGGCTAAGATAGATTGCGATGCGCAAAAAGTGGAACTAAAGGACCCTTCGGGGAAAAGAGTGTCATATAGGAGGATACCTCGAGAACCAGGAATTAAAGTTATCAATGCGTTACAACTTAAGAACTACGTAGACAAGGGTTGGCCCCTATTTATGTGTTCAGTGAGAAGAGTGGAGGATGATCCGTTAAGGCCTGAAGATGTGCCCATAGTCCGAGAATTCCAGGATGTCTTTCCTGAGGAAATACCTGGTATGCCTCCAAGGAGAGATGTAGAGTTCACCGTTGACCTAGTACCTGGGACTGGACCCATTTCGAAAGCCCCGTATCGGATGGCTCCGGCAGAAATGAATGAGTTAAAGAACCAGTTAGAGGAACTTCTAGAAAAGGGTATATTAGACCTAGCATGTCGCCATGGGGAGCACCCGTCTATTTGTGAAAAAGAAGGATGGTAGCTTGAGGTTATGTATAGACTACCGGGAGTTGAACAATGTCACTGTGAAAAACAAGTATCCATTACCTAGGATTGATGATTTGTTCGACCAACTTCAGGGTGCGGGGATGTTCTCCAAAATTGACTTAAGGTCTGGTTACCATCAGTTGAGGATTGTTGATCATGATATACCTAAGACTGCCTTTCGAACCAGATATGGCCACTATGAGTTTACGGTTATGCCTTTTGGGTTAACCAATGCACCTGCAGTTTTCATGGACCTTATGAATAGAATTTTCCGACCCTACCTAGACAAATTCGTCGTAGTGTTCATAGACGATATCCTGATCTATTCTAAGAACAAGGAGGAACATGAGGATCATTTGAGGGTCATTTTGCAGACACTTAGGGACAACCAACTTTATGCAAAGTTTTCGAAATGTGAATTTTGGTTGGAAAGAGTGTCATTTTTGGGTCATTTTATCTCTAAGGAGGGTGTATCAGTCGATCCTGCGAAAATCAAAGCCGTGAGTGAATGGCCTACTCCAAAGAATGTCACGGATATACGAAGTTTCTTGGGTTTAGCCGGTTACTATAGGAGATTTGTGAAAGACTTCTCCAAAATAGCAAAACCTATGACAAACCTGATGAAGAAGGATTGTAGGTTTACCTGGAATGAGGACAGTGAGAAGGCCTTCCAAACACTCAAAGAGAATTAACCTCAGCCCCTGTCCTAACCTTGCCTAATGGGAACGAAGGATATGATGTGTATAGTGATGCATCCAAAAATGGGTTGGGTTGTGTTCTGATGCAAAACGGGAAAGTTATAGCTTATGCGTCCCGACAGTTGAAGCCATATGAAGTCAATTACCCAACACATGACCTAGAATGGCCGCCATAGTATTTGCACTCAAAATCTGGAGACACTACCTCTATGGGGTAACCTGCCGTATCTTCACCGATCACAAAAGCCTTAAATATATCTTCACCCAGAAAGACCTCAACATGAGGCAGCGCAGATGGTTAGAGCTCATCAAGGACTATGACTTAGACATCCAATACCATGAGGGTAAAGCCAACGTTGTTGCTGATGCGTTAAGTCGCAAGTCTAGCCATAGCCTGAATACATTAGTCGTTGCCGACAAACTTTGTGAGGAATTCTCTAGACTTCAGATAGAAGTTGTTCATGAAGGGGAGGTAGAAAGATTGCTGAGTGCCCTAACCATCGAACCTAACTTCCTAGAAGAGATAAGGGCGAGTCAACCTGGGGATGTGAAACTTGAGCGAGTCAAGGCAAAGCTTAAGGAGGGCAAAGCAGAGGGGTTTGCGATCCATGAGGATGGGAGCATACGATATAAGGGTAGGTGGTGCGTGCCACAAAAGTGTGAAGAGCTGAAACAAAAGATAATGAGCGAGGGTCATAACACGACGTATTCTGTCCACCCAGGGGGAGATAAGTTGTATAAGGACCTCAAGAAGATGTTTTGGTGGCCTGGTATGAAGAGAGCAGTAGCTGAGTTTGTTTCCAAATGCTTAACATGCCAGAAAGTCAAAAGTGAACACAAGAGACCTCAGGGAAAGATTCAACCCTTAGAATTCCGACATGGAAATGGGACTCGATTCCATGGACTTCGTTGTCGCCTTACCTAGGAGTGGGGAGGCAATAATACCATTTGGGTGATAGTGGATAGACTAACCAAGACAGCAAGGTTCATACCTATGAAAGATACGTGGAGTATGGAAGCCTTAGCCAAGGCTTATGTGAAAAATGTCATTCGATTGCATGGAGTACCCACAAGTATAGTATCAGATCGAGACTCTCGATTCCTGTCGAATTTCTGGAAAAAGGTCCAGGAAGCATTTGGTAGTGAGCTATTAATGAGTACAGCCTTTCACCCAGCTACCGATGGTCAAACAGAACGAACTATTCAGACCTTAGAGGACATGTTGCGAGCATGTGCTTTAGAATACCAAGGGTCATGGGAAGACCATTTGGACCTCATAGAATTCTCATACAACAACAGCTACCATGCTAGTATTAAGATGGCACCATTTGAAGCGTTGTACGGGAGAAAGTGTCGTAGCCCTTTGTGTTGGAACGACATCAGTGAGACAGTTAGTGTTAGGACCTGATATGATTCAAGAGACGATGGATCAAGTGCGAGTCATTCAAGAAAAGATTAAGACTGCACAGGACAGGCAAAAATCCTATGCGGACCAGAAGCGAAGGGACGAAAATTTCGAAGTTGGGGAAAAAGTGTTGCTTAAGGTGTCCCCAATGAAAGGAGTGATGCGATTCGGGAAAAAGGGGAAGCTAAGCCCTAAGTTCATAAGCCCTATGAGATACTGGCGAGGGTAGGGAAAGTTGCTTTCGCTATTATTTCCCAACGACTAGAAAGGGTCCATAACGTGTTTCACGTATCCCAACTCCGGAGATACGTACCTGATGCGTCACATGTCCTTGAACCTGAAAACGTAGAGATAGACGAAACTTTGTCCTATGAGGAGAAACCTGTCCAGATCCTAGACCGCAAAGTGCGAAGTACGAGGAATAAGGACGTCAGAATTGTCAAGGTGTTGTGGAGAAATCAAACTACCGAGGAAGCCACATGGGAAGCCGAAGATGCAATGCGTCTGAAGTACCCTGAGCTTTTCCAAGAGGTACGTGAGTTACGGGGACGTAACTTTTCTTTTAAGGGGGGAAGAATGCGATAGAATTTCGCGCTTTCACCCTAAAGTATGTTAATTATGTTGATTATGTTAGTTATATGCTAGTTATGTGTGAAAACTGCTTATCTATTGTGTGAACGTTAGAAAACGCTTGTGAAATTTGGGACTTAGAAGTGCAAAAGATCGTCGTTAAGACGGGCTACCTCAAAGTTTCGGGACGAAACTTCTTTTAAGGGGGGAAGCCTGTAATACTCCGTATTTTTAATACTAATTAATTAAGAAAATATAAAAGAATTAATAAAAAGGTATTTTTAATTTATTTACAAATTAATAGGAATAAATTATTAGTAATATGAATTTGTTAGGAATTTTCGGAGTTTTAAAAGAATAACCTAATCTTCACTTGACCTAGGATGACTATCTTTTGAAGGGAGTATAAAAGAAAAGGAAGGGAATTTCAGAAACCCTAAACCTTCTCCTTCTCCTCTCCCAGCCGACTTCCTTTCACTCTCTCCCTCAGCGATTTTTCATATCTTCTTCTCTCTTTTCGAATTTCTTCTTCTCTCTCTCAGATCTTCTCTCTCTCGGGTTTCTCTCACTGCCTTTCTTCGTTGGCTTCGTTGCGAAACATTCCGACGAAGGCTGCGCGTGGTTGGCTCGAAGGTTTTGTGCGGTTCGAGAGTTGGTGCGAGCGACGAGGTGGTTCGAGCGCGCGAGGGTTGGTGCTGCGCGTAGTTTGGCTCGAGGTTTGTGCGATTTAAGGCGAGGTTTCGGTGCGGCGTGTCGAAGGTTGTGCGGGTGTGTCGAGGCTTTCGTCCGCGGGTTCGTGCGGCGTGTGTGTGGTTCGAGTGCTGCGAGGGGGTCGCGGTGTTCGAGGGTTGTGCGCGAGGAACCGGGGTCGCGTGTGTGAGTTTGGACAGCAGAGGCCACCGGAGTTCCGTCGCCGGAATCTTTGTGCCGGCGAAAGTCAGTGGTATAATTTTGTACTTAATTTAGTATGTCAGTTTATTAATTATTCTTATATTTACTGTTTTCGTAGTTAAGAAAGGTTTGTAATTTATAATTAATAATTAGAGTGTTTAGTAATTTATTAGATTGTTAACTAGTTAAGTTATTGTTCTGTTTTAAGTATTAATTCTGATTAGGTTTGTAATTGGAATAAGTTGAAAGTAGGAAAAGTGTGTCTTATTATTAGTTACAGTTATTATTGTTTCAAGAGTAACCTGTTTCATGAAATCTGACTGTGGACGTATGACTCACCCTTTGGACATGGAAGTTACCTCTTGGACATATGACTTGCTCTTGGACATATGACTTACCTTTTGGACATATGACTTGACTTTTGGACATAAGACAGGCTGGACTTATGACATTTTGGATTGGTAAATTAGTGGGCTAATGTTACTAAATAACTTAGTTACTCACTAATTCTGACTTCTAAAAGACGTTAAATTCACTAGATTAGAATTATAACGAAAGTTCTGGAATAAGGTTTTAACTATTGCGCAATTCGAATCGTTAGATCGTTATGGTCTTAGTACGTAGTAGTTGTTAGAGTTATCAAGGACGTAACACTAAAAGCTTTGTTTTAACGATTTAGGTCCCAATTTCATAAGCGGCTCGTTCTATTAAGTCAGCGAAAATTCTCGTTACAAGGTACGTACGCGTACCAGTTTACTTTCAAAGCTTAGTATCATGTTTAGGTTACAATTCATGTTATTGGAACCTAGTACCATGATAGGGAACATTTGATTGTGATTGTCTGGTTAGACGTTATAACGTGAAATCAATATGATGCATTGAAATATGTTGCATTGAAATGCGAAGTTCTATCGTAGTGTAACATCAGCATTATTAATCTGATCTATAGAGTAACAAGAGTGTTACTAGGGATAAGATTGAGTTTGGTAATTAAGAGAGTATGTAAATGACTCCTTAAAGTTATAAAAGAATGATTGGTAATAAAAGAAGATTATGGCGATACTTGTAGTGGACTCCCTACAAGTATAGAACAATGGGGGGAGTGTAGGACTTGTCCTACACTCCTACGCAGGCCTACTGTGACGACAGTAGTGTCCTTATATTTTGATAACTCAAGTAGGCGGAAGGTTCCGTTCGATCTTGGGGTATGCATACTAAGGTGATGGTGTGAGACGGAACAAAACCGTATTTGCATTTCATCTAATAGACCAAGTCGTCTATTAAGGATTCAGTAGCCCGTATGATTCTAGTAAGATGACGGTGCCCGTTCGATGCCAAATAATGAAAGATTAAAGGATGTGAGATAACGTAGGTTCATATAACAGTTGTAATGTATGCATCATTTATGTTCATATAGTTTCAATGGTTCATTACGTACTCAGCATAGCTGACTCTGTGTGTTTATTAGTGTTGTTGTCCTGTGATGAACTATTGATACTTCAATGGGGAGCAGACTAGGTGAGCTGGTGCTGCTGCATGACATCAAGCATATGGGGGCTAGACTGTAGTTTGAAGTTAACTTTTGGTTTGATCATTAATGAATTTTATAGAACATTGTTACATGGTTTGAGTTTGAATAAAGAGGGGTCATCTATGATTCCCGAGTTGTAATTACATTTTTTATTCCGCTGCAATTTGGTTTTGAGACAATGAATTTGAGTTACCGTTTTTTCTAATTATGCCTTGCGTTCCATCGCGGCAGTAACACTCCCAAAGTCGATGCGACGTAGCTTTAGACGTGTATGGATTTTGGGGGTGTTACACCCTCGCCCTTACAGCACACTCGCACAACCCTCGATGCTACGCTCGCACAACACTCGAACACGAACCTCATCGCAAACGCTCGCACTCCCTCACTCGCACCTTCGAACACCACACAGAACAAACCTCGTCTCCGTAGACGAGATTCCGAGGAGGCGACGAGGGAGAAAGATAGAGAAGAGAGAGAACAACGAGGGAGAGGAGAGAGAATTGGAGAGAGGGAGAAAAGGGACCGTTGAGAGAGAAAAGAGAGAGAGTTAGGGTTTTATGAAATTCTTTTCTGATTTTTTTATTTTATTCTCTCTATTTATAGTGTGGCATATTTAGGTCTAACTAAACTCGGTTTAATCTTTTAAAATTCCAAAATTAACTAAACCGAACCATAATATTATTATCCAATTATTATTATTTTGTAAATAATACTAAAATTATCTATTAATTATATTCTTTATATTTTCGTAATTATAAAGAATTAGCTCAAAAAATACGGAGTATTATAGTGACGAGAATAGTTGTAGACTTTAGACTTGTGCACGTCTAGAGTTGGATAGTGGGAGTTGGAGTTATGGTGAGCGTGCCATGGCTTTTTCTAGGAGATGGATTGATCCAAATTCCTCTTTTATTTCAAATGTTCATCGATATCGCAGGTCAGTCTGGAATACGTGGTAGCTCCCGTATTTCGTCTTCATAATGAAGGCATTGTTGGTAGGACAACTCAGGTCCAATAGCTATTCCATTTGAATAATAAAAAGATGTTTAAAGTTTAGTTCAGTAAAAGTTATCTGCTGAATGTTATATGATTATATTATTATTTATCCCTGCATGTTGTTATTAGTATCATGTTATGAATGCTTATATTCTAGTATATAGTACTCAACTTTGCTGATTACGTGCTTTATTTGTGTGTGTGATCATGGCTTTGCCTTATTGATCCTATGATGATCCATTTTGGTGAGCAGTTTCAGTATAGCATTGACATTATAGGTTCGCAGATGTGCATCATTGGGAATCTGGAGAGAATGTGTAACTAGAATACTTTAATTTTTCTGTATTTATAAGAACATATGTTATTAAGTTTGGTTGAATAGACTCATTTAGGTTGTTTGAGTTCTAAGTACTTATTCATTTGTTTATTTATTTACTTATAATAAAGTTAAAGATTAGTCATTTGTTTTTCCGCTGCAAAATTCTGAATAAGCCGATACGTTTATCACACGGGCCATAATGCTTTGGTAATTCTCTAAGTTTTTATATTATAAAGGTTGTTCTGAAAAGAGAGAATTATCGGGGTGTTACATCACATCCATCACCTTAGTATGCATACCCCACGGAACCTTCCGCCTACTTGAGTTATCAAAATTTATAAGGACTACTGTCGTCACAGTAGGCCTGCGTAGGAGTGTAGAGTAAGTCCCACACTCCCCCAATTGTTCATCAATTGTAGGGAGTCCAACTACAATTTTATTGCCATAATTCATTCTTAATATTGTCCATTCATACCACAATAACAACATAGAGTCGTTTAACATGTTTTCTTAGATAAGTACTCAAATCTTTTCTCTTGTAACACTCTTGTTACACCATGGATCAAATAATACAAATCCAATGCTCATATTCATAATACGATAGAATTACGCATTACAATGCCATATATCGATTTCCAATCATAAACATGTTACCAAACAATCTCAACAATCAAAATCGTTCCCTATCATGATTCTAGGTTCCGATGAAATAAATCACAACCTAATCATAATACTAGTACTTGCAACTAAACTGGTACACGTACGTACCTTCTGACGGAAAATTTTCGCTGTCTTAGGCAAACGTTCTGCTTATGAAATTGGGACCTAAACGATTAAGGAAGTACTTCACTGCTACGTCCTTGATAATATTATCAACTAATACGTGACTAACTATATCGACTTAGTAATTCGAAGTATAAACAATAGCTAATCTCATTGTTTATTAACTTCCTTTTCTTTCGTACTCTATTGAGCTTAGCGTCTTTTAAGAGTCACTGTTAGTGGGCCAAACTGATTTTAGTTAGTTTAATAATCCAAACCTTTACCAAGTCCATTCAAGTCTTATGTCCAATACTCCTAAAATCAGGTTTGAATAGCAAAGGTCATTATAACTTTCCATCTAAAATCAATAAACTACTTTCTTTACTTCACACCTTACTTAATTACAACACATTAAATTAGATTTACAACCTAAATCAGATTAATAACTTAAACTAATCATACAACTTAATTAATTTATAATTTACTCAAATTACAAATTAATCAACTTACAACTTAAAATAATATAAAACAGAATGTACAATATTAAAACTAATATATAATATATACTATACATATTAGATTTTTTTTTAATACCGCAAAACTCGTCGGTGATAATCACCGGCAACGAAGTCCCGCGACGACTAGCCGCGCACCACCACACTCGCGCAACGCTCGAACCACTCGAGGTCTAGCCCTCGCCTTCTCGCACAGCAACACACACACCAACACTCGTCTTCGGCTCTTCGTACGACCTACTCAAACTGTATTATTATTATTCTATTATTAGTTTTTTGTAATTAATACTAAAAAAACTTTCAATTATATTCTTTATATTTTCTTATTTATAAAGAAATAACTCCAAAAATACGGAGTATTACACCAAGTGTATAACTATTCCTAAAATTATACTACTTGACGTTTAATAATCCGTCGAACTAATATTGAAATTTGACTTCCGCTAATAATCCAATATCTTAATCATATAATCAATTGGCCAAATAAATTACATGAAAACAAACCAAGATTATCAAATTGCAATTATAATAAATCAAACCCAAACATCAAATTCAATTCATTGATAGAAATATAAAAGACTGCATCCCTAACCTATAACATATAAATTTAGAAAGACATAATAACTAATCAATCCAATTGAATTACAATGGAAAATCATTACTGGACATAGTAATTTAACAAGTTTATCAATTGATTAAAAGTTGAGTAGAGAAACATAAGAAACTCCCAACACAATGGATGGATTTGCCAGATACAACTCGTGCAATCTCCTCTTGCGTCTCTGGTCTCCGTTGTCCTCTTGCGTCCTTCTTCTGATGCTGATATGGATGCAAAGGCACTTGTTAACCATGAGCCTATTGACTTGATCATGGATACTTTAGGGTTTCAAATCAAAAACAAGAACCAAGTCTTAGCTTGTGTGCTAACATGGGACCTAGAGGTTGGCGTGGAAAGGAGTGAAGAGGAGTCCTAGTCCTGTTAGGATTACTCCTTGCTTGCTACATAGAATCCTAGTTCTGTTAGGATTGCTATGTTTATCTTTATGTTTTAATGTTTTAAAAAGATAAACATGTGACTTGTACATATTATCTTTAGGAGTCTAATTAGGAGTCTAAAGTAAAGTAGGAGTAGGATAAGTTTATGTTTTCCTAGTTAGAATAGCATAAGTTGTACCCTATATAAGGGAGGCGTTTTCTTTCAATAAAGACTTAGAGATTTTTTGTGTTTAAACTTATTCTTGATTGTGTGCTTATTTGCTTACAATTGAAACCATTAATAACTTTTCAGGAGTGATAAGTTCTTAGTGTTAAACATCTTAATTCCAGGAGTGGTTTAAGAGTGTTTAGAGTTTTTATTCAAGGTTCAGGAGTGTTCTTGAATAAATCCATATCCTTGTTCGAGTTCTTTACTTGTTTGTTCGAAGTTCTTGCAGTTCATATCTTCAAGATTCATATTCATACTTGATTATTAGACTTCTTGGTTTAGTAATCATATCAAGTGGTATCAGTTTTCCAAGGAGGAGAGGATAGAAAGGATTCTCATATCAAGAAAGAAAGAAAGAAAGGTTCGAACATTGCAAGATTTGATCTTTGGTTACCAAGAACCAATCTTGACACTTCAAGATTGTCACGATAAGGTTCAAGAAGAGGTAGGCCATTCAAGATTCTACTTTGTACATCCAAGATTGCATCAAGATCCAATCTTTAGGATCAAGAAAGGTGTAGGAGGTACTTGGAGACACCTTAACTATGGCGTCCGAGATGGACAAGCTAACTATGGCTATGAGTGAGTTAGCTCGTGCTCAAACTGAGGCAAGCAACCATTCCAAGAGGATATACGCACGCCTAGATGCTATGGCCGACATAATCAACAAGAGACTCAATCCCAATAGTGCGTCGTATATAGGCATACATTCGGAAGATGAAGGGGGTGAAGGTGATTCAAGACCACCCAAGAACGCCTATCCAGATGATAAAGGATTGTAGCTTGAGGATTACACTAGTGAAGGCAAGCCTGAGGACTTGTTGGAGTGGATTCGCCAACTAGAGAAAGTAAGTGAGTATAGGGGTCTTGATGATCGAAAGAAGTTCAAAGTTGCTGCCATAAGGCTCACGAAATATGCTGGGATTTGGCTTGAAGGATTGCACGCAGAAATAGCCAAGAAAAACAAACCCAAGCTATGTAGTTGGGAGAAGTTGAAGGGGAAGCTTAAAGATAAGTTTTTGCTGGATGATTATGAGCAAAGGCAGTTCATAAGGCTTACATCAATAAGCCAAGGTAGCCTAAGTGTACATGAGTACACTATGGAGTTTGAGAAGCTAGGCCTTATATGTGATATAGAGGAGAAAGAGAAGCACAAAACAGCAAGGTACATTAAAGGGTTGAATAGAAACATAGCTAAGAGAGTTGAAGTTTCTTCTTACCATACTTTTGAGGATGTGACTAAGTTAGCTATGAAGTTTGAAGAGCATGACAAGGAAGAAAAACCTAAGGGAACATACACACCTAGGTATGACCCTAATTCAAAAGGAAAAGCTACTACTTCCTATACAAGGTGGTCCGAAAACCGTAAACCTAACATGACACCTAAGGAAGACACTACTATGGAAAAACCTAAAGTATAGTGGTCGTGCCTAAGGAGAAGTTTGAGGAATTGAGAAAATGTTTCAAGTGTCAAGGAAGAGGACACATAGCAAGCAATTGTCCTACCAAGAAAGCCCTTACCATGAGGGAATACTTAGCCTTGCAAGAAGAAGAAGAGAAGTATGAGTTCATCCCTGAAGAGGAGCAAAGCATGGGAGAAGATGATGAAGAAGAGGATGCTTTTGCAGAAGATGATTCAAGGCTTATTGGAGTGGTTAGGCGCACCTTACATGTGGATCACACACCTAACATGGCACAAAGGGAGAATCTTTTCCATACTAGATGCAAGGTAGGTGAGTATACTTGTAATGTAATAATAGATAGTGGTTCTTGCACTAATGTTATTGCAGCTGAAGTGGTGTCTAAACTCAATCTCATCACAAGGGCACACCCTAAACCCTACAAATTGAGTTGGTTGGATGATAACACTGGCATGAGAGTGAAGAACCAAGCCCTTATTTCATTCTCTATTGGAAGCTATAAAGATGAGCTATGGTGTGATGTATTACCTATGAGTGCATGCCATCTTCTACTTGGAAGACCATGGCGATTTGATAGGAAGGTTATTCATGAAGGGGACACCAATGTCTATTCTGTATTGGTTGGTTCAAAAAGGGTTAGATTACATCCTCTAAACCCTACTCAAGTGGCACCTAAACAACAACCTAAGACACCAAGTTACTTTCTAAATGCAAAAGAGTTCGAGCATGAAGTAGAGAAAGGATGTTATGCTTATGCTTTGGTTGTGAGGCAAGTGACTACAAGTATCAAGGTTAACAATGATCAACTTGAAACTTTGATGCATGAATTCAAAGATGTTTTTCCGGAGGAGTTACCACAAGGACTTCCACCTTTAAGAGGGATAGAACATGCTATTGATCTTGTTCCTGGCGCACATTACCTAACAAACCTGCTTATAGATGTGATCTAGTGGCTTCTAAGGAGTTGCAACGACAAATAGAAGAGCTAATTGAAAGAGGTTATGTAAGGGAAAGTATGAGTCCATGTGATGTGCCAGCTTTGTTAGTTCCTAAGAAAGATGGAACATGGAGGATGTGCATAGATAGTAGAGCAGTAAACAACATAACAGTGAAATATAGGTTTCCTATGCCTAGATTGGAGGATATGTTGGATGAATTACATGGTGCTTCAATCTTTTCTAAGATTGATCTTCGAAGTGGTTATCATCAAATGAGGATTAGGGAAGGAGATGAATGGAAAACAGCCTTCAAGACCAAGCAAGGGTTGTATGAGTGGATGGTCATGCCCTTTGGCTTATGCAATGCGCCTAGTTCCTTTATGAGGCTAATGAATGAGGTACTTCGTCCTTTCCTTAATAAATTTGTGGTTGTTTATTTGGATGATATACTAATCTATAGCAAGAGTGTGGAAGAACATTTGGCTCACTTGCGCCAACTCTTCATAAAACAAGGGAACAAAAACTTTATGGAAAACTAGAGAAGTGTGAGTTCCTTGTAAACAAAGTGGCGTTTTTAGGGTACATTGTGTCAAAAGAAGGAGTACATGTTGATCCTGATAAAGTGAAAATTTCAACTTGGATAACACCTAAGAATGTATCTAAATGTCGAAGCTTTCATGGTTTGGCATCCTTTTATAGAAGGTTCATTAGAAACTTTTCTTCTATCATGGCACCTATCACAGAATTAATGAAGAAAGGAGAGTTTACTTGGACTTCCTTAGCACAACAAGCATTTGAAGATATAAAAGGTAAACTATGTTGTGCACCTGTTTTAGCATTACCTAATTTCCATAAACTATTTGAGGTGGAATGTGATGCAAGTGGAGTAGGGATTGGAGCTGTTCTATTGCAAGAAAAGAGGCCAATTTCATACTTTAGTGAGAAATTGAGTGGAGCTAAACTCAATTATTCTAACTATGATAGAGAATTTTATGCCATTGTTCGTGCATTAGATCATTGGTCACATTATCTTAGACCAAAACCTTTCATACTTCATTCTGATCATGAAGCATTAAAGTACATTCATGGACAACAAAAGCTCAATCATAGACATGCTAAGTGGGTGGAGTTTCTTCAATCATTCACATTTTCTTCAAAGTATAAAGAAGGTAAGACAAACATAGTAGCAGATGCATTGTCTAGGCGTTCCTATTTGTTAACTATTGTGGATGCACAAGTCCTAGGGTTCGAGCATCTAAAGGAGTTATACAATGAAGATGTGGATTTCAAGGAGAAAATGGTTCGACAAGAAGGTCCTTCTGTGTTACATGAAGGTTTTCTTTTCAAAGGAAACAAGTTATGTGTGCCTAAGTGTGGTGTGAGAAGGCTTCTAGTTAGGGAGGTTCATAGTGGAGGAGTTGCTGGAAATTTTGGATTGAAAAAGACTCTTGATACATTACAAGAAAACTTCTATTGGCCACACATGGTAAAAGATGTTCACTTGGTGGTTACACATTGTGCTACTTGCCAAAAGTCTAAGAGTACTTTCCATAAAGGACTCTATACACCTTTGCCAGTTCCTCATCAACCATGGGATAGTGTGAGTATGGATTTTATAGTAGGGTTGCCTCGAACTCAAAGAGGGAAAGATGCCATTATGGTGGTGGTGGATGATCTGTTTCTCTAAATATGGCTCACTTTGTTCCTATGCATAAAACTGATGATGCCTCACATGTAGCTGATTTATACTTTAGAGAGATCATTAAACTACATGGAATACAAGGAGCGTTGTATCTGATAGGGATTCTAAATTCCTAAGTCATTTTTGGAGGTGTTTGTGGCGCATGCTAGGTGCTAAGTTACTCTTTAGTACAAGTCATCATCCTCAAACAGATGGACAAACTGAGGTAACAAATCGCACTTTGGGAGCTTTACTAAGGGGATTGGTGAGTAAGACTCAAAAGGATTGGGATATCAAGCTTGCTCATGCAGAATTTGCTTATAATAGAGCACATTCTTCTACTACATCTCATTCACCATTTGAGGTAGTGTATGGTATTAATCCTTTACTTCCTATTGATTTTGTTGCAATGCCTAAACATGAGATACACATGGATGCAAAGAAGAGGTTAGAAGCATTCAACAAAACTTGTGAACAAGTGAAGGCAAGGATTGAAAAGATGAACATCCAATACAAGACAAGGCTAACAAGGGGCGCAAACAACCTAGGTTCAAGGTTGGTGATCTTGTATGGATACATTTGAGGAAAGAGAGGTTTCCTAGCAAAAGGAAGAACAAGCTTATGCCTCGAGCTGATGGACCATTTGAGGTTGTTGGAGTCATTGGAGATAGTGCTTACAAAATTGATTTACCAGATGAGTATGGGAATGTAAGTGCTACTTTCAATGTAGGTGATCTATCTCCTTACTATGATGATGAGAATTTGAGGACAAATTCTTTTGTGGAGGGGGATAATGATATAAATGCAAAGGCACTTGTTAACCATGAGCCTATTGACCTGATCATGGATACTTTAGGGTTTCAAATCAAAAACAAGAACCAAGTCTTAGCTTGTGTGCTAACATGGGACCTAGAGGTTGGCGTGGAAAGGAGTGAAGAGGAGTCCTAGTCCTGTTAGGATTACTCCTTGTTTGGTACATAGAATCCTAGTTCTATTAGGATTGCTATGTTTATCTTTATGTTTTATGTTTTAATGTTTTAAAAAGATAAACATGTGACTTGTACATGTTATCTTTAGGAGTCTAATTAGGAGTCTAAAGTAAAGTAGGAGTAGGATAAGTTTATGTTTTCCTAGTTAGAATAGCATAAGTTGTACCCTATATAAGGGAGGCGTTTTCTTTCAATAAGGACTTAGTGATTTTTTGTGTTTAAACTTATTCTTGATTGTGTGCTTATTTGCTTACAATTGAAACCACTAATAACTTTTCAGGAGTGATAAGTTTCTTAGTGTTAAACATCTTAATTCCAGGAGTGGTTTAAGAGTGTTTAGAGTTTTTATTCAAGGTTCAGGAGTGTTCTTGAATAAATCCATATCCTTGTTCGAGTTCTTTACTTGTTTGTTCGAAGTTCTTGCAGTTCATATCTTCAAGATTCATATTCATACTTGATTATTAGACTTCTTGGTTTAGTAATCATATCAGATGTTGCGTAAGGTTATCGTCGCCTGTGGTGTGCTACTGTCCTTCTGCCTTCTTTTGTGAGTCTCTTGTTCGTCCCCCCTGCCGCGTAGCTGCTATTCTCCCTCAATGCTCCTTAGGTTTTTTTTTTCTGTTTCTTGGTTTATTTTGCTGCCTCGACTTCTCAAAATCCTACCATTGGTTCTACATATACTCTAGCTCATGCTAGAAGGTTGGATTCTTTGTTTTCCTTGGTAATGGGTCATTCGGAAGCAATGATGGAGTTTGCTACGGAAGCTAAGGATTTAAATGGGTTGGTAAAAGGGGTTATGAGCAAAGTTGACAAAGCCTTGGATGGACAACAAGAGATTATGGCTCGGCTTGGTGAACTTTCTTCCTCCATTCAAGCAATGAACTCGCGATTGTTGAAGTTGGAAGACATTGTGCTCAAGGGAAATGATACATTGGCCGAAAATCATCAAGAAGTGATGGCAAGCTTCATGATGTGGTGGAAGAAGTAGAACAACCTCCCTCTCCTAAATCATAAACTTTTCTCATTTAGCTTGTTTTATTTGTGTGGGAACATGAACTTTGTTTAATATTTGTCTTTTCTATCCTTCTCCTTTAATCATGCTACAATGGAACTTCTTGGTTTGCTTAATTCTAAGTTTGATCTTTTTGCATGTGTGCGTCTAAATGAATGGCTAATATTCTTGGATTGCGGTTTTTGAGAGTTGAATGCTTTATTTGCTTATACTAACCAACTTATTTCTTACAAGTTTGGTGATGTATGTGATGTGTTTAGTGAATAATATTCATCTTTTTGAAATCGTGGACTATGTTTTTGAAGATGCCAAAGGGGGAAAGATAAGGCAAATCAGAGTAAATTTTTTTGTCATGATCTATGTTCTCACATTTCGACTTTACAAAATAAAATAACGAGTCTATAATACTTAATTTAACTTGGTTACAACTTTGTTAAAATTATTTTTATATGACTTATATGTATTTTTTTAGTATATGCCTTTTGTTGCCATCTTCAAAAAGGGGGAAATTGTTGACCCTTGAGTTTTGAAGATGACCTAACCACAAAAGACATAGTATATTTTTATTTGTTGATTGCAAGGTAATTCATGCTCGAGCTAAGAGAATACTTGATTGAAGATTAAAGCGGAGAATTAATCAAGATCGAAGTAAAGATGTTCGAGAAATGAAGAATCAAGCATGGAATGAAGATTAGAATACATTAGGGTATTTATTAATCTTCTTGTTAAGGTTGAGTAATAGCTTTATTAAGTTCGTGGTGAATTCTCAAAGGAACTTGGTTCTGTTCCCATGAAAGGAACAGACCTGGCACTATAGGAACAAGGCTTAGGAACAAGACTTAATAATTAGGGAACAAGACTTTAAAACTAATTTAGGAACTTAAGTGACTAATATTGTGCGCCTAAGATAATTGTGTGCCCAATATAGTTGTTAGAGTTTTTAGGGATAATTTGACTAAGATCCATAATTTTAGGAAGTTAGTTTAAGTTTGTTAGGAAAAGATTTTAAATAGATTTTCTGATTTTAAAATAACTGATTTTCAAATCTTATCTTTTTAAATATATATTTTATCTTTTAATTTTATTTAAAAGATTTAGTTTTCGAAAAATTATTATTTCCGGTTTTCAAAATGTTTCGGATTTTTTGAAATAAAAAAGTTTTCCGGTTTTTATAAAAGATTTTGAAAAAGATTTTTTCCTAAAAACTAGCTAAAGGATTTTTATTTATTTATTTCCTAAATTCTAGCTTACACGCCTAAATATTTACTGCTACATGTTTATGGAGTTAGTGGATTTAGTGGCTAAGTTAATTATCCTCCAAGTATTTAATTAAATTAAATAAGATTAATTATTCTCCAAGTTTGCAAAACCACGTATTGTTACTGCTTCTATGGAATGAAGTAATGGATTAGTGGATGATGCACATGACTTAGAATAAATAATTTAATTTAATTAATTAATTAGAAATCATGGAGAACATGTGATAATGGTCTAAGTTAGTGGAAATCATGTCTTGTCTTAAAGGTCTATAAATAGGCGCCTAATTCATTTGAGAAAATTGTGTCTGACTTAGTTAATTTGTCTTAAGTTATCTAAAGTGTCAGTGCCTTTCCTTAAGAGAATTCATACTTACATTAATCGAGTTTTTATTACTCTTCCATTGTTTTACAAAGTGTATTTTTGAGAAAAAGGGTTTGAGTGAACTCTTGTAAGTGTGAGAAAGCTTTGAGTGAAGCAAGAGAAAGAAGAAAGAGAAAGGAACTTCGAGTGAAGTTTGAGAGAAAACGTCAGTTGTTGGGAACTGTCGTTGGGAACTTGAGTTGAGTGACTTAAGTTGAGAATCGAGAGAAAAGTAATAGGTTGTAATCAAGTTGTTTTGGCCTATTATAGTGGAAAGTTGTTTAAAATCCCTTGTGGTCGAGGTTGTTTCTTCCTACTAGGCCTAGGAAGTTTTTCCTCGTAAAATCTCTCGTGTTCCCATTGTTTGTTCCCAAGTTTACTTTTAATTCCGCAAAAATAGTGCTTATTCTCTCACTATAATTCACCCCCCCCTCTTATAGTGCTCATATTATACAACAAACTTTACAACTCAAGTAGCTCAACTGCTATAACATTAAAATATGAGAAGAAAACATATTATAAGTCTCGAAACTTATACTAAAGAGCAATATAAAAGGTAGAAATCATGTATAAAATAGATCCTTATCAACTCCCCCACACTTAAGATTTGCTAGTCCTCGAGCAAACTAAAACTATATAATAGAAGCATCTATCTGTCAATATAAATTTTAACTTCCCAACTGACTGACTTTTCAAGCAAATTCTAGTATAAGTAGTCATAACTCAACTGAAAGTTTTCACAAAGACCACAATAAGATTTATAGAAATAATTTTAGTTCAAAAACATTGTTTAGACATCACAAGCAATGGGACAAAGACCAACCAACTGTTCAAAATCATAGTACTTCATGTATTAGTGTTTCCATTCAGTCTTACCACAACCACATTCAAGAATCGAGTAATTGAGTAATTAACTTGGTGAACCCTCACTTTAGTTGTGCAAATAAAAATAAAATATTACTCATGTGTTTAGGGTATAATAATTATCACTCAAAACCTACAAGGTCGACTCGAAATGAAATATGTCGTCTTTAAATTAGCATATCGTTCAATTCTCCACCACTGAGAAAACATAGAGCATACAAAAATCAAAAGGGCTTTAGTAAGGTTGTAATGTAAGGCTCGGGTAAGGGGTAGGAAGTATTTAGTATCTGGTACTCAAAACTTTAAGACTAGTGGAGTACACAATCTGTAACAAGGCCAAAAGTAATGGCCGCAACCAAAACTCCAACTACTCAAATGTTAGCAATATATATCTAATATTAAACTTCCTCGAACTCATTTTCATTCTCAATAACAACCTTTTCTTCCTTTTTCTTATTTTTTTTTCATATTTTCTCATTTCTTTGTTCCTTCATATTTTTCATTTCATTTTTTGATATTTTCTTTTTGAGAAAAAACATAAACAAAAACTAATAGGCTCACCTACACGTAGAAGTATTTTACAACCCCATTCAAATCATGTCACATATTCCACTAGCTCAAAGATTAGGTAAAAGTCAAGTGTTTAGGAAATAAGCTTGTAATGTGGTTTAAACAAAAGAAATAGGCTTAAGGCTCAGATGGGCTTTAGGAAGGGATATGATAATGTAGGTGGCTTAGGCTAAATGTAGTTCAACAAAAACGAATGCCTTAATCATTTTTATGCATGCTCATGCTTCAATGTAGTCTCGAAGAAACCAATGCAAAATCAAGAGTTTATACTCACCAGGAACTAACACACACTCTCAAAAAAATAGAGACTAATATAGATGTTTAAGTATACTAAAAGGCTCAAAAGTCTCACAATAGTTATAGATGTCCACCAAGTAAATCACAATCAAATCTTAAATAACTAGCAGTACCCCTTGCTAAACACATTAGCTTGCAACAAAACTAGAAAAACTATTTTAAAACAAAAATTCAATTTCAAACACTGTTATTTTTTCCAGTCAAATTAAGCTACTGGAATTTGCCTCCAAATCAATATCAGACATGAAAATTATAAATTTCTGCACAAATTTTGGCAGCACCTCCCTTAAGATATGGCATATCCAATTATATTTCCTCATTTTCTAGACATGTTCCTTCACACAAATTAATTCCAACATCACAACAATACACCAAATCTAGTAATTCAAGGATTAAGCCTCTCCCCTACACTTATTATAGACATTGTCCTCAATGTACTACTCAACGTCCATCTAGGGGATAGGGGAACATAGTTGTAAAAAAAATGCAGCCAACAGAAATGGAGAACAAATTAAGTAAGAAAAGGAGAAATACAACCTGGTGTATTTAGATTGCAAAGATATTCTCCGCCATGTAAGTGTTGTCTAGTGCATGACTATAAGCAGCAGAACATTAAAGACATCTGCAGTTGCTGAAATCTAACATACTCGATGTAATCATTTAATTTTAACTACCTACAATTGGGAAGAGAAAGGTAAAAGAAAGAAAAAAAAATAACAATACTAATAATAGGAAAAGAAAAGGAAACAAAAAATAAACGAGCTTGGGTTGCCTCCCATGTAGCGCTTGTTTAGAGTCTATAACTTGACTTCTATCAAGTTCCATTTAACCAGGATCAATTGACGAGTTAGTCACTCCTTTAATGGTTGTCTTACTAATTAAGGGAGACTTACCTTTAGTTTTGAATTCACCCTTTTTCCTCCATGAAAAACATTCCTTGATTGGAGGAAAAACTTTTCTTACCTTTTTGTTCTTAAGCTTAGGAGTACGTGTTTTACTCAAACACACTTCAAGTAGATCATTAATAGCATCAATTACATGTTTCTTATTAGTCATGTCTTCAATTATATCAACTTGACAAACAACATCACGTTGTGAATTGTTTTTAGAAGAACTTAATATATTGAAGTGAACTTTCTCTTCACCTATTTCAAACGTTAAAATACCATTCTTAACATCTATAATAGCTCCAGCAGTAGCCAAGAAAGGTCTACCTAAAATAATAGGTACCTCTATATCCTCATCCATATCAAGAATAATAAAATCAAGAGGATTCATAAATTTATCGACTTTAATTAGCACATTTTCTAGTATTCCTATTGGATATTTGATAGATTTATCGGCAAGCTGTAAAGATACAGTTGTATGGGGCTGACTAAGTTCCATACTGGTCTAACTAGACCGGAGCACACTGATGTGATCACACATGCTTTCTACAGCACCGTTGACTTCGTCATACCGACCTTATTCAGATACCTTGCCGATATCATTCTACGGGCCTATTGCCAATGGGTTGGGCCTGATCCATCCTCGTTCACCAGCGCCTACGGGCCTAAAAGATAAAGGTTGCTTATGAGATAGAAGTATATCCTAAGGGAAAATACGTAGAATATCCCCCGTAAATACAGGGCCTAACCTATATACGGGCTTATTCGGGTTCCTTATAAATACCCCGTTGATCTAAGTCATAAGGTACGTTCGCGAATCCAAAGAATCTATACTTGAGACCTACCGGTGTTTCCCATAACTGACTTAGGCATCGGAGGGGCGTTCCTCGGATCAACCCCCGAGGCTAGTTTACGTGTTCTTTCTTGCAGGAACTGGAACCGGCTTGATTGACTAAAGGCATCCCTGTTTGTACCCTAAAAACTTGTCCCATACCAGAACAATTGGCGCTAGAAGGAGGGGCGAACAATACCTTGTAGTCTAAGCCATTTCTTGCAAACAAATTAACCCTCATGGATCCTAATCAGCAATTTGGGATGCCGGAAACTGATGAAAACAATGTTCCCGTTGAGAAAACCCCCCCAAGATTCTCAACTCCGCTGCCGGCCACAAGACAAGGTAGAAAAAGCCCTGAGACTCCCCAAGAGAACATCTTCCATACCCTGCAGCACATGTTCACCCCAGAACAACTTCGGAGAGCTGCAGAGGTCTTCCAAGCCATGGCAAGCCATACCCCACCGACCGGTCCGCCCGCTAAGCGACCTCTGAGTAGAGCCCACAGCCCAGTGAGAAAACTTCGTTCACTGGGGACGGGCCGCCAGGGAGAGCAAGGTCGGCATGACCAGGATCAGGTGGCCAACTCCAAGACCCCCACAGAGCATATGGGAGAAGAAGAAGAAGAGGAGGAGGAAGCGCAGGACACAGAGGTCTAGCAGTAATCCTCTCATCTAAGGAAGGGAAGTGAGTACAGGCGAAGAGCACCGGTATCATTGCAGAATTCGCCATTCTCCACTGCTATTTTCCAAGAACCCATGGAGAAAATCAAGATGCCAACATGTAAGTATGACGGTAAGACTGACCCGGAAGACCATATATCGGCCTATGAGGGGCACATGCTGCTATACACCGACACTGACTCAGTATGGTGCAAGGTGTTCCCCTCTACACTAACTGGATTGGGATAGACATGGTTCAAAAGCATACCATCGGCAACTGTCTTTGACTTCTGCCAGCTTACATCAATGTTTTTTACGCACTTTGTTAGCAACAAACGCAGGGAGAAGACCACCGACGAGCTGATGTCGGTCAAGCAGGGGGAGACAGAAAGTCTAAGGGACTATGTCGGGCGTTTTAACGCAGAAGCTGTCACCATTCCTACTCTTCAGCAGGAAGTTGCCGTCCTAGCTCTCATGATAGGACTAAAGGAAGAAACTCCCTTCATAAGTTATTTGGGCCGAAAGAAGCTAACAAGCCTTACAGAGGTGTTGGGCAAGGCAAACGACTTCATCCGGGGGGAAGAGTTTGACAAAGCGTCAAATACTAAGAGGCCTGCAGCAGAGGAGAAGGATAAGGAAAAAACCGCAAAGATGATACGTATCGGAAAGACAAGAAGCCGGACACCTCCAATAGAAGAGAGCAAAGTAACTATGTGAAAAAGGGCCATGAAGGCCGACCTGATAAGTACCACAACTACACTCCTCTCACGACATCCCGTGCTCAGATATACGAGTTGCACAAAGATGATGACAAGTGGCGTAGGCCTAGGAAGATGTACTACAAAGGCCGGGATAAATCGAAGTGGTGCGAATTTCACAGGGTTTACGGTCACATAACCAAAGACTGCAAAGACCTCAAGGACGGGATCGAAGACATCATTGGAAGAGGATATTTCACCTAGTACCAAGCGAGGATTGACCGAAAATGTCCATCTAAAGAAGATGAAAACGGTAACAGAAAGCCAGTCAAAGACGGGATCACTGAAATCCATGTTATCTCGGGTGGACCGACAAGAGGTGGAAGCATACATGGTGCTAAAGCTAGCTTGAAGGAAGTCAGGCACCAAGTGAACTACCACAATGCAGGGAAATTGCCGGCACCCCCAGCCATGCCGTATATGGCTTTTACGGCAGAAGACGCCAAGGGCATCGTCTACCCCCATGACGACCCTTTGATAGTATCGTGTGCTGGTAGATGGGGGAAGTTCTGCCAACATCTTGTATAAGGAGACACTCGAAAAAATGGGCTTCGACACTACATGTCTAAAGCCGGTCTCATATCCTGTTATCGGTTTCACAAGGGCATCTGTCGTCCCAGAAGGAACCATCAAGCTAGCTGTAAAGCTGGGGGAGGGATCTCACTCAAGAGACCTGCTAGTAGAATTCCGCGTTGTTGATGTACCGGCGGCGTACAACGACATCATAGGAAGACCCCTGATTCATGACGCCCAAGCTGTGGTATCAACCTACAACCTTATAATGGTTTATACCTCAAACGACGGCAACCCCGAGAAGCTCAGGGGGAACCAGGAGTCGGCAAGGGCATGTTACTTGACCGCTCTCAGGCACTCTGACCATAAGCGTGTCGCTGATACACCGCCGTCAGAACGGAAGAAACGAAGGCTGGAAAGTAAGGCCAAAAAAGATCTGTAAATGGAGAATTTTGAGGGAAGGCCGACAGATCAGCCGAGATCTAGCCCAGAAGGAGAGACAGAGGAAGTAAGCTCAGAGCAGGACAGGCCGGAAAGAACTATGAAGATTGGGGCAGATCTGGCAGAAGAGGTTAAAGTTAACCTGATTTCCTTGCTGAGGGGTCACGCCGACATCTTCGCTTCTCCGCGGATGAGATGTCGGGGGACCCGGAGTTCATGGTGCACTGGCTGAATGTAAATGAAGATGTCAAGCCGGTAAAACAAAAGAAGCGAAATTTTTCCAGTGAGAAAAATGCATCCATCAAAGAGGAGGTAGACAAGTTGCTGGCATCAGACTTGATTGAGCCCTGTGACTATCCTGAATGGCTTGCGAATGTAGTCATGGTGAAGAAAGAAAATGGGTCTTGGCGGATGTGTGTTGATTTTACCAACCTCAATAAAGCCTGTCCCAAGGTCTGCTACCCACTGCCCAGAATAGACCAACTGGTGGACTCTACTAGCGGCCATGCCTTACTAAGCTTCATGGACGCTTTCTCTGGTTATCATCAGATCAGCCTGCTAGAGTCCGATAGAAACAAAGTGGCCTTCATCACAGATGCTGGGGTCTATGCGTACAAAGCCATGCCCTTTGGGCCCAAAAATGCCGGTGCCAGGTACCAAAAATTAGTGGACAAGATTTTCGAGCACCAAACAGGCCGGAATGTCGAGGTATACGTCGACGACAGCATAGTGAAGAGCCTGACAGAGGAAGAGCACGTCGTCGACTTGGAAGAAACCTTCGCCACGCTCCGGCAGTATCAGATGAAGCTGAACCCCAAACAATGCGTATTCGGGGTGAGATCCGGCAAGTTCCCGGGGTTCATGGTAAGTGAAGGAGGCATTGACGCCAACCCTGACAAAGTTAAGGCCATCAGCGACCTCCCGAAGCTAAAGAGCATCCGGGACATTCAAAAACTGACAGTAAGAATGACGGCCCTCACCAGGTTTGTATCCAAGTCAGTTGAGAAAGCCCTATCGTTTTTCAAAATCCTTAGAGGAAATAAGAAGTTTGAATGGGGGGATGAGCAAAAGCAGGCTTTCGAGGAAGTGAAAGCGCACTTTAAAAAGCTACCGACAATAACCCGACCAGATCTGGGAGATAAATTACAGCTCTAAATCTCGGTATCTGAGAAGACGGTGGCAGCGGTGTTGTTGGTGAACAAGAAAGGGCATCAGAGCCCCATATACTTCGTGAGTCATGTACTGATCGGAGCAGAACAGAGATATGAGTTGTTGGAAAAAATGGCACATGCCGTCTTGATTGCGGCAAGAAAATTAAGGTCATATTTCGACTCCCAAACCGTCCAACTACTCACTAATCAACCTCTGGAAAAATCTCTTCATAAGCTCGATACAACCGGCAGACTACTCAAGTGCGCAATAGAACTATCTGAGTTCGATATCGAATACCGGCCTCGTACAGCCATCGAAGCCCAAGCATTAGCCGGCTTCATTGTCGAAACTACTTACACAGAACCATCAGGATCCACCGGTGTCTGGAAAATAGAGGCCGACGGTTCAGCAGCCCAGAGTGGAGCTGGGGCGGGAGTGGTGATGACGTCCCCATAAGGGGAGATCTTTGAATACGCTATACAGTTTGGCTTCAAGGCGTCTAATAACGAGGCAGAATACGAAGCAGCCCTGGCCGGACTAAGTCTGAGCATTGCGGCTAGAACCAAAAAAATCCTCATGACCACGGACTCGCAGTTGGTATCGAGCCAAATCGAGGGAACACAAGCCTGGGAGCCGGTTATGCAGAAGTATCGCAGTAAGGTGAAGAGCATGACGGCGGGATTACAGAGCTTTGAGGTCAAATTAGTACCAAGGATAGAAAACATGGCGGCTGACGCCTTATCAAATCTGGCAAGCTCGACTGTCAGTGACAAGAAGCGAAGTGTCATGGTCGAGACTCTGGGGGGAACGAAGCATAGACACTCCAGCACTAGACGTCAACACCATAGGCTAGAGCCTGGAATGGTATGACGACATTATGGCCTACAAACTGACAGGTTCCCTCCCGGAGGAGAAGATAGCGGCCAAAAAGCTGAAAAGGGACTCAAATTGGTACTGCATATTTCAAGGCTAGTTGTACAAGAAAGGGTTCTCACTCCCCCAACTAAGGTGCGTAACGGCCTATGAGGCCACGAAGATAATAGAAGAGATTCATGAAGGAGTCTGTGGGAATCATATCGGTGGGAGGGCGCTGGCACTAAAAGCATTAAGAGCAGGCTTCTACTGGCCAAGTATGTTGGCAGACGCACAGGCATACGTCAAGAAGTGTGATAAGTGCCAGCGGTTTGCACCAGTGATAAACCAGCCGGCAAACTATCTGCAGCCAATCCTAAACCCAATCCCTTTCGCTCAGTGGGGGATGGATATAGTAGGACCTTTCACACCGGCATCTGGAGGAAGGAAGTTCCTAATTGTGGGTATTGACTACTTCACGAAATAGATTGAGGCGGAACCGACTGCGAAGATAACGGCCAACCAGGTGAAAAAATTCATCTGGCAAAACATCATCACCAGGTTCGGGATTCCTATGGGAATAGTGATGGATCATGGCGTCCAGTTTGATTGCGGTGCCATATGAGACTTCTTGCAGCCATACAGCATCAAGTTCGCTTTTCGTCGGTTTGCCATCCCCAGAGCAACGGACAAGCAGAAATCGCCAACAAGCAGATCCTCAATGCACTAAAAAAGACGTTGGACAAGCTGAAGGGAGCATGGGCCGACATGGTTCCGGCCGTGTTATGGTCCAATAAAACCACAGAAAAGGAAGCCACCGGCGAAACTCCATTCAGGCTAGCTTTTGGAGCAGAAGCAGTGTTGGCAGTAGAAGTGGGACTGCCTAATTGGCGAATCTTAAACTACGAACCAGAGCTGAATGGACAACTACACAAAGAAGACCTAGATCTTCTACCAGAAGTCAGGCTGGCGGCAGAACTAAAGTCAGCAGCATACAAGGAACGGATAAGCAAGGCCTACAACAAGCGAGTACGGAGCCAGCCGATTTTCAAAGGAGACTTCGTACTCAGACGCACGGCAGCAACCGGGAAAGCCCACGTGGACGGTAAGCTCACAGCTAATTCGGAAGGTCCATATTTGGTCAAGGAAGAAATCGTGCCCGGATCTTACCGGTTGGAGGACATGTCGGGCAAGCTGCTAAAAAATAGCTGGAGCGCTAGTGTCCTCAAAAAATACTATGTGTAGTCAATTAAACAGGCATTGTTGCCAGTAGGATCTAATCTTTCCTAGCATTCTTATTTTTACCATTGTAGGCCATAAATCCGGCACAGCGGGGAAGAGCCGTTTTATTTTAATAAAATGAGCAACTTCTACGTACAATTCTTTAACTATCTAAACCTGTAGGTCAATGACCTTCGTGGATCTGCCGAACGAAGTTAAAACAGCATTATTAATCATTCAGTCAATGACCTTAGTGGATTTGCTGAATAGGTTAAAGTGCAAAGCCGGTCAATGACCTTCGTGGATCTGCCGGATAAGATAAATCAGCAGTATGGATTAATCAGTCAATGACCTTAGTGGATCTGTTGAATTAATCCATAAGCTAAACCGGTCAATGACCTTCGTAGATCTGCCGGATAAAATTCAAAGGCGTTACAAATTATTCAGTCTACGACCTTATCGGATCTGCTGGATTAATTAAAACGCAATACCGGTCAATGACCCTCGTGGATCTGCCGGGTATTGAAAATAGCATTATTCATGATTCAGTTAATGACCTTAATGCATCTGCAAAGTTAACTTAATAAAATGCAAAGTATAAACAACAAGACGACATCGAAGTTAAGCAAAAACTGGGTGTCTGTATTAATAGCCAAAAGAGAGTTGAAGTACAGCCCTAACTAAAATAAGCAGCCCGCCACAGACGGCAAGACTGCAGAAGCTAAGACTACCGGTCACAAAAGACCAGATTCACAGGGGAGTAGTAAGAAAGTTAAAAAATCTATCTATTTAGCACGTTCTTCTTCCTCAGAACCGTCGACCACCACGACCGGCTCCTCCGGCTTATCAGCACCGATAGGAGTGTTGACGGTCACCTGCTCCTTAGTAGTAACAGCAGTGTTGACGGTTCCCTGGTCCTCTGCAAACTCGGCATGAGGATCAGCGTTGGCTATCCGCCTCAGTAACGCCGGTATCCAGAATCTCGCCCTCAACCGGATTCTCGAAGTCACCGCGTAGATGAGCTGCCTTGATTTAGGACCAATCATAGTCCGGAAAGTTATGGCGGACACATCTCATGACGGCTGACCAGCCACCATTATACCGGTTGAGAAGGCGAGACACGAAGTCCATGGACTTCTTATACTCTTTAACGACCTCACGCTCCTGAGTCTTCGCCTCTGCAATCTGTTCACGGAAAAGGCGAATCTCCTGATCCTTGGTGGACAATACCAAGGAGTGGTCCTTCACAGCCTTGGTAAGAGCCTCATCCGCCTTCTTCTCGGCAGCCTGGGCGGCATTCATTTCAGTTTGGGCCGCCAGCAATTCCTGCTCCTTGACAGCTATTTTGCCTTTCAGCTCCTTGTGATCCTTTACCTCCTGAAAATAGGAGGTATGGAAATACCGGTAGAGATCACAAAGCTCCTTACCGGACTGGGCTGACTGCAGGAGGCACAGAACAAACAAATTAATACAGGGAAAAACCGACAGCACACTTGTAAAGAAAAAAGGTGAGAAGCTATGAACTTACCAGGTCCAGGTTATGCACGTGCAAAGCCACCAGCGCGTGGATCTCGTCCACAGGCATATCGTACTTCAGCTGCATAGCCTTCAAAATACGGTAGCCTAGGTTCCCGCTCTCCAGGGGACGATCAAGCAGCAGGGACTCATCGTCCAAAACGTTGAGCTTGGGCTCGAACTTCTCGCCGTTCTTGACTGGGGAAGGGACCAGCGCTTCTTTAGTATCTTCGGCACCTCGAGCCGGGAGCGTTCCAAAAAGCCAACCTTTCTTGGTTTGGCAAACAGCTCCAATCCCGGCACCATTTCAGGCAAGGTGAGTTGCTTATATATTTTAGGTCGCATTGAAGAACTGCCAACCTCTGCCACCCTGCCAGAAATGAGGTCGGTAGCCTCTGGTACCTTAGAGACGGAAGGGGTAACTTCCACTACCGTCTTCTTAGCAGTCGTCTGCTCTTTAGTCGGCTCAGCTTTTCTCTTGGCAGAGACGGTAGCGGACCGACGATGAATCAGGGGCATTAAGTCCTTGTCCTCCTCATTAAGGCTGGAACCCCTGTCGGCTCCACGCCCCCCTCTGCCTCCTTGGCCTCCAGCAGACGCTGGGATAGAAACAAATCGGCGGGCGGGCTTGGGAGGCATGTTAATAAGAGGACAGTAGCGATGGTCGACGTGTAAAGCTTCGCGAATCAAAAAATCCTGGCCTGAGGACAAACACCCAAGGAAGATATGGCATTTAGTAAATCAATCATGAGAAAGAGCAATTAAACAAAAGCAATTAAAGCATGTACCCACCATAAGGGTCGGTACGGCAGAAGCCTAAAACCGACAAGGCGAGGTTGCTAAACACATATGTGGTATGAGGCAACCAGTGTTTTGGCACTGCTATCTGTTTCTTGCCCCTCAATGCCGGTATCGAGGAAGAAGAAAAGAAGTTATAAGCCTCTCTCTCCCACCGAGTAAGGCCTCGATCACGGATGTGTTCCATCCGAGAGCGCGGTTTAGTCCAGTGGCGCGAAGGGGAAAATTATCAGGTACCCGTACCTAGAAAAATCTCTCCCTCCAATGCTTGAGGGAAGTAGGCTTGGGGTACACTGTCAGCTTGCCGGCCTTCGTGCATAAAGACATCCAGCCACCCCGGCCCTCGTCTTCATCGGCCCGGGATCTCCTTTTCCTCCCGGCTCCTTTCCCTTTGGCGGAACCGTCCTCCTTGATCTAGTGCAGCTTGCGGAAGAGGTTCAAGGTTTACGGGAAGCCTTTGTAACGAACCACCCAGGCGTATGCTACCAGATTCCGCCATCCTAGGCGGGTCAGCTGGGCTAGGCAGATATTCCAGGCTTTGAAAATTTTAACAAAGAAGGGATCCAAGGGAAATCTCAGCCCAAAATGTAGCATATGGGCATAAATAGCGATGTGACCGACTGGACAATCGGTCACACAGCTCCCTTAAGCCGGGAGCACTAGTTTGTATTCATCCGGAAAGGCAAAATATTGGGGTCCTTTGATCAGAAATTTATTCCCCCGGCAAATATCGGCCCAACCTCCATCTACCTGCACGACGGCGGCACTACCGGGCTCGTTGGGGGGCATAAATAATTCAGCCAAGCCCTCTTCATCTGACTCCTCTGGGATAACTTCTGGAGGATCCTCCCAGTCAGAATCGTCCTCCGCCTCCAGAGTGACGGATTCCTCATCAGACTCCTCCGCAAACCGGACCATGCTATCTACTGCGTCCGAGTGCACAAGCGACACCCTTGTCTCTTAGGGTCCCGGCCTACCTCAGGTTTCCCCAATCTCAAAAACCGGTCTAGGGGCAGATGAAGTACCAGGAGGGAACAGTTCAAGGAAGTGTTCAGCTAAACCTAACATGGTCCCATATTGTCCGTAAACATTCACTCCCAAGGCCTCTGCCTGCCCTACAACCATCCCCAAAGGAGAGGCCTGTATTGCCTGTTTGTCAATAGGCCGGTCAGAGGTACTACAGTCATGCTGGGCTTTGGTTCTAAGTTCCCTAGCAGTTTCTATTATTGGTGAATTGCTAAGTTCTATGGACCTAGAGGAAACGCTATCAGAATTAACGTCACTTTCAGACAGGGCAGAAGGAGTTCTAGAAATGTTTTGTGAATCAGAATCTGAAGACATTATAAATAAGACGGTATGAAAAACGAAAGAAAGACTTGAAAGAAATACCTGGAAGGAAGAGTATAGAGGAAGAATGAACCGGTATCAGCAAGTAGCGTGAGGCCGGAAAGAGAGTTTGGTCACAACCGTCAGGAATGCAAGGGACGAGCTTAGAGAGAGAAAGTCTGTTGTGATTGGGAGAGCAAGTGCGAAATTGTGAGAAGTGAAAAATAGTTCTCACTCAAGGCGTATTTATAGAAGAAGTCATGGTTGGGATTAGGCGACTCTTCGTCTTCCCGTCCCGATCACGCCACGTGTTGTTGAATGGTACCAAGCTGTGATGCAACTTCTCATTAAGATCTCTGACAGTTGATGCGGATATCAAGGCAACGTTTGAAATTCCCTAGCCAACGTTTCAGCTTCCTACTTCAGCTCCAGTCAGCTCCACCCATGTTGGTTTACAAAATATTTAAGCAGGATACGTCTATGCTAGACATACCAGCTTGGGGGCTAGTTGTATGGGGGCTGACTAAGTTCCATACCGGTCTAACTAGACCGGAGCACACTAATGTGATCACACATGCTTTCTACAACACCGTTGACTTCGTCATACCGACCTTATTTAGATACCTTGCCGATATCATTCTACGGGCCTATTGCCAATGGGTTGGGCCTGATCTAGCCTCATTCACTAGCGCCTACGGGCCTAAAAGATAAAGGTTGCTGATGAGATAGAAGTATATCCTAAGGGAATATACGTAGAATATCCCCCGTAAATATAGGGCCCAACCTGTATACGGGCTTATTCGGGTTCCCTATAAATACCCCGTTGATCTGAGTCATAAGGTACGTACACGAATCCCATGAATCTATACTTGAGACCTACCGGTGTTTCCCATAACTGACTTAGGCATCGGAGGGGCGTTCCTCGGATCAACCCCCGAGGCTAGTTTACGTGTTCTTTCTTGCAGTAACTGGAACCGGCTTGATTAACTAAAGACATCCCGGTTCGTACCCTAAAAACTTGTCCCATACCGGAACAACAATAGTAGATTTTATATTATGCAATCCTAACTTCTTGCAAATCGATAAAGGCATAAGAGAGACATTGGCACCTAAATCACACAAGGCTTTATAAAATTTAATATCACCTATAATGCAAGGAATGGAAAAACTTCCCGGGTCTTTCAGTTTAGGGGGAAGCTTTTTCTGAATCACAACACTACATTCCTCACTCAAAGCAATGATTTCATATTTTTCCAACTTCTTCTTTTTAGACATAATTTCTTTAAGAAACTTATAATAAGAAGGAATTTGCATTAAAGCATCAATAAAAGGAATGTTAATATGTAATTGCTTAAACATATTTAAGAATTTCTGAAATTCACTATCTAATTTAGTTTTAAGTCTTTGTGGAAAAGGAATAGGGGGAACATAAGGTGTCACTGGGGGAAGAGGTGTCAATTCAGGTTCTTTTTCAGCTTCATAATTATCCTTCTCCTTTTCACTTTCATTGGCGACCTCATTTTCTTCAATCGTACTTTTTATGTTACTTAACTCCTTACCATTTCTAAGAGTGACAGCATTGCAATGTTGTTTAGGATTAACTTCAGTTTCACTAGGCAAAGCTCCTTGACTTCTAAAATTGATGGCATTAGCTAACTGTCCAAGTTGAAGTTCTACATTTCTATTAGAAATAGCAATCTGATCCACTTTTGTTTCCAACTTTTCAATTCTTTTAGAAGTAGCATTAGCCAATTTTTCAATAGCCAACTCCCACGATGGTCTAATTTCTTGTTAGGGTTGTTTTTGATGGAAGCCAGATGGAATTTGTGAGTTAACATTAGCGTTTTGTTGTCCTTGATTCCTCCATGAAAAATTAGGATGGTTTCTCCATCCAGGATTAAAAGTATTGGAGTATGGATCATTATTGGGTGGCCTATTAAAATTAGAAACAAATTGAGCTTGTTCCACATTAATGCATTCATTGGTCAAATGAGTACCTCCACACAAATTACATTGCATAGTAGTAGACACAGAATTGACATTACTCATGTGCAAGGTGCTATTTAGATCCAGAATCCCTAATTCTGAAAAAACTTGCCAAGCATCACAGTTTTTAACAAAAATGTAGTTATAAACCTTAGAAATTAATTATATACATTTCAAGGAATCTAGTAAAAAAAAACCCCTAAGTAGAAGATAAAATTGAAAACCATGAAAAACGGTGAAAGAAATTACACTTAATTCCAAAAAAAATGAGAGTTTATCGTCCAAACTTTGCAGTACATATAGCAACACACAAAATCTTAAATTTTATAAATTTATTCAATCAAATTAACCTGCAATATGAGGATGCGGGTGAATCAAGTAATAGTAGATTCATGGTAAATAATTTAGGGAAGCTTAGCAATAATAAGTCACATAAGAATTGAAAACCCCAAATTATATATTCTTCAAGATTGATAAGTGGATTAATGGATACCTGAAGGAGTAAGATATGAGGAGAGAGAAAACAAACTAAATGTTGGACAACGAAGAAAGATGAAGGAACTATGAGGAATTACATGTGATAATCCTCTATTTGGGCTCATGAGAATGTTGGCAGCCATTGATTAAACTCGAGATAACATGCTCGTGAGCGTCCGGGGTGGAAGGAGTCACGGGTTCGGAAGACAGGAGGGTAGGGAGTCGTGAAGTTCGAGTAACTAGGGACTAAGGGGTTCGTCGGCGTCGGGCGACAGGGGATTAGTGACGGGGGTTTGGGCGTTAGAGGCTAAAACTAATAATACATTATAATACAATATTTAAAGTTCTACTTATATCCTTCTAGGGTTGCATTATCAAAAGGTCGGTTCGTAATCTTATTCACAAGATTACGTTTCCATTTTTTTTTTTTTGGTAAATTCTAATGTACCTACTAATGACTACTTAGTGTATACGAAAATTAAATTTGATGGATGACATCAATTTTCAAAAAAGGATGTAAAATCAAAGTAACCACTTAATAAGAATAAGGGTTTTTTTGTCTTGGAATTTTTTGGATACATGCAAAAAGACCACTTTTCTAAAAAGTAGGTCTTTTGTCATATGAAAAGAGACCCCTTTTCTAACGAATTAGGTGCTTTTTACTAAATAACCACTTATATCATCAATATGGTCTCTTATGGGTGATTTCTTTGCACATATTTGTAGTAGTGTGACGAAGCTCAAAAGGCATTTGAACTTGTAAAAGAAAAGATGTGTAACACGCCTATTCCAGCTTTACCTGATTTTACTAAACCATTTGAAGTTGAGTGTGATGCAAGTGGAACAGGTATTGGAGTTGTTTTGATTCAATGTAGCAAGCATATTTCTTATTTTAGTGAAAATCTTAACCACGCCAAATTGAACTATTCTACCTATGATAAAGAGTTTTATGCTATGGTTAGAGCTCTTAATCATTGGAGTCATCATTTACGACAACAAGCTTTTGTTCTTCATTCTGATCATGAATCATTGAAATATATTCATGGACAACATAAGCTTAGTGATCATCATGCTAAATGGGTAGAATTCTTACAATCATTAAATTTTGTTGTTAAATGTCGAGCTGGAAAAGCTAACATTGTAGCAGATGCACTATCTCAGAGGCACCTATTGCTTAGCATGGTGGATTCCAAGGTACTTGGGTTCAAATTGATAAAAGAGTTCTATGTTCTCGATGAAGAGATGTGTGACCTGTTCGTGGCTACAAAAGAAGGTCCAAAAGACCATTATCATCAAATGGAGGGGTTCTTGTTCAAGGGGAACAAACTTTGTGTTCCTAAGTGTCTTGTGCGTGACTTATTGATTAGAGAAGCTCATGGAGGTGGGTTGGATTGTCATTTTGGTGTTAGCAACACTACAGAGCTATTACAAGAGCATTTTTCATGGCCTCATATGATCAAACAAGTACATGTTATTTTGGCTCGTTGTGGTGTTTGTCAAAGAGCAAAGAGTACATTTCATGAGGGGTTATACAATCCTTTACCAGTGCCGGAGAGACCATGGGAGGATATTAGCATGGATTTCATTGTAGCATTTCCTAGAACACAAAGAGGGAAAGATTCAATCATGGTGGTGGACCGTTTCTCAAAGATGGCATACTTTGTGCCTTGCCATAAAACAGAAGATGCTATTAACATTTCATATTTGTATTTCAGGGAAATTGTACGTTTACATGGAGTACCAAGAACTATTGTCTCAGATCGAGATAGTAAGTTTTTGAGTCACTTTTGGAGGTCCCTATGGAGAATGATGGGTACTAAGTTGTTGTTTAGTACTTCACATCACCCTCAAACTGATAGTCAAACAGAAGTGACCAATCGAACTCTAGGCACCTAATTAAGAGGCTTAGTAAGCAAGAAAGGAAAAGATTGGGACGTGAAGCTATATCATGCAGAGTTTGCATACAGTAGAACTCCAACTTTTGCAACCAAACACTCACTATTCAAAGTTGTATATGGGGTAAATCCTTATGTACCTATTGATCTTATTTCTTTGCCTAAAGACTCTTATGTTCATGGAGATGCTAGGCAACAAGCTGAAGCTATGGTGAAGGGTCACAAGGAGATACACACTAACAAAGAGAACGCAAATGAGATGTATAAGAAGAAAGCAAACAAGAGCCGAAAGCCTAGGGTGTTTGCTCCTGAAGATTTGGTGTGGATTCACTTAAGGAAGGAGAGATTTCCAAGCAAAAGAAAGCATAAACTCATGCCTAGAGCTAAAGGGCCTTTCAAGGTTCTTGAACATTATGGAGATAATGCATAAAAGATAGACCTTCCCGGAGGGGCGTGGATGATTAGAGGTAGGCCAATTTCAAATATGATTAAGGGTTGTTTGGTTAGTTTGACGTCATTATCATCACTAAGATAATTTAACTTGTAGGGGCGTGGATGATTAGAGGTAGGCCATTTTACTTTATCAATGAGGGTAGTAGACACAACATTAGCACAACTACCATTATCAATGATCAAGTCACATACCCTTTGCTTCACTAGGCAACGAGCGAAGAATATCTTGTCCCTTTAAGTGTTGTCCAAAGGAGCTGGTTGTGTATGTAGCATGCGTCGAATAATGAGTTTTTGGCCTTCATGGACTGGTTCTTCCTCTGAATCTACCTCATAAGCATCTTCCTCTTCCTGACTCTTAGTGTGATCACCATCAAGCTCCTCTTCTTCGAAGCTACCCCTTGCATAATTTGCATCAATCTCTTGGAAGTCTCTTAAAGTCATGACCCTATTGTTGAGGCAATCCTTCAAGATATGGCCATAACCCTTGCATTTAAAACAAATGCGCCTTTCTTCAGTACATAAGGGTGTGGAGGTCTTCCCTTTTTCACCTTTGAACTTGTCAAACCTAGGTGTAGGTGTGGATCCACTTGCTTCAACATTCTTGTGGTTACTGTTTTGTCCAAGTTCTTCATAAAAGGTTTAAAGGTCGAGGATTTTCTTGGCCTTGACATACTTCTCAGCTCTCATGGCCACTTGAACAACCTCCTCGAAATTCCAATAGAGTTGGAGATCAACTTTCTTATCTTCTTGTCTAAGCCAGAGAAAAATCGAGCTATCTTATGCTCGGCCTTTTCGTCCACATCACAAAGCATGTTAATTCTTTCAAACTCCACCACATAGTCTTCAACACTCAAGGTATTTTGTTGAAGTACTTGGAGCTTTCGAAACATGTATTGTGTGAAATCAGGAGGAAGAAATCGTTTCTTCATCCTTGTCTTCAATTTCTCCCATGAACGTAGACTAGGCTTTCCATCCTTGCGCCTCTTAGTTTTTAGGCTCTCATACCATAGGCTAGCATATCTTGTGAGTTTAAGAATAGCTACCTTGAATCTCCTGGCATCATCATAGTCCTTGTAATCAAAGACTCGTTCCATTCTTTGCAACCATTCCAAGAACTTTTCTGGTTTCATAGTTCCATCAAATTCAGGCAAGTCGAGTCTTAAGCCTCGATCATCTATCCTCCTTTGGTGGTCTTCTATACCTAGGATTGTTAGTCTCCTCATCTGAACTATCCTCTTGGGGGGTGTTTATAGTACTCCTAACAGGACTAGGAGTGTTGTTGGTATTAATTCCCACGCATCCCTTGTTGCATCATGTGCATCAACTCGTCCATGCGTGTAGTTAGGTCCTCTAGCCGGCGATCCCTACGCATGTTTTGAGCTTGTTCAAAGGTTAGTCCTCTAGGGACTCTACCCTCCCTGCCACCTTGTTCGTCGTCCATACTAAAATCCAACCATAACTTGGATCAAAGCTTGCAACTTGTGCCCCAAGCAACGAAGGAACTAGGTGTATGATTCGATTCTTGGACGTTTTCAATGATCTTGGATGATTTTCTTTCACCACTTGACAATTAGTAAGGATGTCCTTTGATGAAACTTTGTGAAAAATCAATAATCTTTAAAAAAAAAAAGATTTGATTTTTATAGGTTTCTTTAAGATCAAACTACTCCTTAAAGGAAAAATAAATTGAAAAAAAAACGAACCTTGTATGTATAATGGCTCGAATTTTTTTGTGTAATGGATGTCACCAAAGCTCTTGATACCAGATGATGTATTTAATCTAATAAGATCAAATAATATTGTGCGAAAGAACGTGTATTAAGTAGTTAGATTGTTCAAACAAGAATCAAGAAACAAGAACAATACAGTTCTTAGATGCTCAATGATAAAGGCAAAGCCACTACAATGAACAAACTAAGGGTTTTGATGCGTAAAGGCAAAGCCACCAGTAATCAAGATTGTTTGTGTTTGCACACTCAAGTTTTAAGAAAACTCACAAAACTTTTATTCAATCACCTAATAATAATTGGAACTACACCTTGGCTATTTATAAGAAAACGTGCATACTAACCCTAGTAGGCTTAGGACAAGTCCCTAAGTCCTAGACTCCTAATACTTTGAATCATGTAAAATCCATCATTTTAAGAACGTAGGCAAAACCATGATTACTAATACAATTAGAACTAGGAAAGCAATAAAGATAGTATGAGTCCTAACAGAACTAGAACTCTCACAGACATGCTATGCATTGGCCTAGTCCATGCTACCTAAGTTGGTTAGCAAACATACTACCACCTTGTAGTCGTCCCCATGAAGAGTCCTTCATGTACACCAATTGAGCCAAGGTCCACTGAGACATTCTTATGAGCAAGAGTTAGTAAAGCTTGCATCAACTACTCCTGTATCCCTTACAATCCAAGATTAATTCCTTCTTTATTCCAATCCTTCTTATTTGTTGAACCTAGCCAACAACCAACTTACCTCTCCAAGGTAGAAATTATCAACTTACCAAATAAGGACCACAGTCCCCATAGAGTAATTAAAATAATAAAATAAGGGAACACATGATTCATCATGATCAAACTAATAAATATATTAATTCCCCCACGTGATTTAATAAATAAAGTTTCCAACCAACATGCTTGCATCAATATTCCATACAAACATAATATCAATCTCATAATTAAATCTCCATATACTTAACATGTTCGCCCACATGCATAAAACATGTGAAATTCAATCATAATAGCAATCATATATGTAACAACCCGCTCTATCAAGCTGCTAACTAATCACACTTAAGATACACAAAACACGATCAGACTTAATAAACCTCGAATTTACATTTATTTACAGGGGAAACAAAACCTATAAAAACGATTCTAGATCTGTGGGTCAGGGGCCCGTAACATAACAACTTGAAAATCAAATTAAATAACAAATTACGAATACTTCCAAAAAAAAAAAGCATCTAACTTTAACCTCAGCCCACCATTTTATAACATAAAAATATTCTTTCTTGATCAATAATCATATTCCAAGTCCTCGACATCAACCCTACAAAATCACTAACAATGAACCTTGCCCCCACCAGGACAGGTTCCAAGAACAAAATTAGAAAAACTGAATACACACACTGTCCAACCAGAAATTCATTTTGGTGGCTTAAAATATAGTTGTGCGGTTTATTACTCATCAAGTGGAACAACCCCAAACTTCAAAATACTTAAAATCAAATAGTTAAAAATGTTTTTATTACGACACCAGTAACCCCTAACTAGAAAATCCGATAAAGAGTACTCATATATATACTACAGATAATAAGTTCCTTGCCATAAGGACAAAGTTCAACACAGTTGAATACATAAGCTCATCCCAAAACCTCATTTTTGGTAGCTTAAGACCATTCGTATACAATTCATGCTAGAATTCAGTATGCTTCACAAGTAAGGTGCTTGATTAAAAATCTCAAGATTACTATCCTTGCACAATCGCATTAAAGTAAGAATTTTTATCATGAAGATCACCATTTAGATCATTCAAAACCCTTTAGGTCTATAGCGTTTAATTTATTTAGGTAAAGCGAACACGAATAGAGAGGGGCTCCTTACACAAGGAACCGACTGCCTCTAAACTAATGGAGGTCGTCACCCCACCGTTTAAATATTTATGCTTGCAAGCCTTAACCAGGACATGTCCCACTTTTATTTATTTGCTGGACTTCACCCACCCAGCGAGGGTTCGGAAGGAGATCACCCATCCTCCAAGAGTTGTTGTTCACACCGTACCTTATTTGGTATCGGCGTTTACCCACTTGTATCCATAGTTTATTTACATAAATAGTTTAAATGCAAAATTTATCAATACCACACGTGTTCCAAAGAAAACATATTCATCCATGGAGAGGAAAAAGAATCACAACTACTATAGTATCGCTAATCATTGCAAGACTTTAATCTTCTTTTGAAATCTTTTGTTTTACGTCAACAATTTCACATATTAGTTACGTGTAAAGATATAAGGAAATAATCAATTCTTTACTGCTTGTAAAAGTCGTATACGCACTTAGTGGGCTCATTTAAACTTTACTAAAAAGGTTGAGTTAACTTGAACATTTGGAACTTTTTTCAAACTAATTGCAGCAAAAACACTGAACTTAAAATAAACATAACTTCCTGCTCGGTACTTCTAATTAGGAATTTTCAAAACTTATACTCTTGTTCTCAATTCGTATCGCATACTCAATTTCAAAGTGTATCGACGACTTAAACTTCCGTCAGTAAATTAATATAAAACAAAAAAAAGTTGAAATGTAATTAACATATCCAAAATACCTGAACCTTAATAATCTTATTATAACACAAAATCGAATCTCAAATAATCTCACTTACCTCAAATATTCTTTTAAAGGAAGTAATATACATAAAACGTATTCGAAATCAAATGTCTCTCCACAGTCGAACCCATAACATAATCAAAATGTAAAATATGTTTGTTAAATAGTTATAAGATAATTAACTATTATCGAGACCCAATTCTAAGCTCGTACAATTAACGTGTAATATTTTACTTGTAGACTATAAGGTATCCTCTAACACGTTTTGCCAATTCCCTTCATCATAATAGTTTCTCTTTGTACTTGGACTTCCATCTTTAACTTATAGCATATAAACTATAGCATTCCAAAATTCTCATGATTTGAATCTTACCCTTAAAGATTTTCTTATCCACAATACATGAACTCTCATTGCCAGAATATAACCTTATCACTTTACCATAAATCACCTACAATTACTATGGCAAGTCAAAATATCTCACTCCATATTTCCATGTTATACTTGAATATTCTATGATGCAACTTTCCATCTGAACTTTAGTATTTCCCAATACTCAAACTATAATAAAGAGTCTTTCGTACTTTCAGAATTCCATATAAAACTTATATCACAAATATTTTCACAATTGTCTTAAACCTGAAATTTTAAATCAACATCCTTGATCAAAATTCCTTTATTTTTCTCTGAAACTTTCAAATATATCTATAGTTTAAATCGAGAGCGAGTTCATAAAGATATCGTGTCGACGTCCCGGCTTAGTTCGTAAATCTAAGTACTTGTTGTAAAACCACTTATATATTAGATATACTAAAGATCCTTGCTATAATTCTCATAGCTACACTTTATAAAAAGATCAACTTACTAAGCATAAGAAACTTATTATAAATTCGATGTGGAAACAAGTAGGTTTAATAATATCACACATCTATATTATTGAAGGATTCAACTACCTCCAATCAGTTCTTCATAAATATATCACTCAGTAAAACTCATCACATATATAGCTTTCGCTCATAGATTAAAACCAGATATATAGTCAACAACTTTTGTAAACACACGAATAACACTTTGAATAATTTTGTATTTATATAAAAGGCTTATTAAGCTCAGCACATGAAATCACATAAAACACGGATATAGATTCGAAGGTGGAAGGACATGTGTGTACCTTGAAATAATTCCCAACAATTCGACATTCGGGATAACCAACTATAGCTCGAACTCCATAAATTATCTCCATATACATACTCCAACAACGACCTCAAAACAAGAACAACAATCATTAACCATCCTCACAGCAATTTAGACAAACAAATTGAATTACTCATACTTTCTAAGCTCTTCCATGAACTAACCACAACAACCCTTATATATAACTCATTCTAGTAATCCAACTCACAACATCAATTCTATCTCTAATTAACATCATTCTGATTGGGAGTATTATCAAACAACATAATTTATAAAAATCAGTTTTTATAAACTTACTTATATTAAGAGGATTAATTCATATTAGAAGCTTCAATCCAATAAGAAAGATAAAATATTCAATCTTTAAGTTTAACAACTCTTATCATAACTATATTTGCTAATCAATAACAAAATTGAGAACCAAGTTTATTTCTAGAATCAGAATATAAAATCCAGTTGCACCACACTTGAATTGGAATCAAAGGAGATGAGGAATTAAGAAAAATTAGCTTATACCTTCATATGGAAAGGAATACCAAAACAATGGCAGCAACAAGGCAAACAAGTTAGCAATGACAACATTGGCAAAAAAAAGCCAACCACGGCAGCAGCGCAACACAAAGTACAGCAGCAGTGCTGAACTTGTGTAAGGTGTAACTCATAGCTCCGAACTTCGAATTGAGCGATTTTTGTGCCCAAATTCGTTAGATTGAAGTGATCTACAACTTTGATGCAGCAACAAAGAGCAAAATTGAATTGCATGTTGTAGATAATTGAGGCAACAGATTATCGGAATAAAAACAGAGGAGAGAGAAATGAAGGTAGCAACACGAAACTTTCAAAGACCATAACTCATAGCTCCAAACTCCGAATCAAGTGATTTTTAGGCCCAAATTCATTATCTCAAAGAGATCTACAACTTTTATGAAGGAACAAAGACTAAAAAATGAGTACATGTTGCTTGAATTCGACGGACTGAACAGAGGTGAGAGGAATGAAGAGATTTTGGGGTTTGGGTTTCTTCATTCCTATTTAGAAAGATTGTAGGAGAAGGTAAAACTTTTAACAACAAGGAAAACTCTTGGCTTTTCCATATTAAGCCACGTAAGAGAGGAAATATTCTTTTTCTCTTTAAAACACTTAATTTGCTTGACAAAATACATCAAGTTATACTAAAATATCATAATTAATTTATAACAATGACTAGCCTTTAATTAAACTTGCTTAAGATATTTGGCTATTACAATATATGAACTCACGAAGTTCCTATACATATGATACTACATAACTTTCCTTCCTAAAGTCATTATACTACATAACTTTCCTTCCTAAAATCATGATACTACATCAAACAACACATAGGTATGTACGTACCTTGTGTAGACAATTAGTAGGCCACTTTTACAAATTTAGAAGTCGCCTACAGAGAATTCTTCGCGTAAAACAACCAATAGAATTTATAATCAATACCCCAAATGAATTCCAGCAACTTTTAAATACTTTAAATTCCCTTTAAAAATATTTAAAAGTTATTTTATCGCTAAAACTCCAATTACTCATATTCCCTAGCATATTACTACTATACTAGTCATAAAAACTCATAAAACTCCATTAATAACAACCTTTCTAAATTCCAGCAACTTATAAATTATTAAAACTCCCTTTAAATTCATAAGTTAAATCAATTTCATAGTTTATAACATGCTACTATGATTTTCCAATCTTTAACACCCTAAAAATTCACGCTTTGATTATTAAAATCCCAATTTAAACATAATACTCAAATCTGAATTTTTATTCGTTCCATACATAATATATATATAATCATAGATTCATCATTAAAACAGTAAATTAAAGCTTCTAATCATCGAATCTGAATTTTTATTGATTCTGATGAATATCATACAACCAAAATAACGTAATATACAACTGAAATTAAATAACAGATATAACAAAACAATGATTATTCCAGAAATCTTAGTGCTGAAATGAAAAAAAACGAACGAAAATAGGAAAAAAGGAACGAAAATAAAAATAGATTTTAACAAAAATGAACAAAAAATGAAAAAAATAACCCTAAAATTATAGATCTGAAAATGAACTAATCTGAACATTAACAAAAATGAAAAAAAAAACCTAAAAAAATAAACTAATCTGAAAATGAACAAAAAATGAAAAAAAAAAACCCTAAAATTATAGATCTAAAGTTGAAATCAAAACACTAACAAGCGAAGTTCACGAGGAAATCTCTAGCAAGACCACCGCCAAACTTGTCGGAGGCGACGAACAAAGGCTGAAATAATGGCGGCAGCCTTCGTGAAGTTTGAATTTCGTTACTGTTTGCTGCCATTTCAGCAGGCTTTTCGTTTCTATCGTTTCAGCAGTTGCGGGCATCCTTGGCTCCCGACGAGGCGGCGACTAGTTTCTGCACTTCCATTCACGACTTTCACGGCAGGAGTAAAGGTTAGTGTTATCAAATTTCTGATGAAGAAGAACAGTCGAGTCTTCGCTATGAACAGGCGACGCCGTTGTGAGAGAGAATGAGATTGTGAGAGATGAGAGAGATTGAGAGAATGAGGGAGGGAGGGTTGGAGAAATAAACCCTAGCGCGCTTCTTTCAATCCGAATGCGCTTCTTTTCAAAATAAAATAAAACAAAAAAAAGCCCATGAAGGGTTGCGCTTGTCCCAAAAATGCAGCCCTTCAATTAAAGGCTGTGTTTGACTAAAAAAACGCATCCCTTCTCTTTACAGTAGGGCTACGTTTTTTAGTCAAGCGTAGCCCTTTTTGTAAAGGGATGCACTTTTCTATAAAAACGCAGCCCTACAATAAAGAAGGGTTGTGTTTTATTTAAAAGCGCAGCCCTACTGTATAGAAGGGCTGCGTAATGAAGAAAGAGCAACCCTTCCTTTATTTTCCCCTAGTGTAGGATTGATGAATAAACTCCTAACATTACTAGAAGTTCCTTTTCCTAGTCCAATTAGTATTTGGATTCCTCAAGCCGATTTAAAATCCTTTTTCAAATCCAAATAGTATTTAAAATATTTTTCAAAGCATGCCTTAACAAAATATTTTAACTTCCTTTAATCTTTAAAATAATTCCTTTGACTTTCAAAATAGTCAACCTTTTAAATAAATAAATTATTTTAAACTAAGTTATATTTATATATATATACACTAATATATATTTATAAAATCCTTGAATTTACGGGGGATTACACTCTTGGTGGTATCCTTTGAGTTCTTTTAAGCGACAAATAATCAATGTGTCCTTTTTGGTGTCGAGAACATTTTTGGCATATATCAATTTATAATTGCTTACTCCAAACTAAATTGATAAATTGGATAAGTCGATTTAAACATGTTTGTTATGATGTTTATTTATCTGCAATACCATGCTAGGTTCTTAGCTTCTATGTACTCAGCTTAGCTAATATCGTACTTTATATTTTGATCATAACTTATACCTTACTGATCCGGTGATGACCCATTATTTAACGAGCAAGTAAGTCCAACAGAATTCAAATTTTTCTAAAATAGGGGCACAACTGACCTCATGTGGGAAGTCTAGAGATGGAACATCAAGGATGTTATGATCCATATAGATTAGAAGGTTAAAGGTGGCTCACATGTGAGAGTGAAGTGATAAGAGTATAACTCATATGTGAGCAGATTAGCTACCCCACCTGTTATCAATTGGTTATAGAATGAAATATTTTTAAATAAGGTAGTCTTTCACAAAATTGTGTATTAAATTTTTTGGTACTTTATGATAAAATTTTCCTCATATAAATCTACATAATATAGAATTTTTTCCTTGAATAATGCAAAAAAGGGTATTAATTCCCAAAATGTGCCCAAAAAAAATTTAATTCCCTGCGTACCGTCCACGTAGGACGGCACGCGAGAATTTTATTTTTTTTGTACTTCAGCTAAACTGCTACTGCGAGTAGCGGTTAATGCATAAAAACCGCTACTCGGAGTAGCGGTTATGTTTGAAATTAACCGCTAGTTCGAGTAGCGGTTCATATATGTTGACCGCTACTCTAAGTAGCGGTTTACTAAGCTTTGGACCCGCGCCTGTAAACCGCTACTTGGAGTAGCGATTCATTAAAGAAAATCGCTACTCCGAGTAGCGGTTTACTAAAATCCCCAAATCAAACCCTAACTCTTCCAATTTCGCACATTCACATAACATTCTCTCAAACTCTCTTCTCCCTCTCTCTCTTAACCCGACAGCAGACACCGGAGTTCACCGCACCGCACACCGCCTCACCGGAGTTCACCGCACCTCACCAGCGCACCACCACCGGAGTTCAACAATTTCGCTGACGGAGACCTCACCGGCGCACCACCAGTCCACCACCGACAGCCAAACCTGATTTTTGTGAGTTTTTTTTGTTACTTTTTTAATTTAATTTGCTTAGCATGCCATATTTGTTATGTATTTTAGGTTTTAGTTTGATTAGTATAATTTAGTTGTTGATGGTTAAAAATTTAGCATATTGTGATGGTTGATTTTGCATGAATTGGAAGGTGATATATTATTGATATTGGTTGGTTAAAAATGGCTTTGAGCATTTTGTGATGGTTGATTTTGCATGAATTGTTGTGTTTAAGTTGCAAATACTACTAGTATAGGTGAAAAATGGTGTTCATATTGTTTGAATGTGTAGAATAAGAATAACTTAAACATTATGTTTTTTGTATGTAGAATATGGAACAACCTAAATATCCTCTATATCTTTATTGGAATGGTGAATTATCTCAAAATGATGTTGATATTGTGTATAGAGGTGGAAGGAAAAAGTTTTTGTTCATCAATTCCGGTATGATGTTTCAAGAGATTCTGAATAGGGTATATGACGTTGTTGGATGTGATCGTATGTATGTGGAATTGAAATTGTTTATGAGATATCTGATGTCGGGAAAATATGTACCAATTGCCCTAGAGGATGACGAGTCACTGAATGCTATGTGGCTTTCAGTGACACAAACGTCAGCCATGGCAATGGAGGTGTACATTGAACAAGTTCCCAAGGAGATAAATGTGCAAAGTAATGTGGGTTATGTACCTTCAATGGACTTTAGGGATAGCATGGAGGTACTGACATCAGCTCCTAATATGCAATTTGAATCATTTACTAGCATGTTGTCAGACCCACATTATGTCAATTAGCACATGAATGAGTTTATTTCTCCTGGTTCGTCTCCCCACATACCATCCACATTCCATCTTGACACTTTACATCAAAATGATGTTGATTTTTTGGGAAACGAGGAGGAGCATGTGGATTCTGATAGGGATGAGGATGATGATGCAAGAGAAATAGCTGACAAGGCAATAAAGGCTGGTGTTCCTTCACAAGATTGGCTTAGAGTTGACGAAGTTGATCAAAGGTTAATAGATTCATGGATGACTTGGAATGCACTGGTTCATTGATGTGGCTTCTGAATTTGAGATAGGACAAGAGTTGCCTCATTGCAGCAATTAAAGAATTTTGTGAAAGCATGGTCGATCTCTAGAAACCAGATGTTTCGGTGTTAGAGTCAGAGCCCACAAAGTATGTCATTGAATGTGCCAGAAAGGAAGTGTGTCACTGTCCATGGAGGTTGCGTGCAATCATGACTAAGTCGTTCTCATTCAAAATTGTACGATATGTTGGTCCACATGCAAGCAATTGTTTAGGAGACATAACATGTGGAGACCATCCTCTCATTTCATCAGATTTCGTTGCTGATCTTATCGAGGATTTCATTAGGACTGATCCTTCATTCAAAGTTCAGTCCATCCTTACTTTTGTGAAGAACCAATATCAATTTTCAATAACATATAAGAGAGCTTGGTTAGCAAAACAAAAGGCAATCAGCAATATTTTTGGTGATTGGGATAAGTCGTATCAAGAGTTACCGAGGTACTTGCAAGCCTTGAAAGAGTCCAATCGAGGCACTGTCGTTTACTGGTGTACGATCCCAACACAAGATCCTACTACGCACATCTTTAGAGGGTCTTCTGGGCCTTTAAACCCTCCATTTCCGGATTCCGTCATTGTCGGCCTCTTATCATATAGATGGTACTACTTGTACGGGAAATACAAAGGCAAATTATTGATTGCTATGGGAACAGATGCTAATTTCCAGCTTATTCCCACTTGCCTTTGCTGTTGTGGAGGAAGAAAGCACGGAGGACTGGTCTTGGTTTTTAGCTTGCATTAGACGTTCTGACAATAGAAAGGATTTGTTGTCATCTCTGATCGTCATAGGGGTATCCTTGCAGCTATGAACGAGCCTCAAGTGGATGGGAAGAACCATATGCACATCACCGCTTTGTGTGAGATCTTGCTTCGAACTTGAATTCGAAGTATAAGAATGCTGCCATCAAGAATCTATTCGGAAAAGCTGCATATGCTAGGCAGAAAAGGAAGTTTTTGTACTATATGGATCGAATTGGCTCCATTAATGTCGAGGCAGCTAGATATCTGTTGGACATTCCCCTTCATCTATGGTCTCTGCATCATGATGGTGGGTGTAGATATGGTGTGCAAACCACCAACATGTCTGAAGTGTTTAATGGTGTCCTAAAAGGGGCAAGATGTCTTCTGATCACTGCTTTGGTAAGAATGACATTTTATCGTGTCAATTCTTATTTTGCTACAAGGAGAGAATTGGTAGAAAAAGACTTGAGGAAGGCCATGATTATAGCCCGAAGGCGACTACCATCATTGAAAAGAACATGGAGAAGGCAGGTGCTCATGAGGTGATTGTGTTTGATTATGAACGAGGGCTATTTGAGGTCACTACTGGCGTGGAGACCGTATTGCAGGGAAAGGTGGAAAGAAACACACGGTTAACTTAATGCAGAAGACATGTACATGTGAGAAAGTCATAATATATAAGTTGCGTGTTCTCATGTCCTTGCGGTATGTCGTCACCGGAGCTTGTCATATAGTGGTTTTGTGGACGCTTCTTTTCTGACTAGCTCGTATCGATCTACTTATATGTCCTTTTTCAAGCCTGTGCCTGATATGCATAATTGTTCTCCATATGATGGTCCGAGAATTATAGCTGATGAGAGGCTAAAACGTGGAGCTGGACGTCCAAGGTCCACTCGAATACAAAATGAAATGGATGAGCTGATAGGCTGGCAAATATAGATGTAGCATTTGTAAGGTTTCAGGACACAATAAGCAAAGATGTCCTAATAAGAACGGTGAAGGAACATCTGGGTAAATGTTTTCATATTTTTTAAATTTCATAAATTTATATTATTTTCATAGTCGTCATTATGTTACTAACCGGTATATGTTTTTTTTTCTTATTAGGTCTGATGGCAATCCATCTTTCCCGCCCCACTGATCGCAGCGTTCTCACCCTCCAGGACCAGCATCGGAGTGAGGATGTCTGGAGGGGAGTAGCGGACACGGTATATCGTGTCGGTTGATCATCATAGTCTCTATCTTGACTGGGAGATTCACAGAGGGTTCTTCGGTATGTCGAGCTGCTGGTTTTCTCGGCATACATCGTTTGGTAGGGGGAGGTTTGGAGATTGATAGACCACTTCTGACGGCATTAGTGGAGCGATGGAGGCAGGAGACCCATACTTTCATTTGATGTTGGGGAGGCGACGATTACTTTGGAGGATGTCGCTGTTATCCTTGGACTTAGAGTGCACGGGGCACCTGTTACTGGTCGAGGCGAGGGTAACTGGGCTGCATTAGTTTTCGAGTTGTTAGGGATTTGGCCCAACACACCGGAGAACGAGCCCAAAGTTCTCCAGGGTTCGTCTTGAGATTGACATGGCTTCGGCAACATTTTTTCTTGTTGCCGAAGATGCTGATGAGGTGACAGTACATCGATTTGCACAGGCTTACATTCTTGTGTTGATGGGGTCCATTCTTTTTGCTGACAAGAGTGGAGATGCAGTCCAGGTTCTTTATCTCCCACTTTTAGCTGATCTCGACGTAGCAGGGACATATAGTTGGGGTAGTGCGACCCTTGCATACCTGTATCGGCAGCTATGTCGGGCATCACAGAGGGGTGCGAGGGAGTTAGGTGGCCCTGTGTTGTTGTTACAGATTTGGGCATGGGAGCACATACACATGGCAGACCTCGGATTTCGAGGGGCGGGACCCACCTCCACAGTTTGACGAGGTTGTTCCTATTTTAGGCTCCCAGCATGTTCCGGGGATTGACCCCTTAGCTGTCAGGTAATATTCAATGTCTCACATTTGTTGACATTATTTAGTTTCATTTTTCTCATGGATAATAACGTGTATTTCTTTTCAGTTGGCTTCGAGTACACTCACTAGGTCCCACTAGCAGGTGGGCTTCCTTACTACAGGGATGCACTTGACCATCAGACGGACGAGCAGGTACATAGGGTCGTACTTGCCTAACTTATATACATTGGTAGACATTTCTCACTGCCTAATATTTGAAGATTCTTTTTTTGTAGATGACTTGGCAGCCATATACTGATGCGAGACTGGCGTTGTTACCTGCTATATGTCAGCTGATCGACATGTATGGGCACAGTGGCCCCACTTATTCTGTTTGACATTGTAGAGTTCCATTTCCCTGGTCGAGTTATGCGCCAGTTTGGATTCGAGCCGACAATTCCAGCACCTTGTGATACGAGCACAACCCTTCATGGCATAGATCGGAGGTCGAAGAATAAGAACTATCCGCTCAGACATCGACCTTACATTGCACAGTGGGATGAGCGCGAGGGACACATAGTTCAGGGAACTCCTTTTAGTGGTCGTACTCATGCCATTGAGGAGTATATGATATGGTATCGTCGCATCACGAGGTTACGCATGACGAATCCATTGAGGCGACCACCTTCTACACATTATCAGCCTGCGTCTGCAGATATAGTACTGGTAAGTCCAATGATTTATAGTTGTACTTTTATTTATTTATACGACTATATAATATGTATTCTTCTTTCTATGCAGGCACATACTTTATCTGATATTGCTCATAGGTGCGGTCTGTACTAGAGGCTTCTGAGTCATTGTCTCCAGATATGGTGCGTTAGTTGTATGGACAGACATTGCAGACCATGAGGGGACTGTGTATTGATGTTGTTGGCCGAGCTGGACATGGCCACATCGTACAGGGCGTGCCTACTTCTGCTGGACATACATTGACTTCTACATCTTCTACGTATGTTGCCCATATATCTACCACGACAGCTTTGCTTTCACCTCCAGTCAGCCAGAGGACCTATCGACGACGTTCTGACACTACTCCACCTTCTCTTGATGCCATTGCAGAGTCTCATGAGACCACACCTAGTTCATCTACACCTTCACAAAAGAAGAAGAGAGGGTCTTAGCATTTTCATTTATTGTTTGTATAGTTAGTTAACATTATGTTACATTTTAAACTTTGTTTCTGATTGACATATTTTCTCAATCTAACTCGTCATTAAAAAAAATTTGCATAAATTTGAATGTGGATGAACTTGGTGATTGGTGATTGATGTGTGGATGAAGTTGGTATTGTTGAATGGAATTTGGTGCTGGAATTGCAGGTTGGATAATTGTTGGAATTGGAGGTTGGATAATTGTTTGGAATTGCTGGAATTACAGGTTGGATACTTGTTTGGGATTGCTGGATTTTTTTGTGTTTCTGGCACTTGGCCAGTTATGGGGAAACAGTGCAATGCGCTGTGTTATTGCAACAAAACTGCTACTCCGAATCGTGGTTTACTTGTGCGGTGGAACTGGGGAATCAAACCGCTACTCAGAGTAGCGGTTCAGTCATCAAAACCGCTACTCGGAGTAGCGGTTTATGTGAATGAACCGCTACTCCGAGTAGCGGTTTTGTTTAAATGAAACCGCTACTTGGAGTAGCGGTTTACCTGCACCAAAACAAAAAAAAAAACATTTTTTCGCGCGTCCTACGTGGACGGTACGCAGGGAATTTATTTTTTTTGGGGCACATTTTGGGAATTAATACCCTTTTTTGCATTATTCAAGGAAAAAATTCACATAATATATATACTTCATCTATTTCTAAATAAGTGCAACATTTCTCATTTTAGGAAATATAGTAATAAGTGAAACATAGCTCAAAATTTTTATTTCCTTTATTTACAAAAATGTCATTACTTAATTCCTCCAACAACACAATTAATTTATAATCCACCAAGATAAACAACATTAATAATCAACCCAGCCCCCTCTCTCATTTCAGCCACCTATCTCTTTCTCTCCTCAACTTAACACACCAACCCGACACTATGACTAGCACCATCAACCGGACACCACCATGCCACCACCTTCAACCTCACATTTGTAATCACCCCAACCCCCACTCTCTTTCACCCTCCACCACCATGAGACTCACCACCAACACCATCATCTCTTTCTTTTTTTATTCATCTTCACCACCACTGTAACACCCGATAATTCTCTCTTTTTCAAAGTACCTTATTAATATAAAACATTGAGAATTACCAAAGTATTATCGCCCGAATGATAACGTATCGGCTTATTCATAATTTTGCAGCGGAAAACATATAACTAAACTTTATAATTGAAATATAATAAATAAACAAAGTACTTAAAACCAAACACACTATTAATGTTAACTTCAAACCAAACTTAAATAATATGTTCCTACTAAAACAATAATTAATATAAGTCCATCAGTTACGCAAGCTCTCCATTCCCAGATCCCCATGATGCAACATCTGCAAACATGTAGATGTCAATGCTTTAAAGAATCTGCTCACCAAAATGGGTTATCACAGGATCAATAAGGCAAAGTCATGATCAACATACACAAACAAAGCACCTAATTAGCAAAGCTGAATACTACATAATAATAATAATAATAATAATAATAATAATAATAATAATAATAATAATAATAATAATAATAATAATAATAATAATAATAATAATAATAATAATATAATAATAATAATAATAATAATAATAATAATAATAATAATAATAATAATAATAATAATAACAATAATAATAATAATAATAATAATAATAATAATAATAATAATAATAACAATAACAATAACAATAACAATAACAATAACAATAAAAATACAATAACAATAACAATAACAATAACAATAACAATAACAATAACAATAACAATAACAATAACAATAACAATAACAATAACAATAACAATAACAATAACAATAACAATAACAATAACAATAACAATAACAATAACAATAAAAATAATAATAATAATAATAATAATAATAATAATAATAATAATAATAATAATAATAATAATAATAATAATTCCTAACATGATACTAATAAATGATAAGCAGGGCTAAACAATAATATAACAATCTAACATTCTGCAAATAACTTTTACTAAATTAAACTTTAACCATCTTTTTATTACATTAATGGAATAATTATTGGACCGAGTTGTATAACTAAAACTTGCATTCACCTAGGAAGACGAAATACGGGGGCGACTCCGTATTCCAGAATGACCTGCGATATCGAGGAACCTTTGAATAGAATAGGAACGGTTATCAACTCAATTCCCAGAAAAAGCCATGGCATGCTCACCATGTACCTCCTGATTGTTCAACTTCAGACGTGCATCAGTCTAAAGTTTATTACTATCCAAGTTACAGTTTACGTAATTTACCAATTATTACTTGTTATGACAGACTAGCAACACATATAAATATAATCGAACATTCAAAACTTAACTCATTTTTATCTTAGGATTGAATAAGTGATCATACAACTTACAACCCAAGATTAATTCCTTTTTATTCCAATCTTTCTTATTTGTTGAACCTAGCCAATAACCAACTTACTTTTCAAAGGCATAATTAACAACTTAACAAATAAGGCTCACAGTCCTCATGAAGTAGTGAAAATAATAATATAAAGGGAACCAACTCAATAAATATATTAATTTCCCCATGTAAATTAATAAATAAAGTTCTCAACCAACATGCTTGCATCAATATTCCATACAAACATGATATTCAACTCATAATCAAATCGTATAATCAACATGTTTGCACATAGGAATAAAATATGTAAAATCCAATCAAACTAGAAATCACATACGAACTTCCAAAGTCCCTATACATGATACTACAACATTTCCTTCCTAAGATCATGATACTACATCACATAACACATAGGTAAGTACGTACCTTGTGTAAATAAATTGGTAGGCCACCTTTAACACTTTAAAAATCGCCTACAGAGTAATTTCCACCTAAAACAACCAATAGAATTCAAAATCAATACTCCAAATATATTCCAGCAACTTTAAAATACTTTAAATTTCCTTTAAAAATATTTAAAATTTGTTTAATTTAATCATTAAAACCTCAATTACTTATTTTACCTAGCATAGTACTACTATACTAGTCATTAAAATTCATAAACTTTATTAATAACAACCTTTCTAAAATTCCAACAACTTATAAATTATTAAAACTCCCTTTAAATATACTCAAACATGCTTAAATTCATAAGTTAAATCAAATTCATAGTTTATAACACACTACTATGATTTTCCAATCTTTAACACCCTAAAAACCCATGCTTTGATAATTTAAAATCCAATTTAAATATAATTAATCAAATTTGAAATTTTATTCTTTCAATACATAATTTACATAATCATAGATTCATCATTAAAACAGTAAATTAAAGTTTCTAATCATAATTAGTACTAAAATAAAACATACACTACAAAAAAAACTACATATAGATGCAATCCAAAATTGCATCTAAATATATATCTGTAGCCTCTAATGGTGTTTAGAAGCAATTTTCTCGCTGCCTCTAATTAGTCCGTCGCTAATTATCGGTTGCCCCTAATGCCACGTTTTAGAGACAAATAAGTTATGGTGTTGCTAATTGTTGGTTGCCCCTAATCCCACCCTTTTGAGGTACAAAACTTGAATTGTTGCTAAAGCCACTTACATTTAGAGACGACCACCAGGCAGTCGCTAATTATAGGTTGCCTCTAATGCCATATTTTTGGGGCACACATGTTACGTTGGTGATAAGACCATTTATATTTAGAGGCACCCATAAGTTTGTCTCTAATTTTAAATTGCATCTATTGCTTAGTTTTTGGGGCACAAAAATATTGTTTCTAAAACCACTTATGTTTAGATGCAACTATAAATTTTGCCACAGATTCTAATTTAAGGCAACCACTTCTTTTGCATCTAAATATATTTAGTTGCAATTACATTTCATAGGTTCAAAACACATTTAGGGGTATTTATACATGTTGCTCCTAATTATATTTAGATGCAACTGTAAAATTTTATAAAGTAGCTTTTTAGATGCACCAAATTGTTATAATGATATTTAATAATGCTACGTAATTTTTAATATTATTTATTTATTTACTTATTTTGCATAATAATTCAGAAAATTAACATAAATGGAAGAAAGAAATTATAAATTTATCAAAGAAAGAAATATGCATTTATATAAACGTGACAACTATACACAATCCAAAATAATATCCATAGATGATGAAACATAATAACCTAGAAAGTTTTAACATAATCATTCCCGTATATCTAAGGAGCCAAAATCTAAGTAACTTAAGCTATGTAGTCAATGCACCATATCTACCAATCTGTTCCAAAAAGGTATGTGCCCAAAAAATCTCCTAAATATGCAACTGTTGTACATCTTCACTTATAGTTCTAAGCCGGGCTTAGTAATACCCTGTAACCTCATCGTCACTAATACTACTATCACTGATAATCTTTATGACCTCATATTCGTCGCTTTCATAAGCTATAACAGAATATCCATCCCCTTTCAAGAGCTCTATGACCTCATCATCACTGTTTTCACTTTCAGTGTCCTTATATGTGTCTTCTTGGTTAAAGATCATGACCCCGTTGTTCGTCCTCCTCCTGTAAGACCTTCTTCTAGGAGCAACCAATCCTGAGTACAAACCAAAAAGATCCAGCATTAAAATACAGAAATAACATATATAATAAAAAGAAATAGAATACATAAGATGTGGTCTTCCATGTGCCAGGTTAATAATGTTATATGGTATACCAGAAGATAACGCATAAATTACAACGCAAGCAAGAGATAAAAAGCATCATACACTGCAAGACAGTAGGTTGTGAAGATTCTAATCTCTGCAACTCAGAGCCTCGGAGGTAAAAGGCATATCTTCAGACCAAGGTCAGAAGACAGGAAAAGCGCACAGGCAGAAGCAGCGAAATAAGATTAACAATATGAAGTATCCACCAAGCAAGTAAGATTAAGAATATGAAGTGTTAACACCTTCTGCTGTAACAGAAGTAAAAATTTTAGTGATTTTTAAATGTCAAACTATAACACATTAATAAACAAGACATTTTGCTAAGGCCCAGCCCAAACCTCCTATTTATTATACATATAGCAGGAGAAAGAAGAGGGCAGGCAGTGATAACTAGCTACACTTATCTAAGGATAAGTCACTAAGGGGGATGTACTGAGTATGAGAGAATATTGAAGCAAGGAAAGAATCTGTTAGGCTGTTAGGTTGTTAGGCCACCTGTATTTGGCAGGCCACTAAGGTCCACTCAGTAGTAAATATTGTAATAAATAGCCTGAAGGAGAGGGAGAAAAGGGTATGCAGACATTGAGTGTGGTTATTCTAGTGGGAGCACCTCACCTCTCGAATGTGAGGGAGTTGTAATTGTGGATTCACTGATCCTCAATACAACTTCTATCTTTGTGTGTTTGTTTGCTGTTAATTTTCTGCTATTTCAGTAGCTACAATTGTGAGAATCTAGCACAAATCTGTAACACAATTACACTATTAACATTACACCAAAAACCTTATACATTCATCTTCTTAACAATTGTGATCACATCCAATGATTGTAATGCTTATCATAAGGCCTTCAGGTTTCATTAATGAACTGCAATGCTTATCATAAGGTCTTCACCTTTCTGTAAGATTTTATTGATGAACTGCAATGGTTATCATAAGGTCTTCACCTTTCTGTAAGATTTTATTAATGAACTGCTATTTCAGTAGCTACAATAAAGTGCAGCATCACATCAAATAGTCTTAAACTGAATTCAAGCCACTAACCTCTCAAGCCATAAATTTCATAAAACATATCAATACAATCACAAGTTCACAATACAATTATTAAATAAGAAAGCGAAAAAAGAAAAAGAAAGGACCTGAGAAGCAGAACAAGAGGAATCAAGTTACCTTAGATCAAGGAGCAACAACAACCACAAGATGATTTGTAAATATCACTATCTCAATTCATGAATATCAATTTTGATATGAACTCAGGCACATAGGTTTCTTGCATAAGGTTAACAAACATAGCTAGTCAGATACATACACTGCCATCCCATTAAAGAGAAAAGAAAACAAGAGGAAAAGGTTTTATGTACCATTAATGGCTGAGGTGAATCCTTCAATTGACACCCTAACATTGTTGCTACTTTAACAACCCGAGGAAAGACATCATAATTTAAGAACCTACTATATCTCTATATCATCATCTATAGATTGGTCACATCTTCCACAACCTAACATTGCTGTTAGTTTAACATGCTACAATATAGGTATTAGTTTAGTGAATAGGGTATAAATTCTGATTCTTTAATAATGTTTCATGGATTTTGCAGTATTATGAAAATAAAGAGTTTTTGTTAGTAATATCAGATTACATTATGTTTATAAAATTCTTCCTTCTATCAATTGTATAGCATGGTTAGATTTCGAATTATGCGATTATGGGTTACTTACTGAATTCATAACAAGACTTCGTTAGAGACTTTGAATTATTCTTGCAATTGCCATCGTAGACAGTAGCATATTAGGTTATATAATAGTCCCTCCGTTCCTAAAAGATTTTCTGTTTCTCCTTTTCACGTTTACTAGTGCAGGTTTTATATCATTCGCATCTTTAATTACATATTAGGAAAAAAATTATAAAATTCTGATTTAAAAACTTAGAGTTTTCTTATACTTTAACATGCTGCTAAAATGATTTGCCCTGTCCAACACTATCGTTTCCCCTTATTTCCAACAACAACAACAACAACAACAACAACAACAACAAGAATAACAGCAACAACAACAACAATAACAACAACAACAACATAATACCAGAATTAAAGGGACGTATTTAGACCTTCTGATTTGAAAAAAAAATTATTAACTAAATTGAAAAAAAAAAAATTTTTATACCTTCAGAATCATCAACCATCTTCTCCTTCCCCTTATTTCCAGCCGAATTTTTCGGGGATGAAACCCTGGCTTTCTTCCGTTCCTTTTCATTGACCAATTCGCTCCCCTTTGCTGGAAGGGCACACACAATTTGCCTACCTTCTGCAATAGTTCTCATGATCGTGTTGAAGGCTGTTTTGGCATATGGACTCATGAATGGCGTTGTTGCTTTGTTTCCCATCAAAGAAAGAAAGAAATCTAGGAATTTTCTTTCACTGATAAGGTCGAAACAAAGTTTCAGCCATGCCTTTCTTTGTGGATCTTCTTCAATTTTATAAGCTATTTTTAATGGTGTTAGATCTACCATTTTTTGGTGTTTTGGGGTTAGCTCTACCGGAAAAGGGAGGGAGGTAATGAATGCACAAGAGGATGAACGCACAAGAGGGAGGGGAATTATGAACGCAAAAGAGGATGAGAATTAGGGTTTAATGGGAATTTGGGGGTCATATAGTTGGTTTGGCAAAGGGAAGGGAAGAGGTTAGGAGGTTTGTTTCATTAAGGCGGGAATCTATTTCAGAAATAAAAATTTTTCCCTCCTTAAGTTATCTTCATTATATCTTAGATTTTTGGGTTTGAAAAACTCTGAAATTATACCGTAAATAATATCTAAGATTTTAGAGAATTTTCATATTTTCTTCTTTATACAACAGATATTTCGTTTTGGGAAAAAATATTCATTTATTGTTCCGTATGAAATAAAGGGCATGTTCTCTTCGGTATAAAACAGCTGAATTGAACTGAACTGGACTGAATTGAATTGAAATTGAATTAAATTGAATTGAATTAAATTAAATGTAATAAATATATACATGATAAATAATAATAATGAATAATAATAGTATTTTGGATATTTTTAAATGATAGTTATAAATAAATAATATTAATAATCATAAATTAATAATAATAATAATTAATGATAATAATGATAATTGCATCATATATAAACCATTTTGACGCGATTTTATTGGTTTACGAGCTAAAAAACGTGGGTTTATGTGTGCTTTTGACCTAAACCATGTTCATCCTAATAATAATAATAATAGTAATAATAATGAGTAAAGCTACAATAAACAAAATAATATATAGAACTTTTCCTAATCCACTTAGAATTCGGGTTCCTCAAACCCATTTAAATTTCTTTTCCAAATCCAATTAGTATTTAAAACTTTTTCAAAGCATGCCTCAATAAAAATATTTCAACTTCCTTAAATCCTTAAAATAATTTCTTACTACGCACTTTCCTGTCGAGAATCTTGACAGGTCTTTCCTCATATGTGAGGCTACTATCTATCTGCACTCTTTCAGGCTCTAACACATGACGCTCGTCAGGGATATAGCGCTTAAGTTGAGATATATGAAATACATCATGCATCTTTTCAAACTTCATTGGCAATGCCAATCTATAAGCTACTTTCCCAATGCGCTCCAAAATGCCAATCTATAAGATGGGAAGGAAGAGAGAGACAGTGAAGTGGCAACCCCCCAAGATGGATTTTCTGAAATTAAATGTTGATGGAGCTTGGAAAGAGGAGTGGCCAATGGCTGGTATTGGTGGGGTTTTCAGAGACAATAAAGGAAAATGGGAGTTTGGTTTTTCGAATAAGGTGGATGTTGCGTCGCCGAAAGCAACAAAATTATTGGCGATTAGGGAGGGGCTGCATATAGCGTGGGACTGTTCCTATCCTAAGGTGGAAGTTGAATGTGATACTCTGGGGGTGGTCCAATTGCTGGCGAAGCCATTAGAGGCGGAGAATCATCCACTGGGGGTGGTGATCATGGATATTTGTGTGCTGATTGCAAAGGATCGGAAGGTGGAGTTTATTTACTCTAGACGAGAGGCAAACAAGAGTGGTGCATGTTCTCATTCCGGAGCATGTCAAAGAGGTCTACCTGCGAGACCTAGAGTTTATTGCTAGCTCTTCTTAAGGGGTACATTGTGTGTTATTTTGTATTGTTTCCTGGTTTGTAATAAAAAAGATGGGATGGGTTGGTTTGGCAGTGCTTTTGTTTTGGGCTGTATTTTCTTTTGTGATGGCGCCAACTTCATTATAGGTGTTGGTAGTTTATGTTCTGGTAGTATGGTTGACTTTTGTCTTATGTTAAGAATTTTTTCCTTGAATAATGCAAAAGTAGGTTTTAATTTCAGAAATATACCAAAGAAAAATTCCCTGCGTACCGTCCACGTAGGACGGCACGCGAGAATTTTTTTTTCTACTTAAAACTTGGGCAAAATGTTGCAAGCACATATCAAATTAAACTCCGGAGTTGGGATTTCAGTAAACTGCTACTTCAAGTAGCAGTTCATTAATGAAAACCGCTACTCCAAGTAGCGGTTTACTGAATTCCCCATCTCCAGAGTTTGATATGTGCTTGCAACATTTTGCCCAAGTAAACCGCTACTCGGGGTAGCGGTTCATATATATAAACTTCTACTTTAATTTAGATAGCGTTTTATGTGTATAAACCGCTACTTAAAGTAGCGGTTCATTTAAAATAAAGCGCTACTCTGAGTAGCGGTTTACGTGGGCGAAAACAAAAAAAAAAACAGTTTCTCGCGTGCCATCCTACATGGACAGTACGCAGGGAATTTTTTTTTTTTTTTTTTTTTGGAATATTTCTGGAATTAAAACCTACTTTTACATTATTGAAGGAAAAAAATTCCTTATGTTAATATAATCTGAATTTCTCTTGGTTTAAAAAAAAACCAAATTATAACAAAGTGAAAAATTGAGGTATCGCCTAGACCTCACCTAAATACCAATAGTTTTTATATGCACGCGATGCGTGCGAACATACGTACAAAATTATTTTTTTAGGAGATGAAAAAAATTAAATTAATTATTAATTATTTCTAATAAATTAGGAATTTTTGAATTCTTGATGGTTTTCTTTTTGTAATATTTTTTTATTTTTAAAATTAATTAGGTAGTTTTCTTTTTTATTTTTTCATTAAAGGAAGTAGTTATAATAGAGATGTTATGAGGGTAAAATGGGGTTTCTAATATTTTGGTGTCCTACCCCTCTTCCCATATAGAATAGAGACTACCCCTCTTCCCATATAGAATAGAGATGAAACAGTTCGTTATTCTCTAATTATTTTTTTCTTTTTTTCCTTTTTCTATTTTTTGGTGTCCCCCATGTGTTGCCTTATATAATAGAGATTATACTTCTAAAAATGATTAGCAATAAACCTGTAAACCTTCCCCTAGAAAACAAAAAAAAAAAAAAAAAAAAAAACCCAGTAAACGTTGGTGCAACCTGCACACAGGTCTATACTTTACAGCAGAACACCAAAGGAGCCCTCAGAAACCGCAAAAATGGCTCCAAAGAAGAAACAACAGCAGCAGAAGCAGAAGCAGAAGCAGAAGCATCAACAACAAAATAACAAACAAAAGCCTCAATCATCATCTTCATCAGCAGCAGGCCCAAAACTGCAGTTATCCGCGGAAAATGAGCAGAGGTTGCGCCGCTTGTTGCTTAATAATAGTAGCGACGCTGCCATTCTCCGGCCGACGCTCGAAGAATCGCAATCGCACTCAAATTCTCTCTCTAAAGCTCAGAAAGTTAAGAAGCTGAAATCAATTTACGAGAATCTCTCTTGTGAAGGCTTCTCCGATGATCAAATTGAACGAGCTCTCTCCGCTCTTAAGGTAATTTTTCTTATTATATTTAAAATTATAGTTTGAGCAAAATTTGTTATAGCAAATATTTCGATGTTGTTTCTCAATTTTATATACGATTGTTGGAAATGGAGGTAGAATTGCTTGTTTGATGTTTAACCTGATTATGGAGTTTTATCTTTGTTATTACAAGTTCGCTGAATTGTATATTGAATTTTCGATTACAGATGGTATTATAAATGCTCAAGTTATCAATTTTATCTTAACTAAGAGCACCATGATTCATGATCTTAAATAAATCAGAGATCATCCCGCTCTCTTTCTAACTTTCTCTCTCTAAAAGAATAACACCCCCACAATGTTTTCTCACCTATCCTCTTAACCATGAACAACAAAAAAATCATCCCAATTTTCCTCTCTCTCTAATTTTTGGACCCATCCAACTACGTTTCTCTATCTTACTATTTATTTGAAGTATAAAAATGGAAGATATTTCATATAAAAAAAGCAAAATTAGAGAAAATCAGTAAAGAGCTGAAAACAAATTGTCCAAAATATAGCAAAATGGGTCTCCATTTATAGAGCTCGGAAAAACAGAGCCATTGGTATTTTTTTTAATTTTTTTTTCACTTTGTATTTTTCAAAATGAAACCGTTGGGAATTTACAACATTTACTATATTTTAAAACCCAGAAAGTAAACACTTGGCATCATCTTATTTTCATTCATTGTTAAGGGGATTTTTTTAAGATTACATTCTTAATCTTATTTCTTGATCATTGATAAGGGTGCTCTAAGTAGTTATCCAATGGTAATGGATAGTGAAGGAATAATAATTGACTATGCTTTATGTAGGAAAATTTGCGAGAAAGTACCTAATAAAAATAATATGAGGCGTGAAATTACCTTACGACATGTTTGGTTAGTGGTACTAAATTGTGGCAATGGTAATGCTTTTTAGTTTTTAGTGTAAGTTTGTGAAGACATTCCAATGTTAAAATCCATCGTAATGAAACTTGATGTCAAAGCATGTGTTTTCCTTAATAAATTTCCATTACCATCCAATACCACCTTCCCAAGTGGTAATGGATGGTAATGAAATTTTAGGAAGAAAATAGGGGTTTTAGGATAAAGTAGCATTACCAATTTACCATGGATGTTGACAAGGGAATGCCTTCACAAATTTGCACAAGAAACAAAACCATCACCATTACCACCATTTAGTACCGCTAACCAAACATGCCTTATAAGTTTTTTCTCAAGGCAAAAAGGTACCATTGGTCGGATTGTGATGGGTTGACTATACTCTTCGACATTGACTTACACGTCTTGCATGTTATTTTTTACTTTACCCCTTTTTCTTCCTTTTTTCTCTCATTTTCACTAATTGTCCCTCATCAATCAGGAACTTGCTATGATTCGACGATCCACACATATTAATAGCCAAAGACATTTCGAGTTGAGAAATCTATAAGTTCATCTTCCATTTGATTTCAGATGTCTTAAATAATCCAAAAGTGGGCAAGACTCGAATCATGTTCCCACTTCCCAACATTTGGTTGTCCGAATTAAGGTTATTCAAAGAAAGTTTTTTCAAATTAGGAAGATTAACAATACCACTTTCAGGTAATTTATTAGATGGTGGAATTTTTATATCGCATGTCTTTGGGACCTACCATTAACATGAAGTTCAAGGCCTTCCTGCCAGAAAATTGGAGTAGCCCTCTTACAAAAGAAATTCATTTCAGCCTTAGAAAAGTAAAATTCAGTTTGAATGTTTCAAGCAGTTTGGTTACTGATTTAGGGTCTGAATTCAAGAACCTTATGATTGTAGGAAGGGACAGTGAGGAAAGTAATGTCAATGCTGGGATGAGTGTGTTTGTGTGTATGCGAGTGAAAAATTTGATGCAATTGACGGTACTATTAGATTGATTAAGCTTGATGATACTGATTTTCCCTTTTATTATCAAAAAATTGATGCAGAGATTTTAGATGTTGCATAGGTTAACACGAAGAAAAAGGGAGATGAAGACGCGAAGTGAGAGGATGGTGTTTTCAGATGACCAAAGGTTTTAGGGAGATAACTCATCAGTCATATAATTTTTTTTTTCTGTTTTCATCTTTTTAAATTGGAATGCAAGTGAGGAGAAAGATGGTAAGAGGAAGAAGAAAGGGGAACATGGGAGGGAATATGAAAAGAAGGAATTAATGAAGCGACATGCAAAACATGTGCGGAGCTATGCCGGAATTCACAAGTCAATGTTGGATTCCGACAAGTGGTCTCTTTCAACAAAGACAAAAATGATCAAAGGTGGTTTGGGACCTAGTCTTTTATAAGGTTATTTCTCACAAACTAAGCTATTTAGATTGGTGTTTGTTATCCCTGGATACATGTTTGAACTTTTCCCTTTTTTCTTATTTGTCTAAATTGGTTATGAATAAGGTTGCCTACATCTTAATTTTGGAGCTTGGACCCCTATATGGTGGGGTTGATGTTTGATTATATGATTTACCATCATCAGAATGTTAATATGTGCTCGCCTTCTTTTGTCATGATAGATCGTAGGGAAAAAAGGGAATGTGCAGGAGGCAATAGTAAATCTGAAGTATTTGTTTGATACACATACAAGTTTTAACTTTGCTCATACTCTACTTTCATATGCAATACAAAATCATAGTTTGAAAATTGTTTTTGGTCGCGATTGCGGAAATAGTTGCAGTTTAAAGGGAATAAAATGGGATACGTTCAACAAGGATTGCATTACAGTTTCGCCCAAGAATTTGGTGTTCTTGTCCTCTTTAGGTGCTTTATAATTATACGCTGATATTATGATAGTATAATAATAAATTGGGATTTTGTTATATTTAATAGAATCTTTTATATCTCATAGATTATCATACTGTTATTTGCACTATATTTATAAAATTAACTTATAGCCTTGTACAAAAAATTTAATCTATAAATTAGCGCTTTAGTACAAAAAATACGGGAGAAATCGCCTTGTCATTGGTTCGCCTATTCAATAATTCCACCCATTGCCGTATGGGTCTAGCCTTACCCTACCCAGACCCTGCCCATTGCCATCCCTAATTCCACCGCTTTGAAACGGTCAAATTTGATTAGCCAAAGTTGAAAACTGTTCCAATACGGGAGAACTGAACTGATTCCGCCGTATTTTCAAACCATGATACGAATGTGTGTTCACTCCAGATCTGCTGATTTAGTTTTTCTCATTTTAATTTTGACCTTATGCGTAGGATGCTGCGTCCTTGGAGGCTGCGTTGGATTGGTTGTGCTTAAATTTGTCTCGGAGTGAACTACCTGTAAAGTTCCGTGATGGATTGTCTCTGCATACAGGTATGCAATCATAAACAAAAACTACATTATTATGTTATAAAATATAAGATATAATCGACATACTAAATGGCATGTTCAAATTATGAAGACCCTAGTTTGTTAAGTTGGTATTTTAGTCTGAAATATATGATAATTTTGGCTACCTTTGTTAGGAGGGTCAATCAGTGTGGTGTCTACTGCACAGGAAAATTGGATTTCCTCAATTGATACGACAGCAAGATCCCAGGATGAAGTGCTTGAATATTCTATCATAACTAGAAGCCGCCATGATGATGACTCTTTGGATTTACATGAACCATCCCAAGCTGATTGGATTCGTCAATACATGGAGAAAGAGGAAGAGGTAGAATACTATTTGTTTTATTTTGTTATATATAAATGTATTTAAAAATAAATGTCATTGTAAGCTCAATAGCATGAATCATGTAATTCATAAGAAGAGATTAGATTGTCCTTAATCAATGATTTTTAAAGGTATGCCTTTCTGATGATTGTGAGTTGGTAAATTAAGAATAAGTAAAAGTATTATTAAGGGTAATTAGGAAGTTTGGTGTGATTTACATTGAAAGAATCATAGATTATATAGTGCCACTTATCCAAAGGTTTCCTAGAATGGCCTCTGGAATCTGGATCACCGATGTACCACATGTTCTATTATTTGAAATGGTGATTTCACGTTTGATTTATGAAAAAATTACGGTCATTGGCGTCATGGAAGTGGCATCTCGCGGGTGTTATGAAGCACTATGATTTCCTTGTAGCATGAATTGACCAATTACAAAAGACCAATTTAATCATTGTTATTCAAGAGTTTTGGAAGATATTTTTTAGATTGTCGCTTGAAATATCTGTAAAACTTTTTTTGGTATCTTTGTTTTTAAATTATGGGTTTAAATATTCATAGTAACTAAAATATGAGTATAACCTTAATTCAAGAGTTCTGACACTCTAAGCTTTTGCTGGCTTAAACAGCACAAGGCATTTCTCCTCTCGTGTATACTTGATGTCTTGTTATCGTGGAGATGATTTGTCTTTGTATTGCCGCTTTGCATATATCTACAGCAGAAGTTATATGGTTTGGTTAGGATACATATGTTGACCCTATTTTTTTCCATTAGTGTCATATGGGGATACAGATCATATGAATTCTGGAGGGAGAAAGGGTGTAAAGATTGTCTAATGTGTCCCTTTCAAATGTGATTGATTGAAGTTCTTTTTCTCTTTAGCCTTTCTGGTCCCCCCGCTTTATATCATTCTTTTTGCTGTTATTGAAGACTTCTATAGTTCTATAATTCTATTATCTAAAATGTGTAATTTGCCAAAACAAGCCTTTATATACCAGTTTGTGCAAGAAGAACCTTTTGCAATTTTACCTGGCAACTTGAGACATTAATTTTTTTCTGTGAGATACAACCTTAGCCTATTTTTAGAGTTTGACCCCTTTAAGTCCTTCATGTAAGAAGTGATTTAAGGGGGTTATGTGAGGTAAAAAGGGTGGGAAAAGGGTGGGAGACGTTAAAACATGAGGCACATGGTTCCCACATGAGGGATTTGAGTGGATTGACATTGGAAGCCGATGGTCAACGCCTGAAAATAGGTTAAGGGTGTACTCCTGGGAAAAAAAAAATTTAAGGTCTAAAAGGTATCTTCTTGCAAAAAGTGGTATATAAAAAGTCTGTTTCGGCAACTTTGCATCTAAAAATGCAAATTTTTATACGCATAATGATTTTTCTATGTGAACTTTTGTGTGTGTTATTTTGGAATGGTGTGTTCGTGTCCAACATTTTGACGACAACGTGGCCTGATGGTGAAGAGGATGAATATTCTGGGATTGATATGGATTTCAGGCAGAAGAAAGAATGGTATTTGAGAGAGCAGAGTTGTGGTTTCTTTTTCGCCATTTCTTCCTGCTCATAATTCTTAAATCAGCTATTATCAGTTTCACTCTTGAAATTTGCCAATTTTAGGTTGTGTTAGTGTGTTGAAGCACAGCTATCCAAGGTTTCGATCATTGGTAGGCTCTTTTAGGATGAACAGAGGTAATTGTGTAGGTCTCACATGACATTCTGGGTGGGCTACTGAAAATGAAAGGCACCAGGGGGCGGGTTAACAAAAGAGACAAGTAGACAACACCTTGTAAGTAGGGGTGAAAGTTCAATGTATGGTTTGGACTTAGGCCTAGTCCAAACCAATCCAATTTTGTTCAATCTTCTAGTCTAAATCCAAACCAATTAGAGTTTGAGTCTAAGGTCCAAATGAAACCAATCCAAATTTTCAGAAATTAGATTGGATCCAATATGAAATATCCGAAATGTCCAAATTTTAAAACTCTTATTCTTTCCATGAAGTAAATTAGGCTAGAGCATGAAAATAAAGTAATTCGATAATAGATGTTATTCATACAAGCCTAGAGAAAGAAAATGAAAGTAACCATTCGATTAGGGTTAGGGAGGTGGGGAACTGGTGAGAATTGAGATTGAGAAAGAGAAAATGAAGGTTTATATATATGATGGTTGTCGAGTGAGTGCTGAGTGTTAAGGGACTTGGGCTTTTAAAAAAAACCAGTTAGGTCTCTTAAGATACGCCCAGCCACATCCCAAATATACAAGACCTATTTATCTATTAAGTTATTTTGGAATTTTGGATCCAATTACATCCAATCCAAAGTCCAAACCAATCCGAAAATCCAAATTTTCAATCCGAATCCAATCCAAACATAGTTCGAGTCTAATCCAAATTACTAATATGGTTCAGGTCAGATTGGATTTTATCTAAATGCCTTTCACCCTACTAGTAATGTTATAGTACAGATACTTATTTCATTTAAGTTTATTTCCCTTTTGCAGATGGAATCTGAATCTTGGGAAGATATGCTGTCAGACGAAGGCTCTTGCAAAAAGGTATTAACACTCTCTTGTCGATGACTGGAGTTCATGTCCTGGTAGTTAAGACTGCTAAGGCGAGCTTCAGTATCTCTTGTATACATTGTAAATTTTGTTACAAGGTGTCTGGATGTTCAGAATTGTTTGGAATATTGGAAGAGATTGAAGCCTTATGTTTAGATATTTAGTTATGTTGGGTTTGAAATTGTTTAAAGCTAATGTCTCAATTGTGCTTTTGCAGTAGTTACTATAATGCTCTCAATAATAATGACGATTTATATTCCTTTTCAGGTTGCTGAACCTAGGTCATACGACACAGTTGTCCAAGAGTACCAATCTGCACGTATGGAGGCTATTGCTGCTAAGGAGAAAGGGGACAAACAGAGCCAGGAAGTGGCTAGTAAAAGAATTCGAATGCTCAAGCAGGAGATGTCAGCTTTAGGTTAGACTTGAATGCTTGGATACACTTATCACGGGTTCTTAAACGTGTATGGTTCTTTCTAAGGAATATTATATTTTTTGAAGCAGGGGAATATGATGTACTCATGTCTGAAATTAGTAATACGGAGGCATGTTGTTCTGTTTACGAGGAATACAATTCTAGTCTAGATGCATTGGCTGATCCATTGATTGGTAAAGTTGAGATGGAGCATTGCTTCAAGGATGAGGTAGCAGAACAAAGTATAACTGTCAATGATGTGGCAGCTTCACAAGAGGATGGAGAAGACACAGAGCTTGGTAACTTGTTCATTGAAGATGATTCATTTATTGCAGCCTTGCCTCTTCAAGTCTCGATGACACAAAACAAAGTAAGGGTCAAAGATAAACCAGCTAGCAAAGACTTGGAAAAATTGGAGGGCATCTGGAAGAAGGTACTTTGCAATTTGCACTATGATAAACTGTTCTCTACCCTTACTTGCCCCTTCTTGGTACTTCTGTGCAATTTTTAATGCATGAAGCTTTTTTCCCCAACCAGTTTCAAACATTCAACTTGGAGATTTCATTGTATTGCAAGTTTGCGATCTTCTTGGAAAATATGTTATTTTCCTAAGTAGGTTTTTGTAATTGTAGGAGCTGATCTTATTTTGCAAAACTTGGCTAGTCAACACGGCAATTTTGCTCATTTATTTGATTATCACACCATATTTATCCCTTTTTTTTATTAGTTGCAACATTTTGAGTTTCACGCTTGGCAATGCAGAGGTTTGATTACTTATATCTTTAATTATCAAATTCCTCCATTTATTTTTATAGTTGCACCATATTGGCTGGACACTATTCACAAACTTCATTTCAACTCTCTTGTATCATACTTCATTTGTTTCAAATTTGTTGTTACACTTCCCTTAAATTGAAATGTCACATTGCTTGCTACAAACTCTAAATGGACTTCTTTTGACCCCTAAACTTTCTAGAATATTCTTAATAAGTTGGTGGTCCCCCACTTTCTCCTTTAAAATACCCATATTTTTTTGTGACAAACTTTTTATTCAAAAAGTGGTGGTCCCCCGTTTCCTCTCTCTACGTTTCTTGAACCCACTTTATCTTTGTAGCAAGTATTTGAAACGGGGAAGTACATATGTAAGAAAAAAGATAGTCATGGGGTGTGAGTGGAAAACTCAAAATGTTGCAATGAATAGAAAAACCCAGGTAGTATTAGACAAAACCATATATGTGAGTGCCAAGTCCCTATATATTAGGAAAGTACTGTGAATCACACCATATTGTGCAATTTACCATGGAAAATATATATTATCACTAAACATATACTTTTTTGCACTTTCCACGATATATATAATTATATATATAATCGTATAAATAGGAATCTTAAGAAAATACGGATACATGTTATTTGGTGTTGGCTAAACGATGTTCTTAGAGGTGGTATGAGGCTTTTGGCAGCTTGAGCCAAGGTAATCATCTTCCCTCTTATTTATGCCGAGGGCTGGTCTTTTCAGTAGGATGTTGTTAAGTTTGAGTGTATGATTGACCGTTTTGTGGTGTGTAGGAAGGAGGTACAGCTGTGAGGGTGTCTCATTCTGATGATAATATTGTCCACTTGGATCATATGATTGAAATAATTATAAAATTGATATTGTAGATTTCTGAGCTAATCTAGTCTCAAGATTAATTTTTCTAGTATCACCAGGATTGGTGTCGGTTTTGCTATCTTGGTCTCAAGATTAATTATTCCTTGTCAGGTTCTGTAACCCAAAGTTTCTGTTGACCTTCCCTGGGCTTTGGATGATTGCTCTGTGAACTGCTTTATCAGGCTTTTCTAGTTTTTTTGGTAACTGGTTGTGGGGAAGAAGGGTTATTTTTCCCTTTTGGGGGAAACAGGGTCATTTATATTTATCCAATTCCAACTCCTGCCTTGATGATATACTGTGTCCTTTTTGGAGGCCCTGGTGGGTGCAACCATGAAACTGAATCAAAGTTATTCTGTAATAAAGGCTGTTTTGGTATGAATTTCCTACTTGCCATTTTCCTATAGTTATAACAGGTATTTGGACATCATATTCCGACATTCACTGTTACAGTTTTTATATACTGCATTAACCTTTATCAACTGTTATTGATGTTGCTATGCATATTGATGAACTCTGTCAAACATTTATAACCTCTTACATCTTCATAGAATAATAAGACGAGGTTCTAAAGGGTCTATTTGTACTTAAATTCTCAAAAAATCTTTCCATGACTCTTGCATGACAAGTGGTTTTGTTAACATTTTACAGGGTGATGCGACGAGGATTCCTAAAGCTGTTCTTCATCAATTGTGCCAAAGGTCGGGCTGGGACCCTCCAAAATTTGACAAAGTGGGTAAAAAAGGAAGTGGTTTCAGTTACTGTGTTAGCGTGGTGCGTAAATCTACTGGGAGGGGTAAGAACAGAAGATCTGGTGGTTTGATCACTCTGCAGCTGCCTGGGCAGGACGAAAGTTTTAATTCTTCTGAGGTAATAAACTATAGTTCTTTATTTCAAGTTCATGACCTCATTTAAGCTATTTACAGTGAAGAATATGTGCGATATGTGTTTCATGGGACTATCTTGATGTATATTCAAATTATCAAATTGGAATACACATGTAAAGATCGAAGAACAAACATTAGCATCAATGGCAACCAAGCTTAGTTTGGGTGAATATTTTAAGCTCTTTAGAGATGAAGTTACACCACTCAATGAACTATAACTCTCCTAAGATCACATATTAACTAGCGATGCTAATCAAGCAAAGGAATCAATTCTAACTCGGTTCTAATCCAAGAAACTGAATTGAGAATCAAAGATAATCACACACTTGTGTTTGGTCATAAAACTTCACAGATTTTTCATTCATTTCATTTGTCTATTTATACAAGTCTTATATGTCCATTTTCTGATTTTTAGGACTAAAAGAAAATACATAAAAATGCTGAAGTAAACATCCACTAACTATCTCCATAACTCCATGTAAGAGGACGTGTGAAATGGTGTAATAATGCTTAGAAGTGCCGTTGCATTACTTCCACTTCCTTAAATGACTGCATTTCTTCCTTGATCCTAGCTTGAATCGAGGCCATGATGTTGTGCTTTGAAAGCCACTGCATCACCTATTGAATAATCAGCACAAATGAGCAAGTAGGTGCCTTAAAAATAGGAACCACTTCCTCCTTCATTTGAACGTGCAAGGTGATCCTTGTAGGCGCCTTAAAAAGTAGGAGTTAACTCCTTGTGTGCTGGTTAATTTTCCCTTGCCTCCTCCCTCTTGGACGTGCATTATGGAGTTATAAATTACACCCTAAGACTTGTAAGTACAGCACAAAGCTTCATTACATGACTCCATTAAAACAAAGAACTTAAAACAACAACAAAAAACAAACTGAGTTGAAAGAAGACCTAAATAAACAAGGACTCTACTAACCCGACTTTACTAATGAAAGAACAAAGCTTTAAACAATCAAATTAACCATGGACACTTCATTCGATGGAAATAATGAGAATGAAACAATACTTCAAGCAAAGTAATGGCAACCATGTTAATAAGCTTCGGATCTTGAGTATCCATAGATGACCTCCATCATCCTCCCCTTCTTTGGAAGAGTTTGACCTCAAAATTGGTAACTCTACTTCTTCATCATGGAATGGACTTAGATCTTCAACATTGAAGGTACAAGAGACGCCATAATCACCTGGAAGTTCGACTTTGTAGGCATTATCATTCACCTTCTCCATAATCTTGAAAGGAATATCCAATCTTGGACTAAGCTTGGATTTTCTCTTAGAAGAAAAACGTTCCTTTCTAAGGTGAATCTACACCATGTCTCCTGGTTGAAAGTGAACCTACTACCTCTTCTTGTCATGTTGCTCCTTTGGCTTTGCATTAGCCTTCTCCACTTTTTCCTTCACATGTTCATGGAGATTTTGAATCTCCTTAGCTCTAAGCTCGTCTTCATGGCTGTATATTGTAGGTTGTGGAATAGTTGCTAAACCAAGAGGGGTATAAGAGTTTTGTCCATAACCAATGAAGAAAGGGCTATGGCTAGTTGTTTTGTTTGGGACCCTATTGTAAGCAAATTCAGCGTGGGGTAGGAGCTCTTTCCATTGCTTAGGTTGTGGTTAAGGCACGAAGAAGAGTACCTAGTGTAACACCCCAAAACTTTGGTTTAAAAATATTATAAAACATTCGGTTTTCATCTAAATATATGACCAAACCTTTAGGGTGTTACCGTTGCATCTATTGCTAAAACATTATGTGTTCCGAAGTTTTTTCCAAGGCTGTTAGCGTAAATCGTTCTTAATGGACATGGTTTTTGAAGTGGAATTCTAACCTTTCCATATTAAGGACATTTTTAGAAAGATTCCGTTTGTCTACAAAATTATATTGTAATGTTCAATATCATTTTACACGTATTTAACATGTGAAAGCACATGCAAGAACCTTTATTACAATGTTTTACTAGTGATGGCCCCCTCATAGTTTCCCTCCTTTTTGATTCACGGTAGAAACTTCTGATCTATCCTTCACTCAACTAAATGATGGATATTTGGTTGAGATCATGGCATATAGGATCTGGGACATGTCTTATAAGTGACTAATTCTAGTGGTAGTTATTTTTGAGCCAAGACTCGTATGGAGGGTAGGTTAGGGTAGGGTAGCCTCTATCTTTGTGCTAGGGAAAAGGATGGCATGTAACACCCTAAATTGTAGAACGAAATATATTTAAACTAAACAAAAAACTTAATGGAGAATCCAACAATATAAATAATTTTTTAGATGATGTAATAATCTAATTCAACATTCATTAATACCATCAATTTTATGCAATTAAATGCTCGATCTTGCTGAAATTTAACTCCTGAAGTATGGGTAAGTTTTAATTTGATCTTTAGTTCTAAACTCAAATCTCCCTTTTCTCTCTCACGTTTTCGCCATAAGTGTCCAAGGCGATCGCCTAGTGCCTCTCCGAAGGTGCGCACCTCCTTGCGCCTCTCGTAGGTCGCTTCGCCTAGGTCTTCGGATGCGATTTTCCTCACGCCGCTTACCTAGTCGCGCTTTTTAAAACTAAGCCCTTGCGCACTTAAACAATTTTGCGATCCTATGTCTTCTACAGATAAATCATTTGCTTCCTTCTTATCATCGAAATCCAAATAAGGGTCATTCTCTTGCACATTGTCTTGCTCAAAACTATCATTCTTCTTCATATACAGTTTTACCTTCTTGTTTGGGGAAGAAAGTCCTATTCCTAAACCTGTCATTCTGAAGATGCATTTTTCAATTCCCTTTGAAAAGAGAACTTTTTGTCTCTTCAAGTTTCATGGATACCTCCCAATTTCCAGGTTCAATGTTTGCAGCCATCAACAAGTCCCGATAAGCCCAATCCCTTTTTCCTAGTTCTATAGCAGCCATAGCTCTTCTAAACAAAGCTTTAACACTATTTGGGTTGAAATCCAAGACGATTGAACAAATTCAACTTGTGTGCTCGAACTCATTTTCTCTGCTAAAACAAGCTGCAAAATTTAAGGGAATGCAAATAGCCAACTCAAAACATTCAACCATTTCCCTCTCTTCTACAAATTCATAACAAGCAAGAATGACCCCTGGATATCCATATTTCTCCAAGCATCATCGATTTTCCTTTGCTGTTATTGTTTAGGTAACGATCTATCTGTTATTGTTAACAATGTGAAGCAATAAGTTCAGAAAACTCATGTGCTCCCCATTGAGGGAGCGTTTGGTTCACATGATTCTGGTATCAGGTATGGGTTTAGAATGAGCAAAACCCATACCTAGTGTTTGTTTTATTATTTAATAGATTTAAAACCCATACCTCAAACCCATAAGGTATGGGGTTTAGAAACCCAAGGGGGAGGTGGGTTTGGCTCATACCAATACATATAGGTATTAAATAGAAGAAAAAATTTCATTCCCAAATAAAAACCAAACACATGGTATTAGGTATCAAGTTCCAAACCTATACCACCTTGATTTCATTCCTCATTCCAAAGCCATACCACTATGTGAACCAAACGCCCCCTGAGTGTGTTACTTAACACATCATCACAGGTTCATCATAATATATTAGATGGACACAAACAAACATATCATAACAAGTTAACAACACACGCACATGCTAGCAAAAGTTGGGTGAAGCATTCATGAAAAACTTGATTAAAACCCATAGCATTAAGAAAGACACTGCGCAAAAGCTATGATGCTTTATAGATTACTGATTAATGATTTTGAATTGAGATCAAATTCGTTCCTTTATCACTTAAAATTGATTTTTTCAACCATGCTTTCAGTTGTTAGGCTTAGCCTTTATATTTAAGATTCAATCATCAAGGGATATATAAGAACAATGGGATGATTATTGAACATAAGAAGAATATGAAGATTAATTATAGCAGGCAAAAGTGCTATGATGTTGTATTTCATGTGTACCTAGATTCTATTTTTGGTTACTACTTCATGGCATGACTTCCCTCTACCCCCTTTTCTTGTTTCTTCTTTAACATGCTGTATAATTATCATTCTAAATGTTTATTTGCTATGCTTAACTGTTATATTTACTCCAATAATCTTATCAAGAATGCTTGAATTGAATTCAAAATCTCTAGAAACTGTATTAGTTGTCTCATTGATTTACTTTATATTATGGCATGTAATTGTTTCACATCTCCACATAGTCCCTACTAATCAACCTAAGATAGATGTTACTCACTCTATACTATCACATTAAATCATGGTCCCATTTAACATTGGGATCCAGTGCACTAGTAAAAAGCCCCCTCCAACCTTCCCACCAAACCTTTCCTACTCTTCTAACCCAGCAAATTACAATTCTCATCCAACTATAACTCACTTCACCAAACGCTCAATTCTCATTGAAGACAAATCTCTGCGAATTTCTCCTATGGGTGAGCCACTGATAATCATATCTCTTCAGACACACATCATTGTTGCTGCCGATGCCGAGAATCGAGTGCTAATTTCTCTATACCTTGAGGACAAGGTGAAAGTTTGGGCCGCCGGTAATGTAATGAATCAACCTAGGGAGAGGAGCACTGTTGGTACTGCATAATTATTTAGTTTTAATAGTAGCTTGAAGATTAAGTTCGAAAGTCAGTGAGGAAATGTTTCTATAAATATAGAAGATTGGCTTGGAGAGAGAGAGGTTATGTTGAATATTTGTGAAAAGTGGTCAGTTAGTTTAATTTGGAGAGTGTCATTCCTCTCGAAAGAGTGTGCTAGGTTGTAATTGGTGATTTATTCATCTATTCAATCATATTATCATTTGTCTTCCTTAAGGATCTTTCTCACTCCCCTAATTTCTCGTTCCTTCCATTAATCCAGTGTTCTTGGTCTGTTATCTATGCTATTCATTACTTTGTTTCTCGCAAAAAGTGACAAATCAAAGATTTGTTAAGACAATTTTGCCAAATATTTATTTATATAATGTAAAGATTAAATACAGTATCTCATGCTTGAAATGGAAAATGAAAAGGCCCCCTTCCAAATATGGTCAGGGGGCTGTGTACCCAACATCGAATCTGACCCGAGTCAGAATGGACACTTACCCAATTCACCCGACCTGACCAACTGTTTGCCGAGTATAATGACATGCTTAGGTGGATAGTGTCAGGCTTCTACGAAAGGCCTCCTATGTATACTTGTGTATGTAGTCTGGATCAGGATTCATATTGTACTTTAAGCTTGATGATTGTGATAAAATATTATGAGAAATTATACAGATTGGACATCAGAAATCTCAACTGTAGTGTATCTCACACTTTCATAATTCCAGGAAGCGCAGAACAGAGTAGCTGCTTTTGCCCTTTACCGCCTGTTTCCTGATATACCCACTCGGTTTCTGATTACTGAGCCATACGCTTCACTTATTGTGAAATGGGAGGAAGGTGAGCTTTGCAAACTTTCAAACTTATTGATGGCAGTTCTGTTTATCATCTTGTTTTAAAATCCCTGTGCTATCAGGAGAATCATCAAACATGATTGAAGACACTTTGGAAGATCGAAGGGCTGGTTTTGTGGATTCGTTGTTGAATGCTGATTCCTCAGTAGAGATTACTTCAGCTTATGTTGCTGACGTTTCAAATCAGAACGAGGTTTCTGATGTGTGTAGTGAAAAATCTGCTGCTGCTGCTTTCTACTGTAAGTGAACATTAGTTTCTATCATTCGCCATGATTTGTATTAATTCTGACAATTATACATAATTGTAGACATTCTTTACATGGTAGGAGAAATAACACTGGATGACACAACTAAAATAAGATAACAGCAGAAGCGAAGCCATCTCTGAAACCCCACAAACCTAAATTGTGAGAACAAAATTGATTAGTAAAGGCCTGAAAAGTGGTAGACATGAGTTATTTCAGGATGCATCTGTGAAGTAGGGATGTTAATGGGTCGGATTCGGGGCGGGACGAGCGTTACCCGCATCCATCACCCGCTTCCATCTGCTCCACCCGATCCATCCATCACCCTTTAACCATCACCCGGACCCATCCATCCACTTTTCACGGGTGAAGCGGATGGATCGGGTTAAATCGCATTGTATTGTTACAAAATAAAAAATATTCACGCCAACAGTGCAAAAGGTTCAACAATTGATAAATATGATAATCTTCAATGTTTAAATATCAATTAATACCAAAATCCAAAGACAAATAACACATTACATAAATATTGTTCCAAAATAACACACTCCAAATACAAGCCAACAACATAACACTAAAGTAGCAATAGCAGCACTACAACATCAATACATCACATTTTGGTACAAATGCATTAAAAATCCAAGCCATCTTCATCTCCCTGTTAAAGAAAGAAGGAATAGTGGATTAGGAGATGAATATAGATTAATTTAATTATTAAAGTTGTTAATATACAAAGACATTACCGAGTCGGCATCAACTACTTCACTTCCATTTCCACTAGTACTTCCCTCTATATCCACTGCATCAAAATCTTCTAAAATAGTTGCACATGATTGAACATTGTCGAAAGAAGATCCTATTTCAAAATAACAATTATATTAAACAAAGCAAAACAAAATAAGAGTATGTAAGATTGTAGAATTAATGGTTAGAATAATATGTTACCTCAATAATCCCCAAGAATCCGGTTTTGCATAGACATTAAAGCTTCCACGGTATTGATAGTAAGTCTAGAACGATGAGGGCTAATTACTTTTCCACCTGAATGCACTTTCTGATGCAATCGTAGAGGCCGTAATTGCTAAGATATCTTTTGCAATCCTTTTCAAGGTGGGATGTTTTAACTCAATGTTTGAATACTTCAAAATATCAAAACAATCACTCTCCGACAAGGCAACCTCCTCCAAGTAATGGTCCAATTCAGACTTAACATTCACCTTCTTTTTTGTTATCTTCATTTTACTCCACTTATCATCCACATCGTCCCCTTCAACTCCAACACCAACAACACTAGATATGGGTCATTTACCGAGCACACTACTTTCAAAAGAGTTGGAAGGATATATCTCATTATAGAATGCTTTGTCTTGGTACTCATACAAAAGGTCATGCAAAATGTTTTTCACTCTCTCAATCTCATTCTCAGCCTCGTCACCATAAATCTCGTTGAAATAAAACTCAACACATTCTACTTTATTCCTAGAATCTAAAATGGCACCTACACCTAATACCTCATTAATAATTAACCAATACTTATTGTACTTGTCAATCATCTTTGATGCCATTCCCTTGATAATTTGTGAGTCACTTAACAACCAAGAGGACAAAGCAAGTTTGATTTAACAAATTTGATGAAAAAATAAATTGGAAGTTCGGAAACTTTCTTCCTGAAAATAGTTCAATCACCTTATGGAAGTTTTTCAACTTATCACAAATTACTGATACAAATTCCCAATCTTGATTAGTGGGTCACGAACCCTTTTAATCCCCTCACCAATAACATCCAATCCATCTTGCACTATAAGATTCAAAATATGTGCACTACATCTCATGTGCAAAAATCTACCCTTCAAAATCAAAGATTCTTCACTAAATCTTGGTGTCAAAATATCCATCATAGCATCATTTGTAGAACAATTGTCAACAACCACAAGGAGATTTTTTCAGCAATATTATACATATTCATTGTATCCAGTAAAACATGAGCCAATGTGCTTTGTGTGTGAACAAATCACACATGCAAACCTATTATACAACAAAAGAGCAAGAATGAATACCAAACTAACCAAACAACATAAACAAAAAGCAACGAACAACATAAACAACAAGCAGCAAACAATGAATCAAAATAATAACATACAGAACATCAAATAGATGTATACAATCATACAGGTAGCACAAACCCATATAATACCTTAGATTCGAGCAAACATAAACCAATGTAATAACATATAGGCAGCACACACTAATATAATACGTTAGATTCGAGCAAAAATACCAATATAGTACCTCAGAGTTTTGTTACGCAACATCCAAAACTGATGGACCTAATGGGCAGTCACGACGACCATATAACCTCTCTTCTGATTTGAAGGAGTCCACATGTCAGTCGTAATGGCAACCTTTGACTCGCTATTCTCCAGCACCTTTTTCAACCCCTTTTTCAACCCCGCTTTCTCACTTGTGAACGTATTCATAATATCGGCTCTGAGAGTAGTATGAGATATGATCTTGAAGCTTGGATTTAAGGTAGTTACTGATCTCCTGAATCCTATGTGATTGAAAATAGCCAAAGGATACTCATGCATAATCACCATGTTAGCTAGCTCTTTCCTGGAAACTTCGTGATTAAAGTTTGTTGTATCCAGACTACAAGTACCATCAGATTTCCGGCTAACATTCAACAACTTTTGGTGAATATCAACCTGAAGATTCTTTTTTGAACACCTTAGATTCAAATGATCCTTTAGGTGAGAAGTCCCATTTGTGGTGTTAGCCGACAACATCTTATCACAATGAACACACTTTGCCGTTTTTTCACCATTTATCGTTAACTTTTCAAAATGATCCCATATAGGAGATGTAAGCTTTCTAACTTTACGGGAGAGTGGAGATGGAAGACTTTGTTTACCTTCAATTTTTTGTGCTTGTTGGGATGAGAAATCTACAGAAGATCGTATCTTTGAGATAGAAGGATGCAGCGGTGGACGAGGAGGAGGAGGTGGCATGACTGGTGTCTGACCATCGCCACTAATTGGAGTGAGAAAAACAGTAGAAGGGGTGGAGCGAGGACATGAAGATTCATATCCAGATACGTGGCCATCCATTTCCTATAGTAGCAAATAACAACATATATTTAAGAAACTAAGAACATCCATTGTTGATTAAGCTCAAAACACGTCATAAAAATGCTACGAATATATAGATTATATGCAGTTTTAGTTAATTTCAAAACCTCAAAACAACAGATAAACAAGGGTCGTATAAATGCTACGAATACCATCATAAAAATCAAACAAATAAAAATATAGGAAACAAAATCTTTGAAAATGAATAAAAATATGCAAAAATACGCTAGAAATAAGACAATTCCCCATGAAAACCCCCAAACTCAGAATCCTTGATGAGAAATAAGCCACTTACCAAAGAGAGGATCGAAGAATACTCGAAACACAAGAAAAAGGTTAACTTAGTAGTTAATTGATTCCGGTGAGTTACTTTCAGAAGTTTCCGGCGAGGCGGCGACCATTCAGAGAAGGGAGAGACCTGAGAGTGTGAAGACTGAAGAGTGAGAGGGAGTGAGAGAGATGCGTCGAACTAGAGAAGTAGAGAGTAGAGAGTTTGGGTCTGGGTACCGGGGTTAGGTTTAGCCGTTTAGGGTTATTTATGTAATAAGAACAATACATATATAGATTTTTATATATGCGGGTGATGGGTGGGTGGTAAATGGATTATTGGTCGGGTGATGGATGAAAAGTTTCAACCCGAATCCGACCCGAATCCTTCACCCGCTTCGTCTACCACCCGCTTTTCATCCATTTAAGCGGGGTTTTCACCCTTTTTTCTATATCGGGTGGAGTGGGTGATGGATTATCCAGTTGATATATCCATCCCTACTGCCAAGTGCTTCTTGTAGTTCTTCACCAACATATGGGACTAAGAGCATTGCTGCCATCTCGTCGGTTACCATTGGAACTACATTTTCAATGATATTCGAGGGTTCAGCTTTTTGACTCGATTTGAATGAGCTTTTCAAAGAAATTAATGGTTACTTCTGTAATTTGGTGTTCTTCTTCAAACTGATTTCCAGCTTCATCATTAATACTCAAAATACTATTTCTCTCCAAAGTCCAAACTCAGGTTTGCCTTAGCATTAAAGTCTATCATTACTTAAACAGAAAAGATTTGAGCCTATTGCTTATGGGAGTATTATTCAATATATCTTGTATTTTTAGGTCTCATGTAAGGAGGAGTGCTAATGTAGTAGCACATATGCTAGCTGAATTAAGCAAGTCTTTTCAGGGTTTTAAAGTTTGGACTTTGGATAGAAGAATTTCCACTTGAGGTTAATTGCCATGTAAGAAATGATGTTTTATTGATGATTGAATAAATTATAGTTTCACTCGTCAAAAAAATAAAAAGAAAGTTTTTTGGTGTCTATTTCATTACATCGACTTACCAAATATTGTATAACTAATAAATATTTTCATAAAGATGATCCATCCACCCATCTTATAGACATTGCTGCTTACTCAAATTATATTAGAGAACGTATGCTTGATTATTATACACTAGGAAGGAAAGACAAAATAAATAACTTGAGAAAAAAAATCTTATTAAGCACAACTTGCTATTTCTTATCTTATTCCTTGCTTCACCAAACAAGAGGTGACCATGGTCCAACACCTTTCTGTTCTCCTCTCTCTGTCTCTCTTATCTCTTTCTCAACCAATCCCCACCACCACTAACAAGCGGCCATGTCCAAGCCTAGAACAAGTAGCCAAAGGAGAATCTGAGCAAAAATTCAAAATGAAACTTAGATCCAAACGCCATTTTATACCATAACATTGACATATATAACCTGATTAAGTTGGGATGCCATGTTTATGTGTAGTTAACGTAACAAATTATTCTATTTTATTGTAACTATTTCATGAGTACTTCCTTAGATTCAATCTGTATATATCTCTAATATTTTGTGAAGGCAAAAAAACCTTAGTTTGCAGCTCATTTCGTACTTAAAATTAGTCTCAGGAGCATTTTGCTTATGGTCTAAAGCTGGTTTGGGCATCTTGCAGGGGATAACTCTCTGATGGAAAAGGAGTGTTTCTTGTTAAGACAAGAACTAGAAAATAAACGGAAGACACCAAGATACAAGGTTTGTAGTTGAATGTAATTTTGTTATGGTAAAACTGTTTAAGTTTCACTAGGGGCTTGTGGCTAAGAACTACGAAGCATGGACACAAACAAAGAGATGAAAAGAGGATTTTGCTGATTTAAAATTTTGATGCTAGAAAGACATAATTATTCTTGTTGCAGTCTTCCCTTAGGAGTTAAGACACTGTTGTATCTCTTATCTTTAAAATGTCAGTTTAATTTCTGCGTCAATGATGTATTTAATCTAATAGAGTTTTTTGTCATAAACAACCTTTTAAAGTGCCATTTTGTCAGAAACAACCTTATAAATATTTTTTTGTGACAAACAACCTTTAAATGGGATTTTCTTGTCAGATCAGACCCTTCGACTATTTTCCGGCATTGACTTGATTTCATTTGGCCAAGATTTGATTTTCCGGCGAAGACTTTTTTTTTACCCCCTTCCCTCTCTTTTTCCCTCAAATTTCTTATTGCAAACCATTATCTCTCCTCTCTTTCACTTCCTTCCCTGACTCCTCATTCTCTCACGCAGCATGGTTTCTTACTAGTTAATGGCAACAAGCTAATTTTTTTTGTGCAACCATGGTGAAATGAGAGAAAAGAGATGAAATGGCAAGTTCACAAGAGATTCAAATGGGGGCTGACATTTGAAAGAGAGGAGAGATAGAATGGTTTCTTTAGGTTTGAAATAGGGGACTCTTCCCTAGGCTTCCAGCCAGTACCGATGTGGTGGCTTCTTGTGCGAAGGAGAAGGCGAGAGGGTGAGGCTGGAGGATGGAGAATTGGTGAGGCTGAGGTTGGGGTGGGGTTGGAGGAAGAAATTGGAGGGAAAAATAGAGGGAAGAGGGTAAAAAAAGTTTTCGCCGGAAAAATCAAGTCAATGCCGAAATGGTCAAAGGGTCTGATCTGACAAGAAAATCGCATTTAAAGGTTGTTTCTCACAAAAAAAATTTTATAAGGTTGTTTCTGACAAAATGGCACTTTTAAAAGGTTGTTTCTGACAAAAAACCCAATCTAATAAGATCAAATAATAAAATGCAGAAGTATGTAAATTAATCAAGCAATGTTCGAATAAGAAATAATAAACAAGAACTATATAGTTCTTAGTCTATTCAATGATAAAGGCAAAGCCACCACAATGAATAAAGCTAAGGGTTTTGAAAGCATAAAGGCAAAGCCACCACCAATCAAGGGAATTGTGTAAACACACTTAAATTTTTGAGAAAACTCACGAAAAACTATATTATTCACTCTATAAAATAATCGAACTACATGGGTAGTATTTATACTAGTTTATGCATGCTAATCCTAGAAGGAATCAAATAAACTAACCCCAATAGGCTTAGGACAAATCCCTAAGTTCTAAACTCTCTAGACTTTTGAATCATGTAAAATCTATTGTTTTAAGAACTTAGGCAAAACCATAATTCCTAATACAAACATAACTAGGAAAGCAATAAAGATATGAGTACTCTCATAGACATGCTAATATCACACGCCTATTCCATGCTACCTAAGTTGGTTAGCAAGCATGCTATCACCTTGGTAGTCATCCCCATGAAGAGTCCTCCATGTACATCAATTGAGCTAAGGTCTATTGAAACATTCTTATGAACAAGAGCTAGTAAACTTGGATCAACTACTCCTATATCCTCCTCCTCTTCTTTAGAAACAATTGACCTCAATTGAGCCATATCATCATCATGGACATAGGGAGCCAAATCACCCACATTCACAGTGGCACTCATATTGTAGTCTGAGGTAAGTCAAGCTTGAAGGCATTATCATTAACCTTCTCTACAATCTTGAATGTTCCATCTGAACGTGGCATTAGCTTGTTCTTTCGAAGGCCTGGAAACCTCTTCTTCCTTAGGTGCAACCAAATCAAATCACTAACCTTGAACACATGTTGCACTCGATTCTTGTTAGCTAGTTGTTGGTACTTGGTGTTCACCTTCTCAATCCTGGCCTTCACTTGTGCATGAAGCTTGAGCATAGCTTGCGCCTTCTCCTTAGCATCCACATGATAAAGCTCATCACTAAGGAAGGGAATAAGATCAGTAGGCACCCTAGGGTCAGCACCATTGACAACCTCAAAAGGAGAACATCTCGTTCCATATGTAGGTGATCTATCATAAGCGAACTCAGCATATGCAAGCTTCACATCCCAATCCTTGGTACTTTTGCTAACCAATCCCCTAAGTAAGGCGCCTCAAGTCCTATTAGTGACTTCAGAGACACTAACACATAGCTTTGTACCAAGGAGCTTCCATAAGGTCTTTTAAAAGTACCTCATGAACTTAGTATCCCTATCACTCACAATAGTTTTAGAAACACCATGGAGACGAATGATCTCCTTACAATACAAATCAACCACCTTTGAAGCATCATCAGTCTTATGACAAGGAACAAAGTGGGCCATCTTAGAGAACCTATCAATGACCACCATGATAGAATCCTTGTCTTTTTGTGTCCTTGGCAATCCCACAAAGAAATCCATAGCAACATCTTCCCAAGGACCATCTGGAATAGGTAGAGGAGTATACAACCCTTGGTGAAAACTGCTCTTGGCCTTATGACATGTAGCACAACGTGAGATAACCCCTTGAACATCTCCTTGCATCTTTGGCCAATAGAAATGCTCTTGTAGAATAGTCGAAGTCTTGTTCATTCCAAAGTAACCAACAAGGCCTCCACCATGAGCTTCCCTCACCAAGAGCTCACGAATGGAACAAGAAAGATTGCATAGCCTTTCCCCTTTGAAAATGAACCCTTCATGAATCACATAAACACCATGTGATCCCTTAGAGCATGCCTCCAACACCTCTCTAAACTTCTCATCTTCTTTGTAGTACTCCTTTACCAACTCAAAACCAAGGAGCCTTGAACTCAACACCCCAAGTAAAGAGTGTCTCCTAGACAAAGCATCTGCCACCACATTTGCCTTGCTTTCCTTGTATTTAGAAGAGAAGTTAAAAGATCGCAAGAACTCAACCCATTTGGCATGTCTAGGGTTTAGCTTTTGCTGTCCATGTATATACTTCAATGCTTCATGATCAGAGTGAAGCACAAAGTGACTTGGACGAAGATAATGACTCCAATGATCAAGTACTCGAATTATTGCGTAAAATTCCTTGTCATATATAGAGTAATTGAGCTTAGCACCACCCAACTTCTCACTAAAGTATGCAATAGGGCATTTCTTTTGTATCAACATAGCTCCAATGCGAACCCCACTAGCATCACATTCAACTTCAAAAGGTTGAGTGAAATCTGGAAGTGCAAGAATAGGGGTATTGCACAACAAGTCTTTAATGCTTTCGAATGCTTGTTGAGCTGTCTTAGTCCATATAAACTTACCTTGCTTGATACATTCAGTCATAGGAGCTATAATGCTACTAAAATTGCGCACAAACCTTCTATAAAAAGAGGCTAAACCATGAAAGGAATGTACCTCTAAAATGGTCAAAGGAATAGACCAACTCTTGATTGCCTCTACCTTGGATATATCAACTGACACGCCATCTTTGGGGACAATGTAGCCCAAGAATGTAACACTAGGAACTAAAAAATAACACTTCTCTAGCTTCTCATATAGTTTCTGTTTGCGCAACACCTCAAAGACTTCTCTTAGGTGACTTAGATGCTCCACAACATTTCTGCTATACACAAGGATATCATCAAGGTAGACCACTACACATCTGCCTAAGAAGGGTTTCAACACCTCATTCATCAATTTCATGAAGGTGCTAGGTGCATTAGGAAGTCCAAATGGCATGACAAGCCACTCATATCGTCCCATCTTAGTCTTGAATGCAGTTTTCCACTCATCTCCTTCTCTCATCCTGATTTGATGGTAACCACTCCTCAAATCAATCATAGAGAAGATAGTAGAACCAATCTAGGGATAGGAAAACGATACTTCACAGTGATGTTGTTAACATCCCTACTATCAATGCACATGCGCCAAGTACCACCCTTCTTAGGTACTAACAATGCAGGAACGACACATGGACTCATGCTTTCACGTAAATACCCTCTAGACATCAATTCTTCAATTTGCCTTTGTAATTCTTGTGTCTCTTGAGGATTAAACTATAAGGAGCCTTTTTAGGAAGAGATGCACCTGAAACTAGATCAATTTGGTGCTCTATGCCTTGAATTGCTGGCAATCCTGGAGGCAAGTCTTGAGGAAACACATCATTGTACTCACCAAGCAGACTCTCTAAGCATCTTGTACCCTTGCTGCTCCCCTTCAACCTCACGTGCAACCAAGATATACCCTTCACTTTCCTCTTCCAATTCCTTCTCAATCTCCTTAGCACTCACCAATAATGAGCCTTTTGATGTAGGAGAGGATGACAAAGGTTTCAAAGCTGTTTTCTTACCTCCCACAGTAGCAATACACACATTTGAACGCCCATCATACTTAACAAAACGATCATATTGCCATGGTCTCCTTAACAAGATATGACAAGCATCCATATTGCATACATCACATAAAACCTCATCTTTAAATTTGCCAATTTCGAACAAAATCAAGGCTTGTTTGGTTACTTTAATACCATTATCATCACTAAGCCAATTTAACTTGTAGGGGCATGGGTGATTAGAAGTAGGCCATTTTAGTTTATCAGTGAGAGTGGAGACACTACTACCATTGTCAATGATTAAGTCACATACCCTTTGCTTCACTAGGCAATGAGTGAAGAAAATCTTGTCCCTTTGAGTATTATCCAAAGGAGCTGGTTGTGTATGCAACATGCGTTTCATGAACTGGCTCCTCCTCAGAATCCACCACATAAGCAGCCTCCTCTTCATGATCCTTTTCCCCATCATGCTCCTCTTTTTCAAAGCTTCTCCTAGCATAGTCAACATCAATCTCTTGGATATCTCTCCAAATCATGACCCTATTGTTGGGGAAATCCTTCGATATGTGACCATAACCCTTGCATTTAAAGCAAATGCGCCTCTCTTCAGTAGCTAAGGGTGTGGAGGACTTCCCTTTGTCACCTTTAAACTTGTCAAACCTAGTGGAAGATATAGAACCACTTGCTTCATCGTTCTTGGCGCCACTTGGTTTGTCTAATGGCTTCACAAAAGGCTTAAAGGTGGAGGCTTTCTTGGCCTTGACATACTTCTCAGCCCTCATGGCTACTTGCACTACCTCCTCGAAGCTCTAATAGGGTTGAAGATCAACCTTCTTAGCTAACTTCTTGTCCAGACCAGCTATGAATCGAGCAATCTTGTGCTCAACCTTCTTATCCACATCATACAACATGTTGATCCTTTCAAACTCCACTACATATTCTTCGATACTTAGGGTGTGTTGTTGAAGAACTTGAATCCTTCGAAACATATCTTGTGTGAAATCAGAAGGGAGGAAACGTTTCTTCATCCTTGTCTTCAATTTCTCCCATGAATGTAGGCTAGGTTTGCCATCCTTGCGCCTTTTATTCCTTAGGTTCTCATACCATAGGCTAGCATATCCTCTGAGCTTTAGAATAGCCACCTTGAATCTCTTAGCATCATCATTGTCCTTGTAATCAAAGACCCTTTCCATTCTTTGTAGCAACTCTAAGAATTTCTCAGGCTTCATGGTGCCATCAAACTCAGGTAGGTCGAGCCTTAGGCCTCGATCATCCTCCTTTGGTGGTCTCTATGCCTAGGGTTGTTAGTCTCCTCATCAGAACTAACCTCTTGGGTGCTATTTCGAGTACTCCTAACAGGACTAGGAGTGTTGGTACGTTGGTTGCCACGCATGCCTTGTTGCATCATGCGCATCAAGTCATCCATGCGTGTGGTTAGATCTTCTAGTTGTCTATTCCTATGCAAATTTTGTGCTTGTTCAAAGGTTAGTCCTCTAGGGACTCTACCCTCTCTACCATCTCTTCCACCTTGCTTGTCATCGTCCATAGTTCAACCCAAACAAAACTTGGCTTGGACGCTCGAAACTTGTTCTCCAAGTAATGAAGAAACGAGTGTATGCTCGACTTTTTGGCTGTTTTTATGGATCTTGGATGATTTTCTTTAACCAATTGACAACTAATAATGATGTCCTTCGATGAAACTTTGTGGAAAATCAAGAATCTTAAAAAAAAGATTTGATCTTTAAGAGTTTCTTGAAGATCAAACTACTCCCCCTTAGAGGAAAAAAAGTTCGAGCAACAAGAACCTTGTATGAGTGCTCGAAAGCTTCAATGGATGTCACCAAAGCTCTTGATACCAGATGATGTATTTAATCTAATAAGATCAAATAACAAAATGCGGAAGTATGTAAATTAATCAAGCAATGTTCGAACAAGAAACTATAAACAAGAACAAGATGGTTCTTAGTCTATTCAATGATAAAGGCAAAGCCACCACAATGAATAAAGCTAAGGGTTTTGAAAGCATAAAGGCAAAGCCACCAACAATCAAGAGAGTTGTGTTTGCACACTCAAATTTTAATCAAAACTCACGAAAACTTCTTATTAATTCTCTATACGAAAGAGTTCATCTATTGAATACTTCTCGATGTATGTCTTATAAGAGGAGATTTTGTTATCCTCAAGCCTTCATGCAACTTGTGAAAAGACTACTTCAGAAATAGAATGTTTACTTTTTCAAAGTATTGTTGCTTACAATGGTTTTGGAAGAATTTCCTAGAGAAAGCATCCCAGAGGAACCACTTCTCTTTTTTGTTTTGAGTGTATATGCTCTTTTTCTCCTCCCCATATTACTGAATAAGAGAGATCATAGAAAATATATATATATTTTTTCTGTTAAAATTCGTCCTATATGACTTCGTGTGATAACATAAAGCTCTTTTCTTTTTGCTTGCAGAGCATGTTGGAAGCGAGAGCAGGACTTCCTATTGCAAAATCAAGGGATGAAATATTATGGTCTCTGAAACAGAATAATGTTGTCGTTGTTTGCGGGGAAACAGGTTCTGGGAAGACTACTCAGGTGAATGACGTTTATTCCTCTCGCATATGTGGATCCTTATTCCTTATTTAGTTATTTCCATCTCTCATTAGCTGATTCACCTTATTGTATCATCTAGTCTTTGTACTTCTTAACAGCATGAATACTTCATTCTTATCGGTTTCATTATAGGTTCCACAATACATATTGGATGACCTGATTGCGGCTGGTCGTGGTGGGCATTGCAACATTGTTTGTACACAACCACGAAGAATAGCAGTGAGTGTTTATCTTCTGTAGCATATGTCCCTCGTTTTGGTTGTGAGGAGTCTAGAAGCCATGTTTTGGTTAGCATCCTTTTTCACGGGTAGGTTGCATGCCTTTGTGGGCATCAGTTAGTGTGTTTGCAGTCTCTTGATTCTCATGTAGTACTTTCAAGTGCATGGGTTTGAATCTAGAGAGGCACATGGGAAGGCATGCTTTGTGGTATGCAGCTTGCCAGGCTGTCCCTTGGTTGTTGTGGATGGAAAGGGATGGCCAGATATTTTAGGGTGAAACTTCTAGTTTGGAGGGATTCTCTTCGTTCTTGCAGGTGCAATTGACATACTATGGAAGTTATAGCGGATGAAGAGCTTGATGGCAGGTAGTTCACTTGTCTGTTGCTTGGGTGTTTTGGGTGGAAAGAATGAGCAAATTATCTGGGCACAACTTCGAGTTTGGAGCTTACTTTTTTAAAAAATTTGTCCAGGCAGGGCACACAAGTGCAGACGAAGATGCATCCGACACATCTGGGTGCAGTGACCTATGATAGGTGTTGTGGTCCATGCACTTCCATCCAGCTTTGGCGGGGCCAAGGCTTACCTCTGGTAGCTTGTACAGATCATCATTTTTGCAGTATAGCCGATTTCTCCTCTTTTCGCCTCCACCTCTTTCTTTGTCGCTTCAGATCTTTCTTTTTCATTGTCCTTTTTGTAGATGCCACCTTGTGGCGAACATTTTCACTGATGACATTTCCACCCTCCTGAGCCTAACCTTTGTGTTTATTGTTTTTCCTTTGCCAACTTTTGAGCTGCTTCTGTATGCCTGTACCTTTGCTTTTTCTATGCTATAACATTTTCTCTACTTTTTTAATTTATTGTTGGTTTTTTTTTTCTTAACCACTGCAATAACTTTTACTCATATTTGACTTCTACTCATTTTGGGGATGTTCTTTTGAGATTTTCTGACGTAAAATAAATGAAAAGGAAAAGGAAAAAATAGAAAAAAACAGTGGGCCTTACACTACTTATAGGAGTTCATAAATTTAGATGACACTTTTGAGTAGAGTTCTGTTATCTTGCTTCTTGGGTGAGGTTTTGGGTCGATTTCTTCAACTTATTTAGTTGTTTCTTTGGTGATAAATTCCTGATCTCTATCTTGGTAATATGGTTTATGATGCGGAAACGTTTACTTAAGCCTGCTAAGCTTCACTCACTTACTTCCACTTAAGGGTTCTAAATCTATTTAGAGGCTTCACTCACCTAAAACCTGATTTAGGAAGGGATATGAGAGTATCTTAATTAGCTTCACTAACTAATTATCCTAACTCTCTCTTAAATTAAGCTTCAGTTGCTTAACTTAAGGGTTTTGAGATTAAGTTCACTCCTTAATCAAAACAAGAAATTTGGATCAAGTACTTCCGATTTCAATAAGCTAAATGGTCAAATTTCATTCAAATTCAACTGATTTTACAAGTACCTTACATGAGCGTATGTAGTGGGAGCTTACAACAAAGAAGAAATAAGAAAACAAAAGAAATACAAAGCTTGGTTACTAAGGATATTTGGCTGGCACACATTACAAGAAATGGAAGCTCTTTTGCCATTGGTTGCTGCTTATATGACTCATAACCACTAGGAGGCTTTCCTACACTTGAATTTTGCTCCAACCAAGGTGATTACTGTGATTGGACGCCAAAACGCTGCTGCCCAGAAGCTGGAGAAAGGAAGTTGCCAACTCGCCATTTCCAACAAACCAATAAGGAGGTTTCCTCCTTCGGTGGGTAAAGTGAAATCCACCTCAAGCAAGCACGTCAAGCACATAGGTGAACTCCCTCATGTGTCACCTGCTAGCTTACACAATTTAATTGCAAATTTAAGGCTTTTAAGCTTACAAAGTCGGACCATAATCTAAGGAGTGCAAAACCACTATACTGATCCAGAAATGACGTCTCAATTGAAAGGCTACTGCGACTTCATTTGTTCATGAAATCTCACCAAATTTGGTAGGATGAAACTTCAAGATGTTATCAATCCACCTAAAAAAGAATCTCTGGAAAATTCGTTGTAGATTGTTCACAATTGCCAAAATGATTTTGCTGCGAAGAATGTCTTCTTTTCTAAGCTAATCTAAGAGTTTAAGCTTAATCTAACAAAAATGGAGATTAGTGCTAATTAGCTACAAAACAAAGCTACTCCCTTAACAAATTAAAAATCAATCTAAATTAACACAAAAGTCAGTTTAAAACAAACATTATCAAAAAACCAAAATGAGATGCGAAAGAAATAAGCATCAGTTTATAAAGTTGCTAAATGGTTTACACTAGTTGAAAGAGTATTTTCTCTTGCCTCCTCTTCTTACTGTTCCTTTGCCACTCTCCCAAACCCTTTATTAAAATTTTCCTTTTGTCTCATTCTTACCCCATCTTTCTTTTGCTTCATTTATGCACCATAAAGGTTGAGGCTTTTATTTACCTACCTTGAGATATCTCAGTTTCATGATGTTGTACTGTTTTCATTGCTGAAAGATATAATGTCCTTTTATGTCCTATACAACATGCTTTAATCAATGTTCTATTATTGTATTGTATATCTTTCTCTGTAGTAGGATGCAGAACTTACAAATGTGTTATTCCAGGCAATATCTGTTGCTGAGAGGGTCGCTGATGAGAGATGTGAACCTGCACCTGGCTTAGATGGATCATTGGTTGGTTACCAAGTTCGGCTAGATACTGCAAGGTGTGCTCTTCTCACCATTTCAAAGTGATTGAGAAAATGTAGTCATTCTTGTATCTAGCAATTCTGTAAATCAAAAGATGTGTTTGTTTATCTCTTTGCTTGTTGTACTCCGGCATAATCTCGTATATGTCCAACAGTCCAAGTGTCCAACTATGGTATTGCATGAATGATTTTAGTATCTCTTGTCTAAATAAAGTTTTAAGTGTCTAAACCCATCTTTGAGCATCAATGATCCTTTGAGCAACATAGCCCTTAATATAAGTTTAGAGGTAAATTCAGATAGTGAAGTATGGCTATGATTTAATTTATTATCATTCTTTTGTTAAATGTTATACATCAGTTGTTGAATAACATTATATTAGTAGTTAGTGTCCGAAGAATCTTGTTGGGAGGTGGTATGAGGAGTAGGTACCTTTCCCGATTTTACTTGTCTATTCTACCTTCTTGTGGACAATTCTTGGGATCGCTTTTTAAGGACGCTTCCTTACAATAGATTGATGTTTTACGTCATGGAGCCTAGTTTGATGACTAATAAAATTCTGGGTATGGGTATGTGATCCTTTAGGAATGTTCTTATGTATGTTTCTTCTTTGAAGTTTAGCCTTGCAACCATAAAACTTCCTATCCTTGTTGCTAATTTAAGTCGGAAGACTAAAAGTTGTTTTTAATGCAAGGGCTTTCTTGTGAATTCCAGCATCTAACAGGATTAGGACAAATGATGTGCTTTAGAGCCAAAGGGCAGATTGTCCTTTGAGTGGCTTTTGAGTTATATCTCTGTTATATAAGTGAAGGGGGGCAAAATATGTTGTCCTCACAAAAAGTCTGATATACCCTTAATGAATTTAAATTGCCATATATATATTAAATAATCCTTTCTTCTTCCTTCTTGCCATATATATTAAACACGTTCAATGAAATTGAATTTGAAATTTCAATTAAATATTAAATTAAGGAGAATGGTTTCTTCTTCTTAGATATGTGTGAAAAAATCTGATCAAAATTAAATTGATAATCTAACTTAAATACTTGATTCACACAATCAGAATAAAGATACAAACTTGAATTTCATATTAATAACGATATAGATAATATTTCAAAACCTAAGTGTTGAATATTGTTTGGTAATCTCTATTCTATTAATCAAACTCTTCTTGTATATTAATATTCAACGATTGAACCTAATACACAAATTCTTCCACTTCATTTGAGCAAAAGCTTTCCTGTACTTTACTTTCCTTCTCTCAATATTATATTTGAATAATGATGGATAAATAATTAAAAAAACCAACAAAACATTGATTTATAAAAAACATGTTAAAATTTTTTAAAACAATTAAAAATGTCTTTTCAAATGAAATTTGCAACTCTTGATGAATAACTAATTGAGAAAAAACGTTAAAATGACACGTAATGCATAGTGTAATAGACTAACCTAAGGGGGCCCAAGTATTTTTAGGAATATACGCTAGTTAATATGTTAGCTTTGGGAGTAAGGCAAATACACTATAAATAGTGGAGATGAGGGAAAGAAGAGGGTATGAAGAAAATTATTATGAGTCATTTTAGTGGATATCTTTGGGAGTGTGACCAAGTTACTCGAATATGTGGCAACTATCTTCATCCTCAAGTTCCTTTCGTATTTGCTTCAGTTCAAGTTGAAATTTGAAAGAGAAAAGCTCCTCCCAAAGCTTGTTTGCTTTCTTTTGGTTGCAGTCATAGATAAATCCTGACCAAGGATGTTCTTAAGAGAAGGAACTATTTCATGCCTAGCAGTTCCTATTGTTCCTTGTGGAAGAATAATCTGTATTATCATCTTTTTCTTGGTTCTTTCTCTTTTGTACCTGTCTTAAGCCTTTTTTGGGCTGTCCAATGGTCCAACCTTGATGTTCTTGTTGCCTGGAAGAGGGAAAAATATTCATTTCCCAAGGTATGAAAGAGAGTAAAATTGGCAATTTGGAAAAATAAGAGACCAACATATTTTTTTCAGGGATTTTTCTTCTATTCGTCAAGGTTTTCAATTTCAATTTTTGAGGCATATCTCTAGCTGGAGTCAAGTTTAGTCTGCTATGAATCAATATTTAGGGGTAAGGGTAATTTAGGGAGTCTCTTTATTAGTTAGCTTGAGGAATAAGTTAGATTTGTTAGGGAAAGTAGTATAAATATAGAGCAAAATAGAATGTGAAAGCATGTTGAATATTGATAAGAAAATTGGGTGAGCTTTTAAGAGTTCAATTGGGAGATAACCAAGCCTCTCGAAAGCTTGAATATCATTTACTTTTCTTGTAATTTCAATTTAGCAATCAAATACACATCTTCTTCCTCAATTTATGCCTTTAATGGTGTCTAAGCTACGTTGATTTGTAGCATAGTCTTTGAATGTCACTTGACTTTTTTGATTTTGTAAAATAGAACTCCTCTGCGTTATTTTCTTGGCTTGAGCCTTTTTGTCCTTGGCCCATCTTTTAGTACATGAGCAACACTGGTCTTGTTGTTGCTGGTAGACATTTACATGTGCAGAGGCATATTCAATGGTTATCATTGTCTGTAGCTTTCTTCCAACTTTGATTTTCAATATATCTAATCATATAACAGTCGTATCTTTTTTAACTGTAAAATACTTATAAGGTATGATGTTCATAATTAATTGGTCACATTAATCATTTCAATAGTAATACTGTAATTATGCTTTTTGTTTCTTTCGCTCTGCAGGAATGATAGAACCAAGCTTCTTTTCTGTACAACTGGTATTCTTTTACGACAAATTGCGGTATGGGGGTAACTCTTGTACTCCTAATCTTAATAAACGCTATCCTCTTATAGCATGAACTGATTGTTTCTTCACACGACCTTTTTGTTTAGTCATGCGTATTTAGTTGCTGTCCCTGCTCCATTCTCTTACAAGGGGTATCAACTATTAAGTACTTCAAGAAATTACCATTGACCTTTCGCATCTCCAGGGTGAGACAAGCTTTCTATAACTAGGAGAACAAATAAGGAAAACTGCATTACTGCATGGCTAACTTTAGCATTTAGATCTAATATAATGCGGCAATCTGCTCAGCAGATCTGTGCTGTAGACCTGTACCTCCACAAGTGATGGTGCAGGTGCAAGAGATAGCATAGACAACATGTCTCCTTGGCTCAAGTTCAATGAGTCATATGAACTCTTTCCACTTGCTGATGTCATGATAGCTATCTGGAAACTTTCCACTTCTCGCAACGGAATGTTAGTTGCGAAGCGAAGCCCATAAATGAGATTACCATGAATCCCTAAGGCACTTTGACACAAATCATCAGTGCTAGCATTAGTTATGCCAAATCTCACAAATTCGTCCTGGTTAGAGTCTTTTGCTTGAGCACAACGGAAGCTACTAAGAGTGTCCGTAAATGTGGTACATATTTTATACAACAGTCATGTGTGACTTGGGTTCGAGGCTTTGAGCTACTTGTCTTTAACTAATTTGCGTCATCATCCAATGACAAGACTTACTCTGTGCGATTAATAGTAGTCTCCTGTCTATCACATCATATTCAGAAGTTTATCCTTGTATGATTTGTACCTCTGGTCCTCTGTCACATCTTTTATACGACTGTCAAGTGTCAATTATAATCTAGTTAAAATATTAGTGCGTAGAGTAAGCATCCCTGTACCCAGTAATGACTTTAGCTGATATATGCCGTCAGCTTTTTAAACTTTTTTGAGATTTATCTGTTTGTGCTTTTCAACAAGGCTATTCTGATTGATTCTTTCAGGGGAACAAAAGCTTTCATGGTGTTACTCATGTTGTAGTCGATGAGGTGCATGAACGCTCTTTATTGGTGAGTCTTAATTTTGAGAATTGTGTATCTTCGAGAGTTTGGTTCATCTGACAAGATGCAACATGCCTTAGAGATTTTTTGTTTTGTTTTGGGGATAGTGTTTATATGGAGTTTCAGCATGATTGGCGGCACTTTGTTTTTCTCTTCTACTTGACACAGAGTGTTTGTCCTCCCTCCCATAATTCTTAAAAGATCTATTGTTCAAAATTCGTTTTCTCATCTCAAAAATATTCCATGTTGAGATAAGAGGAAGAAAGTTGTTTATTTGTCTCTCTATATATAGTCTTTCAAACTTTGGGGTGTCTGTAATAAAAGAAATGATACTAGGTCTTCTCAAACATTCTTCATTGTGACTTGTGACATAAACAGGGCGATTTTCTACTTATTGTCTTGAAGAATATACTGGAAAACCAATCTACTCATGGCACTCCAACATTCAAAGTCATACTCATGTAAGGGATTTTTGCATTATTTTGACTATGCGTCGTGGACAGTTTCCTTTTCTATTGTCTTTTGTATTTAATTTACTAATGCACACTGTTCAGGTCTGCAACAGTTGATTCAAATTTGATTTCAAGATATTTTGGTGACTGCCCAGTAATTACCGCGGAAGGTCGAACTTATCCTGTGTCAACAATCTTTCTTGAAGATGTATATGAAGAAATCGACTATCATCTTCCGTCGGATTCTCCAGCCTGTTTAGGTTTCAAGACATTTGGCCATAAGGTGTTGTTTAGTAGTTCTGATTTATACATATCTTTTTCGTGACAATTGTTAAGTTGGCCGGTCTTTTACACAGTCCTCGGTAATAACCTTGGGTATTCATCTGATAGAGTTCTTGTAATTTTCTTGATTTTTCTGGATACTTTATGCCTTAAACTTTTTTGAACTAAGGCAGTGGCTAAACTTGTGGTTTGAATTTCTAGATTGTCGGTGGTTCTATTGACAATCGTAGAGGGATGAAAAATCTTGTCTTATCATCACTGGGCGATGAAGCTCTTCTAGCTGAAGAATGCATGAACCCACAGTATAATCCAAGAGCATATCAGTCGTACAGTGAGCAAACGCGACTGAATTTGGTATGATATTCGCTCCTAGTATCTGATGGTTTTTATAACATGATTGTCATGCTAATATACTCTACTTACTTGAATCAGTTTTGTTTCTCTGCAGAGAAAGTTGAATGAAGATGTAATTGATTACGATCTTCTTGAAGACTTGGTGTGTTATATTGATGAACATTCTGGTGATGGGGCCATTCTTGTTTTCCTGCCTGTAAGATTTTCCCCTCCCCCCCTATGGAGTACTCAAATAATTTTGTTTTGTGCTAGACACTGATTGAAAAATTTCCGCTGGAGACACCTTCTAGGGCATGTCAGAGATTAACAGATTGCATGACAAGCTCGCTGCTTCATATCGCTTTGGTGGAGAATCTTCTGAGTGGCTCTTGCCATTGCATTCATCTGTAGCCCCAGCTGACCAAAAAAAGGTGTTTTTGAAGCCACCCAAAAACACACGTAAGGTATGCTAGGATCTCATATGGTGTTTCCTTTTCTGTTTCCATTTAGGAGGTTTAGTATGCTAAATTCTACCTTATGCTTTCTTTTTTTTTTTTGAAGAAAATAGGTAAAAGGGATATAAAAGGCAGTTGTGGCTTTCAGCCTCTGTGAAAACGTTGTTTTGTTTACCTATTGAAAATTAAGTGCGATTTTTGTCATTTTCCTACCTTGTATCACTCATAAGCCACTGTTTTATTTTGAGAATGCCAGCTGGTTTTATCGGGAGATAGCAAAGCGATGCATGACTTGGTTTGTGTTTGTGACTTTGTGTTTGTCTTTTGCCACTTAGTTACGACAATTTCTGGTGGATGGAATTATCTGGATGTAAAAGGTAATAAGTTTGGTGCTTATGAATGTGAACCATCACTACTCCCACAGGAGCCAATTCTTTTGTTCACGCCTTACTTAAGATCCATTGTTCTAGGATTATTCAGAATTTTAAGGGGGGCTTGTCAAACTCCTAACATTAAAAAGGAGTTCTTATTGTTTGAGGACTTGTATTGTAGAACAAGGGGTGACTTCTTATAACATATGGTGTGACCTTTAAAATTAACATAAGAAACAGGGAGACTGTTTTTATCATGTGGCATGTCATATCTTGGACTGAGACGGTCTCAGTCTCACACAAGACTTTTTGTATTTAGTTTTGCGATTATGTTATACATGCAGATTATAATGGCAACAAATATAGCAGAGACAAGCTTAACAATAGATGACGTCGTGTATGTGGTAGATTCTGGAAAGCACAAGGAATATCGTTATGACCCCCGGAAGGTATGCTATGGGTGTTTTGTTGTATAGTTGATATTATTACTATAACCTCTTAAAAATAATAATTTCCAATTTAAACTTGGTTACTTCCAGAAACTCTCAATGATGGTTGAAGATTGGATATCCCAAGCAAATGCAAAGCAAAGACGAGGAAGAGCTGGAAGAGTAAAACCTGGTACCTGCTTTTGCTTGTATACACGGCATAGATTTGAAAATCTGATGCGACCGTTCCAGGTACCCCGTGAATATTCTGTTTTAAGTCTTTGTAGTTGATGTCCATCTTGTATGCTGTCCTCTTATTTCCCATGTTATATATTCTTAAGGTTCCGGAGATGCTACGGATGCCTCTGGTGGAATTATGTTTGCAGATTAAGCTGCTTTCTCTGGGCGACATAAAATTGTTTTTATCCAAGGTAAGACCTTGAAGATTTTCAATATATAAATTGGTGAAGCCTGGTATAAACTAGTTGGATTTTGCCATGTATGGTAACTTTATCAGTATGCTGGGACACTGTACCAGTTAAGATCGAGGTTACCATTTATGTTTCCTGACAGTTTGAATTAGTAATTGTGATTAAATTGTTGCTTGCAGGCACTTGATATGCCGAAGGATGAAGCTGTAAACTCCGCCATATCATCATTAAAAGAGGTAGTGCTGTTTACTTCCCATATTCAGGTTGTAATATTATTCTGATTTATGTCTTAAGCTGTGTTACCTGGACTCGTATACCCATGTCTGACACGGGTCGTGCCCAAGTGTCTGACTCGGCTATTCTATGAAAATTTTCGATGATTTTGGCCCAAAATGAAGTGTCGAAGTGTTTGGTCCCCACCCAAGTGTCAAGGATCTGACATGGGTACTTAAGGTGAATGGAAGAGTCCATGTAACTAAGGTCTTAAGGTAAGGAACTAATAATGGGGAACGAATTTATTAGAAGCCCTCATTTCTAGTAGATCATATATCAACTGATGAGAATGAAAGTCTGGGCACACTCCACTTATACTAGATAAGAGCCTTTGACTCTATGCTTTTCCCTACAATCATACGGGTCCTTGAGACCAGAATCCAGATGGCTGCCTCATTTGCGTCTTTTTCGTTAGGGATGAAGTATTAACTATGCTCACTTTGTGCCCTATTACGTTATTAAGATTATAGAAGATGCAAAAGCGAATGAGCTACCTTTAATTAATTGAATCAAAGCCCTTGTTTCTATTATGGAACCAATTAGATCTAAATATATTTAGATTATTAATGTTGATTCGTATAGTTGTTTGATTTCCCAATTTGTGTTACGAGAGTAGTATAGCTCGTGTAAATAGAACTAGCACATGTACAACAAATCTGAACCTTCGCTTTCAAATAAATCTTTGCTTTATCCATTGGGTTGGAGTTATTCCCTAGTGATGCAGTGGGCACATCTGTATTTTGAATCCATCCCCGCTTTTTGGTATCCTTGATCGAAAATTAGGTTCATCGATTTTTCCAAAAATCTATCAATAACTTCTAATGTTTTGTCTCATTTTGTTGAACTTGAGTAACTTATACAAAATCCTATTGAACCTCACGTACATGGAGGTACCTTCTTACAATGTCAACAAATTAATGAGCACAAGGCAAAGCAGCATAGCCTGACTGCCTGAGTGTAGTTGCTTGCAGAGGTCATGGCACATCTCGCGTATGAAGTCTCACCCATGGCTTGTAATTAATTAGAGACACAGAGAGATAGAGAGAAAGAGAGAGAGATAGAGAGAGAGAGAGAGAGAGATAGAGAGATAGAGAGAGAGAACAAAGGGTAGGTCTGCTGAAATTTGACCTGAAGGCAAATGTTCATGCTCTCTCTTTCTTTCTGTCTGTCATGTTTTTCTGTGATAATACAATCTGCTCTATCCTTCAGGTTGGTGCTGTTGATAAACATGAAGAGCTGACTCCCCTTGGGCATCATTTGGCCAAATTGCCTGTTGATTTGCTGCTTGGAAAGGTTTAAAATTCATCTTTTTAGCTCTTTTTTGTTTCCCACGGCTCCATTATGATATCTCAAAACTCAAGATAGAACTGATTGTCAATTATGTGTTACAATGAGTAACTGGCTATGTTATTGGTGTTGTCTTAACTCATGAACTGGAAAAACATTAAGATGAGTGCTGTTTTGCTATCGATTGTGGCATGGAGACTACAATTCTGCTATCAAACTTGTATCCTCCTCTATTGCAACTAGGTGGAAGCTTTATAAAGTTGCCTCTGACTACATCAATTTTTTTCCTGTTGCAGATGATGTTATATGGTGCTATATTCGGCTGTCTATCACCTATCCTTTCGATTGCTGCATTTTTAAGTTACAAATCGCCATTTGTTCACCTGAGAGACGAGGTTTCTGCTGTCTCTGGTTATTAAGTTTTGAGCTTAACGGTTGTGACTTAAAAGCCAGTGGTGTGATATAGTTTCTCTTCCAATTTGTTTATCAGAGAGAATTTCTCGAAAGATCAAAACTGGCAATTTTGTCAGACAAGACAGATGGATCAAGCAGTATAGACGATAAGGAGGGCCAATCTGATCATATCATTATGATGATTGCCTACAAAAAATGGGAGAAGATTCTCCGAGAGGTAAGCCTTTGATACTTTGGGAACACTTCATTTGCTTAAATTTATAATATCCAAAAATTATGTGGTGTTGATTGAAACATTACTGTTTTGGAACGTCTTGTCATTATTTTCCTTTTTTGAATTAGAAAAAGGTAAACTGAACATAGATAAACCCAACTACTGGTGAATTGGTGACCAACCAAAATCAACCCACCTACGTAAATACTTCCTCCTTTTGCAAATAGCCGCACCATTTGCATAGTGTTTACTATTCGCATTTGGTGGTTTATACAGGATCTTGTTAGATTCGTCTCAATGTATATTCTTCAAATATCAACTTTTTATAATTTTTACTTATTAATAATCAAAGATATTAGTATTTGAAACCTTGCATTAGCAAGCGTGAAAAAATGAAATGGTGAAAAAATATCTAAACGGAGGAAGTATACAAAAGATTTATTACTTTGTCAATGAAAATGCATAACTGTGACCAATATTCGATATCTGGTAAGAATTACTCCCCAAAAGACAAAGGTGAAGGCCAGATATGCCAAATTATTAAGAATTTAATTAATCAGTGTTAGAGGCGAAAATTGATATACATATTTTTGTAGTGAAAATTTATTATCGGTTGGATATGTCGCAATTTTGTTAAGAAAGTAAATGATTAGAAATAGGATAGTTTTCATTATTGTTTTAGTAAGGATTGTTTGTTTGGACCACCAATAGTTGCGTTTATTATTATTGTCACATCTCAACAAAGAAAGAAGAAAAATATTGTGATTGTGTTTATGAAGAAGTTGGTTTGTGTATAATGTGAGATGCTAAGTAGCATACATATCAACAAAATTGTATACATACCTTAATTTTGCATATTATCCTGTATATTGAAAGGATTCTTGACTATTACCACTTATCTCTATCTCAGAAAGGAGTTAAGGCTGCTCAATTTTTCTGTAAGGTACACGCTCTCAGCGGCTCAGTTCTGCACATGATAAGGTACGTAGTCTTCTTCCAAGCTTTTCTCGTGCTCTTAATGTGCTGTGAATTTCTTTTAGCTGGCCTATAGGCTGTTGAATATGTTGTAGGCATGTGACTTTTAAAATGATGCCTCTGGTGAACAATGAATGCTGTTAAATAGATTGTAAGTGATGTGAGTGGATCATTGTGGTAATTAGTATTTAAACAATGTGAAATGGATACTTCTAGGAAAAGAACCTTTACAGCACTAATTCCATATTTTGCTATACTACAAATTTCGGCCTTGTTTGGTATAGAGAGGTGTGCGGTAAATTTAGAGGGTTAAACCACTCTATACCACCAAACAAATGGGAATAGATTACCTAGAGGTATCACAAAACACACACTGCTGAGGCTGAAAACATGTCTCCTTTCGAGTTTGTCTTTGGTGAGGAGGCCGTCATTGAAATTTTCTAGAGGAAAGAGCTAACTTTTGGAGGCACATTCAACTTCCAAATCCAATTAGAAGACATCCTTTCCATTTTATCTAACCCCAGAGGGAGGCAGGCTCCAGATTTGGCAGACTAGAGACAGCACCACACACTTGTTTGTCTAGAATAGGATGTACTGAATGTAGATGCCAGTATTATAGGAGACAATTGAAGTGGGGAGGAAGGAGTTTAAAAGAGGAACATTCCAACCATTGTTATCTAGCATAACATCCTCGACTTTGATATTAGAATGATGGGTAGGGCAGGGAATTTTTTTACTAATGGGATAGAGGAAGACCCAATTATCATCCCAAAAGTCAATTTGAGTTCCACTCCCAACAATCCATCTACTCTCGTTAGAAAAAGCACGTCTGAGAGGCATAAGTTTCTTCCATTGCCAAGAGGCCGAGGAGGGGGATTTTAGCTTTCAAAGTATCTCTGTTCCTCGCATTATTTTCAGAAACTATGTGGACCCACATATTAGAGGGGTAGAAGATAAGCTTCCATAAGAGCTTGTTGTTAGAGAGAGGCTTTTCGAAAGCCAACACCATCCCTATCTTTAGGCAGGCATATCTTGTCCCAACCAATCAGATTAGAACTTCTACTGTTGGGATCTTTATCCCTGAAAAAGTTTTGATAAGTGTAAGTTTTATCTAGTAGAGATTGGGTGGATTTCGGGAGTAGAAAATTCTGAATATGGTAATTCGCTTTAGTTGCAAATTTTGCATTTATTAACACACTCCTTCCTGCTTGGAAAGAGAGTTAGCTTTCCACTTTGGGAGTTGCTGCAAGACAGAGTGCGAGATCATCGCAAATGTATTTTTATTCACTTTTGGGGAGAAGATGGAATCAAGATATTCCTCTAGGGACTCTTTCTGAGTCATTTGGAGGATATTATGAAAACGCACCCTTTTCCCCATAGGGACATTAGGAGAACATTGGAAAGTTGATTTGTGAAAATTTATTAATTCCCTTCACATAGAGCAATATTTTGCTAGAATCTCTTACTTCGAGTATCATTTTTGGTAAAAATCAAAGTATCATTTGCGAAGGTAAGAAATGGAACATTAAGACCATATTTACCAATTTTGACTCCAATAAAGCTTTGATTCGCAGAGGCTTGAGACGGAGAGCTAGCGTGCCAATAATTCGGCACAAAGAATGAAGAAGTAGGGAGAAAGAGGATCACAGACAACATTCGAGGACTTAAATATGTTCCCATGGACACCATTAGCCAAGACCGAAAATGAGACTAAAGGAATACAAGCTCTAATCCGTTGGATCCATTTTTCATAAACACGCAACTTTTGAAGGGTGATAAAGATGATATTCCATTCTAATCTATCATGAGTGTTTTCCATGCATAGCTTAATTGCGGTCGATCACCAGATTTCTTACTTAAAGGGTGAAAGTTCATGGGCAATCAAGATATTTTGCTAAATAAGGCGTTCTGGAACAAATGCCCCTTGAAGAAGGATGAATAATCTTACCTAAAACAACCTTGAGTCTATGTGTGATTACTTCGGAAACAATCCTATCGATGGTGTAACAAAGGGTAATTGGCCTAAAATGGTTTGCATTATTTGGATATTTTGTCTTTGGTATGAGACTGATGAAAGTATAATTAATTTCTGATAAAGTATGGCCCGAATGAAAGAAGGCCTTAACTGCTCGTGTGACTGAGTTACCAACCAGGCCTCAATACTTTGGGAAAAAAATAAGGCGGGAAACCCTTGGGGCTTTATTCGGAGTTAAATCAAATAGGGTTGTCTTGATTTCATCATCCTTTTGGGAGCTATTAGAATGTTATTGTCTTCTTCTGTAATGATCGGGTAAGAAGGCTAATGTCTTTGTCGGGGTCAAAGCTACATTAAAGATTATTGTGGAGTAGTTACGATGGAGAATGGGAATTTTCAGAGCCATGAAGGGGAAATTGGGGTTGGAGAAAGTGTAGAAATAAGGACATAGTGAATTGGTTGAGAAGAGAAGGGCCCAAGGAGGATCATGAGCAAAAAGAGGAGGTAGAATTTGATATCATTGATGGGAATTAGGTATGAGTTGTTTGGTTTTGATGCTTTTGTAATTTTCTATTATGTATAATATGAGCTATTTGTATATGAACTAAAATCTTTACTCACACGTTTGCTGTTTATGTGATCAATATGTTTATATTTCCCTATCACCTTACTCTAAGACATGATTGCGTATATTTTGATATAAGAAAAATTGAATTCAAATTAGATGCATGAATGTTAAAGTGTATCAAATGTGATTTAAGAAAAATACTATTCTCTAACCGCTGGATTTCTGATCATAAATTGTGGGGCTTACTATAGTCTAAGCAAGAGGGCAACCAAACTTTTCTGAATAGTCACACCAACTAAGTATATAATATCATAGTACCAATATATTATGTTCTGATGCAAATTGGTTGATATATCTTCCATTTCTTTCTTGATTTATACTTGGTTCATGTATAATGTTATTAACTCAATTTTATGATTAAAAGGAGATATTTTTTGTTATATGGACTACATAATACTTCTATAAGTGCTTAGAAATTTTGAATTTGTATGACAAAAGGAAAGAAACACACAGTATTACATTGTATGTGCTGACCATTCAAATTATTTTTTTGGTAGAGATATGCGAGTGCAGTTTGGAACACTATTGTCAGACATTGGACTAGTCCATCTTCCTGAAGATTATCAGGTTGCCTTTTCCTCCAAGTATCTGCATTTTCGTAGTTCGTGAGATTGTTTACATTTTTAGATATACAGAATATTTACAAATGACATGAGCAAAGGGAAAACTTTGTTTCCTTAACTATCACAATATTTTCTTTTTTAGGAACATTACGAGGTATTTAGGCACGAGGCAGAGGTGTGCCCAATATGTGTGAGAGCCCTGTTTGTTGTCAAACAGTTAGAGGTTCTTTCTAGGCCCGTTAAGTGCATTGCTTAACTGGTATGTGTGAAGCACATAGGTTTATGTAGCATTACCAATAGGGGTCTTAAAAGGGCTTGATCCAATTTATCAAGCCTCAGGAAAATGTTATATAACAGGGTACTGACTCAAGGGAAAGTCTTGTTGACATAAAAGAAGAAAGTTGTACATAACTATGAGGGACAGGAATTCTTCAAGCTTCGGGCTTCTCATAAACAACAAAGACCGTAATCAAGTATGCTGAGAAGAAAAATGAAATAGTCAAATCGAGTAATAGAGTACCCAAATCAAGAACCTATGGTACCTCGGGTAAGAAATCCAAGTCCAAAACAGTGAAAATTTACGTCTAAGATAATCATATGGGTTAGTGGAGCATTGAGACAGAGTGGTTGCTAAGGGAGAAGTGTCATAATTTAATGAACAGCATAGTGAGCATACACACAAAATGATAAATTTTGAGAGATCTTAAAAATATTCTGTTTTCTCAAAAGAAACAATATATTGGAATTGGGTACATGCGAAAACACACTCCCTTCCTTTGTCTTTCACTCAAAAGTACAACCAATTCATATCCTTTTTTTTCCCTTTAAGCTGGCTCCTTCACAGCATAGAGTCTCCTATTATTCATCTCAATGTCCAACTCATAAACTAGCAAACCTTCATCGTCTTTTTTTTTTAAATTTCTCTGCTTGCGTGCTTCTACCACAAGTTTATGTGGCTATGCAAGGGGGGAAAAGAAGTTGTAAGGCTTGAGAAAGGGAACTCATCTATGAAAACAAAAGGACAAACACTAGTATTCTTATGCAGAAAAGAAATGAAGTTTATGTAAAGGGGCCAACACTAGTATTCTTAACAATAACTATTTAGCACTCAGGTGGGGAAGAATCGAGTAGCATTAAAAATAGAAAGAGCAAGGAAGGATGTAGATGCCAGAATCCTTTGTGACAAATTTACTCATGGGAGGGCTCTCTAACCTCTTGAAAGTTAGGGATTTTAACTGTTTCGGCTACTTATTTAATAAATACAATAATGCCCCTTCTACCCTATTTTCCTATTTTTCTTCTCTCTACTTTCTTCTTTCCTCTTGTAATTACTCTCTATCTATCGTGCTTCGCGAGTAGTTAAGTATTCTAATTTGCGACATATTAAAAATGTATACTTCCATACTCAACATTACTCCATTATGCAGAATAGACCTGTTTTAATTGATAGACTATAGGCAAAGGTTATACAAATTTATTGAGTCTACTAGGATTCTATGTTTGCTTAATTGTTATTTACTGCCTGCTCAATGAGCCATTACCACTATCTGGTATTTTATTGGATTTTCTACTGTAAGCATGTCAAATCAATCTTTTGGTGGGCATGCCAAAAAGGAAGAGCTTAGGAAATTGTAAATTGCGTAGTTGTTTGTCTGGCAACAATCAGGGGAATAGCCATCCAAGGAGTCCTCTCGTCAAATATTGGGGGAAATAATGCCTTGAGTTGAACTTCCTAATATCAATGAAAACATTCGAGAGCATTGAAAACTGTATTTCCTGGAAAGTGAAACTTTTTGGGAAACAGGTTTGTGTTGAACCAAATGAACCTAATCTTTATGCATTTCTCTCTGTTCCCCGAGCATGAATGTTTTTGTCTTGTGCTATTTTTCCGTTATCTGTATCAATAAATGACTTTTTTGACCTGATAATGTTTTTTTTGTTCCATGGTTTCTGATGTGTATTGGTCTATTGGATGTCCAGGGTAGGAAGAAAGGAAATCTTGACAGCTGGTTTTCTGATGCATCACAACCATTTAACAAGTATGCCAATCATTTTCCAGTGGTGAAGGTAAATATTTCTGATCTATGCTTAATATAGTTTCGTTTGAGGTAAATTCATGAGTCATTAGTACTATTATTGGTATCGTGTCCAGCATTAGCTCTCCAAGAATATTTTTAATGTTATTTATGAAGGAAAATTTCCATAAGAGAAAACTCAGGAAGCTGCAAATGTGATGAGGATGTTTCTGAAAAGAATTGGTCGAGAGAAAAAAAAAAGTGTGCCAATTGTGTCGTGTGCATGATGAAACTTTTTCTTGTGCATGATGATGAAACTATTTCAATTGAAGGAAAAAAATAGAATGTTGGTGGTGGCCACTGCAAAGGAAGTCAATGGTGGTGCAAAGAGGGGAGATGTTGGCAATGATAAAGTTGGTTATCAGTGACAGGGAAGAATGTCACCTGTTTGCGACGGTGGAAGATGATGGTGCTAGATAGGTCTTAGGCTGTTTGGGAGGGTTGAGTTAGAATGACTGAGTGGTTGTAAAAGTTCAGGGAATCAGACACTTATAATGTCCCGACGAATCAAATTGGGTAACGAGAGGGTTTTGATTCTGTTCATATCCTTGTCCTTGGTTTTTTGCACTGAAGTCCTTTCGCCATGATTTTTCTGCTTTCTGTGTAAAAGTAGCACTGAGTTCACTGAGTAGCGGCGAGTAGGTATATTGGGCATGAGGAACAGAGGAAGAGAGAGGAAGGAGAAGGAGAATTTAAGATTGTGTGCCCTGAGTTGCTTTTACTTCTTACTTTATGTGGGATTTTTTTTATTCAAAATTGTAGTATGCTCTAAGTGGTGGTAGGTCGTTTCTATCTACTATTTTTTAATCACTTTTTTCTCTGTTTACTTCAGTCTCCACTTTGCAGCACTTCTTTTTTAGTTACTTTCCCCTCTCACGTGCCACTTCCCTTTTCTTCTTTTTTCACTACCAATAGTGTAATACCCCGGCAATTTTTTATTTTCCAAAATACCTTTTAAATATAAAACTTAGAGAATCATCAATGCATTATCGCCGGTATGATAACGTATTGGCTTATTCAGAATTTTGCAGCGGAAAACATAATAAATAAACTTTATAAACAAAACTTAGTCAACTACAAAGTCAACTCAAAAAAGTCAAACCAACAAAGTCAAAGTCGAACTTAAAACCAAACCAACTACGAAAAGTATAAACTCAATATATGATAAATAGACTACACAAGCTCTCCAATCTCGAAATCAATGATGCATTATCTTCAAACCGGTAGATGGACAATGCACTATTGATCCTTAGAGACTGCTCACCAAAATAGGTCATTACAGGATCAATAAGGCATAATCGTGATCAACATACACAAACAAAACCACATAATCACCAAAGTTGAGTACTACATAATAAATAATTCTAACATGATACTACTACATAATATGCAAGAATAAATAAGAATATAATAACGTTGCAGATAATTCTTACTAAACTAAATTTCACAACCAACATTTTATTCACTTTAAAATGGAATAGTCAATGGAACAAGTTGTCTGACTATAACCAGCCTCTCCTTTGGAAGACGAAATAAGGGAGCGACTCTGTGTTCCCATGACCTACAATATCAAGAAACCTTTTAAATAAAAATAGGATATGGTGATCAATCCGGCCCCAGGAAAAGCCATGGGCTACCACCATGTAAACTCTCTATTTGTCCAATATTTCAGACATGCACAAGTCTAAAGATATTGCTATCCACGTTTCACTTTACATGATTAACAATTTATTACTTATTATGACTCACAAGTAGAACAAACGTTATCATCATCAAATAATCGTAAAGTTCTATTTTTATCTTAGAATTAGAGAAGTGATCACACAACTTAACAATCCAGATCAATCTAGATTACTTCCAACTTGAGTTCAATCTTCCTTTATTTGTTGAACCTATACAACAACCAAAGTACCTTTCATAGGTAGAAAATATCAACTTACCAAATAAGGCTTTCGGTCCTTATTAAGCAATGAAATACTTAAAAGGGAACAACATGATCACTCATGATCCAAACCAATATATATATACAATTCCCCCATGTGAATTAATTAAATAAAGTTTCCAACCATATGCTTGCATCAATTTTTCATACAAACATAATATAGATTTCATAATCAACATGTTTTACACAATGGCATAAAACATGCAAATCCAACACAATAGAAATCATATATGAACTCAAAATAGTTCCTATACATGATAATATATAATTATCATCCTTAAAATCATGATATTGATCCCATCAACACGGGTATGTACGTATCTTGTGTAGACAAATTGAGTGGCCACTTTCACAACTTTAAAAGTCGCCTAAAGAGAATTCTTCGCCTAGAACAACCAATATAAATTCACAATCAATATTTCATGAATTTACAGCAATAATAAAATAGTTTAACCCTTCTAAAAAGTGTTCAAAAACCTTTCCCTTCATAAAACTTGATTATTAAACCTCTTAGCATAGTACTTATTACACTAGTTGTTAAAACTCATCATAAAACTCCATATTAATACTCTCTGTTAATTTCCAGCAATATATTATATGTTAAAACTCCCTTAAAGCATATTTAAACATCTTCGAAATCATAAAATAATCATTTTCATAAATTATGATATACTACTATGATTTCCAACCTTTAAAACCCTTAAAAATTCATGCTTTGATAATTAAAAATCTAATTCAAACCTAATATGCAAATCTGAATTTTTATTTCTTCAATACACAAATTATATAAACTTAGATTCATAATAAATCATCAAAGTGAAACTTTTAAACATAATCAAACTAAAAACAACTCTTAAAAACATAAACTTTGAATAAAGAGCAAGAAAATTCATCAAACCAGAGCAAAGAAAGGAGAAGAAACACGCCGGTGGCGTCTGGGTGGCCGGCAGTCGACTAGTGAGCAGTGGTGATCGGCCGGAACCAGTGGCCGAACCGAAGGAGAAGAAATACCGAAGGAAGAGGAAGAGAGAAGAAAAGAAAAAGAAAGAGAAACAAGAATGAGGGGAGGCCGAAATATGTAAGAGGAGAGAAAATAATTGTGTGGGAAAAATCTTGGCTTTATGGGGTTTATATACTGCTGTTGGGCTTAGGAAAAGGTGATTGGGCTGAAATAGAGTTTTTGATTAAATTAGTGTTTGAATCCCCATACCCAACTAGGAGTCCTTTTCCTAATCGAAATAGTGTTTGGGTTCCTCATACTCACTTAGAAATCCTTTTCCAAATCTAAAAAGTGTTTTGAGCTTTTCAAATATTTTTTTTCTAAATCATGCCTAAACAAAATATTGTAACTTCATTAAATCATCAAAATAATTCCTTTGACTTTCAAATAGTCAACAATTAAAGAAATGAATCATTTAAATACTAAAATATATTTAAATATAAATAACTATACATTAAAATATATTTATAAAATTCATAAATTTACGGGGGACTACAAGTAGTACCATAAGATTTTGATTTTTATTTTGTATCACATTTCGGTAATCATTATTCGGTTTTTTCACTAGGTACCCTTGTGGTTTTTCAAAAGTCATATTCTACCCCTCCTTTTTAAAAAATGCACCATATACCCTTACTATTTCAATAAAATTCATGAAATGCCCTTAACGCCTAATGGCGTCAAGTTTCCGTTGGTCATTAACCCTAATTAACCTAATAACTCTCTCTAACCCCGATAAGCCCTCTAATCCTAACCCTTAAACCCTAACCCCCTAACATCTAACGCCAACCTTAACCACCCAACCACCATTACCTCCCCCACCCCTCCCCCTCCCACGCATCCCCCCACCCCTCCTCCTCCTACGCATCCCACCACGCCACCCCCACCCACGCATCCCCCCACCCCCTCCCACGCATCCTCCTACGCAGCGCAACCCCATGCAGCCTACCACTCCTCCCCTCACGTAGCCCACCCCCTCCAATCCACGAAATCCATCAACCCAGATCCTAGAAAATCCCCTAAAACCCCACAAATTTGACAATGGACAAAAACCCCTCAACCCCAAATTTCGGTTCGAATTTCGAGAAGGGACAAAAATGGCGAAAAATACAGCAGATGCTCGCAGGTGGGTTTTAAGAAGGGGCGAAAAATCCATCAACCCATATCCTCTTTGTCGGAGTTTTGAAAAGCTGCGGGGGGGGGGGGTTTCTTGCGAGGAGAGGACGGCTACGGCGGTGTGGTTGGGCTGCGTGGGTGGGGGCTTCGGGGTGAGGGGAGGGCAGCTGCGGGGTTGGGGGAGGGCGGCTACGGGGGTGGGGGAGGGGTGGGGAGGGTAGAGGGGGAGATGTGGTGGTTGGGTAGTTAGGGATGGGGTTTAGGTGGGGGTGAGGTGTTAGAGGTTTAGGAGTTAGGGTTTTGGAGTTAGTGTTAGAGGGTTTAATTAGGGTTAGAGGGGTGAATTAGCCCTAATGACTAACGGAAACTTGACACCGCTAGTCATTAAGGGCATTTCGTACATTTTACCCCCAAAGTAAAGGTACGTGGTGCATTTTTTAAAAAGCAGGGGTACCCCATGAATTTTGAAAACCATAGAGGTACTTGGTGAAAAAACCGTTATTATTATTAGTTGTAACTATTAGTAAATGGTAATTCACTCTTATTCCGGATATATTAAAAAGATTTTATTTATTATTGCAAATTTATAATTTATTAATATGCTATCATAGTATGGGTGTAATTATGAAAGCACCTTAATACAGTGTCGTGGTCCGTGTAGAACGTATCCGTTCCATTCCACCGAAATTGCAACCGTTACCGAAACCCTATTTTCGAACTATGCTTCCAACTAATAGAGGAGTTACCTAGGAGCATCACACAACCAGTGACTGACCTCCTAGTGTTTGGATATGCTGGCAGTCTGAATCACTATATGCTTGAAGAGTGAGGTGATCTGTAGCCTTAAGAAGAATCTCTTGGCCAACAGTAGTATGCACATAATGAACGGTATGAATAAGGGCCTGATAATGAGGTAAACGTGGAGATTGCATGAATTGATTCAAACTTTGAACACCAAAAGCAAGGTGTGGCTTTGTATGAGTCAATCAATTAAGCTTGCCTGTAAGCTTTGTAGGCTGCAGTGCTCCTTCATCAGCTAACAATTTAACATGAGTAGGAGGAGGTGTAGATGTTTTCTTCTTAAAAGAGACAACTATCTTGAAGGAACTCTTTAGTAAATTTCTGTTGAGAGAGAATAAAACCACCATCAGTAGAACACTTCAATTCCCAAGAAATAACTCAGCTTCCCTAGGTCTTTGATGCTGAAAGTTTGGTGAAGATAAGGTTGTAGAGCTGTGATTGTATCCAAATGATTGCCTGTGATGACAATATCATCAACATAAACAACAAGAATAGTGAGTTAGTGGAAGATTTCTTGATGAACAAGGAGTGATCATTCTTGGATTGAATGAAGTCTTGAGAGAGCGAACCAGAATGTAACTTTTCAAACCATTGTCTTCGTGCTTGCCTTAAGCCATATAAAGACTTTTTCAATTTACATACATGATTGTAAGGGTCAGGCAAACAATCAGGCATTTTCATATAGACCTCTTCTTGAGGTCTCCATGTAGAAAAGCATTATTATTTATATCAAGTTGATATAAAATCCCCTTTTTGCTAGCTGCCATGCCCAAAATACTTCTAATGGTAGGCATCTTTACTACTGGTAAGAAAGTTTCTTGAAAATGAATGCCATATTTTTGAGTGAACCCCTGTGCTACTAGCCTTGCCTTATATCTATCCAAAGACCCATCAGCCTTCCTTTTAATTCTATACACATATTTGCAACCAAAGGTCTCTTGCCTTTAGGGAGTGGAACAACATCCCATGTATGATTATCATTTAAAGCCGTAATTTCCTTATCTATGCTTCAGGCCATAGAGGGTGGTCACTGGAGGCTTCTAAGTAAGAAGTTGGTTCAACTCGACAAATTTGTAGCAAGTACTTTTTCATGAGGTGGCAGTTGAGGTGAAAACACAATGTTACACCAATGCTGCGAGCTGATAGTCTGAGAACATACATAGTCGTGTAATGAAGGTGGTTGAACAGTTCTAGTAGATCTTCTAAGAGAAACTGGAACAGTAGAAGATGTAGGACTTGTATCAGGTATAGAAGAAATAGAAGTAGTAGTATCAGTAGAAGAGGTAGAAGAAGGAAATGAAGTAGATTGTAGTGAATCAGGTTGAGAAAGTGTCAGTTAAATCTGTGACTGTAGGAAGAAAGATTTGAGAAGGGTAGATAGAAGAAATGGGAACATCTTTAGATGTAGAATAAATGTTTTTCAATTAAATAAACATCTCTGGAAATTTTGATTTTGTTAGTAACAAGTTCAAATAATTCGTAGGCTTTTTGTGCAGGTCGGTAACCAAGAAAAATGCAAGGATTGGCTTTAGGATCAAATTTAAATCTGTGAATAGGAGAGGTACTAGCATAACATAAACACCCAAATACTTTGAGGTGTTCAAGACTAGGCTTATAATGAAATAATTTCTCAAAAGGTGTAATGTTTTTGATGCTTCTTAAAGGCATGCTGTTGATCAAGTAGGTGGCTGTCAATATACACTCACCCCAATATACCCCAATATACCCCAATATCTAAGTGGGAGTTTAGATTGAAGTAGAAGAGATCTAGCTGTTTCCAGTAGATGTCTATGTTTCCTTTCCACTACATTTTGTTGGGGAGTGCGACTGCAACTTCTTTGATTTTCAATTGTTTGAATGAACATTTGTTTTATCTCTCCTTCCACAAGATCTGGAACATTGTTAGTTCTAATCCTTTGTACCTTGACATGAAACTGTGTATTAATAAAATTGAGAAATTGAATCATTAAAGCATAAGAATTAGTCTTGGATTTCATTAAATGAGTCCATGTGACTCTAGTAAAGTCATCTACTATAGTAAGAAACATAGTATGTCCTGAGTATGAACAAGTTTTATAGGGTTCCCATACATCCAAATGAAGCAGTTGATGTTTTCATTGTACTAACAGGAAAGGGGGCCTAGACTGCTTAGCTATAGGACAGACAGATGTTTTCAGCTAGACATCCTTGGACATCAATTGAATCATCTAGGTTCTTAATTTTATTGAAAGAAATGTGACCTAATCTCAAGTGCCACAGTTTTGCACTTTCAATAGCAGAGAAACTAGAATGTAGGGAAGATATAACAGAAGTATCTGCTTGATTTGTAACTGATGAAGTAAATTCTGGGTTGAGCGTGTATAATCCATGCTCCAGCTCACCAAGAACCATAGAGTTGTTCATCAAAGGGCCTGAAGCACACATATATTAAGAGTAAATTGAACTATACATTAATCATCTTCGCACATTTTTGGAATAGATACAAGATTGAATCTAAAACCAAGAACATGTAGAACATTTTTAAGTTTTATGTGCTCTTCCAGTTTCACATTACCAATGTCACTTGAACCTTACTCCCATCAGAAATTGTAATAGAGTAATTACTACCAGAGACTTCATGAAATGTTGTGAAAAGATTTAGATCAGAACACATATGGGCAGTGGCTCCACCATCTATAATCCAGGTATGATCTAAGGCTGTATTTGGACAGAATACACCTGCTAATTGAGCTGTTGCTGCAAGACCATGATTGGTAGGATCCCCAGACTTCTGTGTTTTAGATTGATTATTAAGTGCTTCCATAATTCTGCAGCATTGCGTTTTAGAAAATGAAGCTTGAATAACTTCATCACCACTGTCTTATTCATCTGAGCCACAGCTACCACTCTTTTTCCTTTAGCAAACTTATGACCAGCTCGATAGCCATGAATTTTCCAACATCTATCCATGGAATGACCAGACATTTTATAGTGATCACAAAAATATACAAAAGGTCTCTTATTGCCTATGATTGTTCTAGTTGAACCAGAACCAGTACCAGCATTTGTGCTGCCAGTGTGATTGTGAAAAGTGACTCTAGACTTGAAGTTCCTTGAGTCTCCATAAGACTTTGCAGTGAAAGCAACACCTCGATTTCCAACTTTTACAGAATCACTGAGATTCTTGTGACTTCCTCCTGACATAACAGCCTATATGCTTGAGTAATATGAGGTAGTTACTCTTAACTAATGCATATTTCTGGCTAACCTTCATCACAAAATGCAACAACCTTGTGTCTTGCTGAGACTTCAAAATTTTCTTAGTCAAGTTGCAAATGCAACAAGAAGGTATAGGATCTAATCCATCAATCATGTCCCAAATTGATTTGATCATTATAAAAAGTTCAGATATATTCTCATCTTCTTCCTGAACAATATCAGATAATTGTTGTTGTAATCCATACAATTGAGTTCCAGAAAGAGTACCAAATCTCTCTTCAAGACTAAGCCAGATTTCTCTAGTAGTTTTGAAATCGAGAACTCATCTAGCAATTACTTAATCTAGTGAAGCTAGAATCCAAGAAATCACCAAATCATTGCATCTAGTCCAAATTTTCAATAGATTTGCATTTCAAGTTGGTTTGGACACAGATCCATCTACAAATCCTAGCTTATTTCTAACAGATAAAGTTATAATCATTGACCTTTTCCAATTAGAAAATCCATTAATAGAGAAAACAATAGGAACAAGCTTTGTTGTGTTAAGATCACATGAACTAAGGAAATAAGCACAACTAGGATCTGATACCTATGAAGCACAGGTACTCCTCCTGGGCACCGTTTTCCGTACCGGGTACGGGTACGGGACGAATTCGTCTGGGATTCGTACCCAAAACGAATCTGGGAAGGTGGGTACGGCGGCAAGAATTGGGTACGGGTAATATGCAAACGGGTACGGGATGGATACCTTTTTGGAGCTTGAGAAACGTACCCAGTCAATTTATGAAATTTTAATGGGGCAAAATCAGATCCAAGGGTTTTTGGAGATTTTCAAATTCTCTCTCACCTGAACTGAGAACCCCTTCAAAGTTCTTCGTTGCTCCTTCTCGCAGATCGTCGCTGGTAGTCAGTCGAAGTGCTCGGCAGTCAGTCCAGTCATTGCTTGAATTTTTTTTTTCCTTAGTTTCTTGTCCGATTTACTTTTTTTAGTTGAAGGAGAAGGTGAAAAGTAAGGGTTGTTCATTAACTCATCAATAGTTGTACAACATATTTGTTTATTTTTCTATTTATTTTTTTAGTAAAGTTATACTAATATACTTGTAGTGTTGCAACCTTCTATTCTCTCTCATAGTCTAGTCTGACTTATATAGGGAAGAGGTTATAACTTATGGGTGTCCAGCTAATATATATTTTTTTTCTTTTTTAGTTTTCCTTTTGACCCCCTATATATTTTAATATTCTAAGAAGGTGCAAAACTTATTATCTAATTTTAATGTTTTTTATGCAAAAATTATATGGAGATTATATGTTGAAATTTTTTTAAGGCAATATTATTTATTAAATGTATTATATTTATTTACTTTGTTTTTTGCTGAATCCAAGCCGTACCCGTTTTCGGAAATTTTAATTTTGCCGTTTTCCGTCCCCGTACCCGTATTCGTCCCCGTATCCATATCCATATCCGTGCTACCTAGTCTGATACCATGAAGAAATCTAAGGATTTATGAACTCAGATGTATGAAATCATGAAGAAAGTATACTCAAGCAATGAGTTATTCATTAGAATTTCTTAGAGAGAATTATCTCTTTGAGAGAGAGAGATATTTCATCATTACAGTAAGAATTGAATGTAATGGTTGACAAATGAAAAGAACACAAATCAGACTATATATACAAGGATCTAGAAGAAAAGGGAAAGAAAGAGAAGTAACTAATTACAAGCTCTCACAACCCTCAAACTTATTCTGTTGATGTAGTTACATTGTTGCTGAGTTGGCATGCTGAGCTGGCAGAAGTAGTAACTTCAACATAATTGTGTGATGGTTTCACCATGTGATGAAGGATGGGTGGAAAATACAACGAAAAGAAATACGAAGCAGCCTTTTTCCTTGCACATGAGTCTTAAATCTAGTTTCTGAACCTATCTTTACTCTTTTCACTTCCAATGGGATAGAATAAAGGGATATTTAGGTTATATATTCCCATGGTCTAGAATAGAAGCTTATTTAATGTTCGAGTGAACAGTGACAGACAAGGATAAAAAATGTAGCACTTGAGAGACCTTGATTGAGAAGGACTATCCTCGGGGTGCAACGTATTGAATTGAATTTCTTTTACAATGAAAACACTTAGGAAATTATTGGTGAAAGGTATTTGCTAGATCTTTATAATGAGTAATTAACAGCAAAATTGGAACTTAGATAATCAAGGAATGACAAATATTATTGTAATGATTCATTGTCAACAATATTTAATCTCTATCCATCTTTCAAGAGGTAGAATTGTCTCCTATAACTTATAAGTATCTCGATAAGTTGATGTATACCTTAGTCCTCAAGGAAGCCCTCTATATTTGATTCCCCAAAAACCTTCTCTGACATATAATTCCCTAAAGATCCTTTTACTTATATGTAACTAACTATTAGCGTTTTGCTTTTCGAATTATTCTTTTTCCTGCTCCTGGATTACATCAGTTGTCGAGTAGAATGCAGCTGATTGCTCCGGTTTCAGAGTTAAAAATGATTACTATTTAAATCAGAACACAAAGCAATAAGAGATTTAGTGACCAAACTAGAAGTATTTGATAGTGTTTTCCATAATAATATAGTACTGATCATGTTCCTACAATGAAGTAGACCTTATAGTTAAAGGTGCATTCGGAATGGATATTTGCAGGCAATATTGTGTGCTGGGTTGTATCCAAATGTGGCAGCAACAATAGAGGGTATACATGCTCCAGCTCTCGGTAATCTTAGGCAATCGCTTAAATCTATTTCTAAGGGAAGCCCAGCCTGGTATGATGGAAGAAGAGAAGTTCATATACACCCTTCTTCTGTCAATGGTGATTCAAAGACTTTCCAACATGCGTTTCTGGTGTTCCTTGAAAAGGTTGGTACAATGCACCTATTTGGTTTTCATAATGCTATTATCTGTATAATAGTCTTTCTATTGTTTACTACGTGTCTGCGGGTGTAATGGACACATTTACTTGTGCTCAACATTATAAATCCTTTTTCTGTTCAACGTGTAAAATTATGTATCTTCCTTATGGTTGATTATGCTTCTGTGATTGTCTTTCTGTACTGAAAGAGACTGAACTTAATCTTTGATTCTTCTGGCATTGCGTGTAAGCAGTGAACTCCAGTGGCGGGTTCCTTTTTTATGTGGGAGATAATGTGATAGGATTACATGTATGTGAATTTTACCCGGTTGATCTTGTACACTATCGGATATTATATTTACTTAGAAAAATCTTGTCATATCCTTCTCTGCGCGAGCATACTTGTCCAGCTATATGATTTCTAGTCAAACTTTTCCAATTGAACTCCAAGACGTTATGTAGCATTGGCCATTTGTCACTTATTGAAAGCCTATTTATGTCCACTGATCCGTATCATGGAAAGCTGAGGGTCTATTGTCCCTTGAAATTATCAACACCAGAATTTTGACATGGTGGCTTCAGCTTATGCTCCCTCCAATCTAAATCCTGTATGAGACTGAGCTGAGGATTCTAAGTCGTTTTTGAATAAAAATAGTTGGGAGGGATTAACTTGTTTAAAATTTCCATTTGTTTAGGTTGAAACCCGCAAGGTTTTCCTGCGAGACACTACAATCATCTCTCCATATTCTCTTCTACTTTTTGGGGGTGCCATTAATGTGCAGCATCAGGTAAGTTATTCTGCCAGATGTCAATTTCAGCTGGAAAATAACCTTGGTTTATGAAGGTCCTTGATTTCTTATGTAGATGTGGCATGTCTTGTCTTTCTTTCTTGGTATATATTCGTTGCTTAATCTGTTTTCTTCCTTGTTTAACTATGAACAGACTTTCTTTTGAAATTTCATGCAATGTAATTCTTAAATCAATGTAACATCCTTCCGCTCATAACTAAAGTCTCAGTCTTATGAAACCTAATCTATAAAAGAAATTAGAGGGGCTTAATTTTCAATTCTCTAATTTATATTTAGGGTGTATCATTTATCTCTAGTACTTGTTCATCTGTTATTGACTTGATGCACCCTCTTCTCAAGTGGAGAGTTGGACAAATAGCATGGCTCTGAACTGTGAAGACTTCATACCCCCTTGTATGCAATTTCTTATAGTACAGTAAGTTTGGTGGTGTTTTTTTTTTGTGAAGTGCGATGAGTTTTATTTGTTGGTTCATGTTTATGGCCCTGTTCTCTCCCCAATTAGCTATTAGAACAAGAGGGAGAAATCCTTTGATCACTTCATTCTACAAAATTATTTGGTTTTTTTTTCCAGTTGGGACTTGTCACGGTAGATGGTTGGTTGAAGATAACTGCACCAGCACAAACTGCTGTGCTGTTCAAGGAACTCCGCTCAACTCTCCAGTCTGTTCTTAATGGAATGATTCGTAAGCCACAGGTATTCCCCCTGCCTCTGTCATCAAATTGTTTCTCATATGATTACAGACTGCATGTGACTTACTTTCCCTCACTTTTGTATTTGAGATGGTCTGCGTTGATTAAATAAGTTAAAGAAAGAGAAGCAAAAGGAAATAAATATGCATTATAAAGATGTTTATGGACAAGCATTCTTATAACTGTTGTAATTGATATAACATGTTCGAGAGCAAAGGCTAAAGTGGTATGGAATTTGAAAAGTTATATCCCTATAAAACATAAGGACTTTTTGGAGGAAAAAGAATGAGAAATTGTACATGGTGACCTCCGAGTATATTGAGTTCTACTTCTACATGGTGGGTGGAAATTTTGTTTTGACTTTCCAAAGTAACCCTCAACTATTGTATATAAGATTCTTGTAACCTGACTTTACATATTTTATTAGAATGCCATTAAGTATTTATATTAATAAACTTCATGTCTTTCTTCATCTCCTTCCACACCACCCAACCACCTACCATGGCAGCCTATCAATCCAAACTCACTGTCCCACCAATTCTAGCTCCGTGGAAGAGAGGAAGGGGGTACGTGGTGTGATGGTGCAGCCTCGTGGTGGAGTCTGTGATGATTGAAGGTTAAGGAGGTGGTAGGGCTTTGTAGGAAAAGAGGGAGAGAGAAGGAGAAGGTATGAGGGAGAAGGGTAAGGCTAACAAGGAGAGGGGTGGGGACAGGTCATTGGTGGCTGCAATGGTTGGTACCGTAGGCATAGGAGGAATCGGACTAATTTTTCTTGGCTAGTTCGAACTTGTTTTGTGTTTTTATTGTTTATGGGGGTTAATGTGCTGAAATCAAAAGGATAGGCTCTTAAATCTAAGTTTAAGAGGTTCTCTTGTGAATCTAGGCTCCAAAATCACACAAATGTAAGTTGGTGTATCCGAACACTCAGTTCATTGAAGCTCACGCTAAACACTTACAGTTCATTAAACACAAACTTCTGTTTGTTTTATTAATGATGAACGAATGCCTTATATAGGTGTTTTGCAACACAAGTAGACCAAGACTAGGAAACTAAATAAGACAACAAGAAATAACAAACTCCTAGATAGAAGAACAACTACTTGGGCCCTACATGCTTACCGTTACTTATTTTCCTAATCTGACTAGAATCCTAATGTGCTTAAATCAAGTAAAACCTTCCCCAAGTGCTTAAATCTGACTAGAATCCTAATGTGCTTTAATCCAACTAGAATTAAGATTGCAATTTATACTCCTAACGGAACTAGGAGTTCTAATTAACATGAGTCCTATTCCTACTAGAACTAGGAAAACTAACGATACTCCTAAGAGAATTAAGAGTATTATACAACTTCCATTTCTAAGAGGGATTACAACTTTCACACGTTACCAGTACTTATTTCAACATGAAACTCAACCATAATACAATGACCTCTGCATAATACAAAGAGACCAGTGTCTAATGGGAGAATGGAGCTAAGTATTATTTGAGGGGAGTTACATGGCTTTTAATGGCTTGTTGCATACGATTATTGTGGGTTATGGCTTTTCCTATGAAGGCTTGATGTTGGTCTGGTTATCAGTCTCAGGAATGTTGTCTAGTGCTCAAGGGGCTTGTCTAATTTTCGCATGGCTGTAAATTATATTACACTCTAGGCAAAATCTCTTTGCTAATGTGATATCTTATTGTCAAAGGATATCTTGACCTGCCCGGTGAACTTTCTTCTTTTATTATTGTGTGAATAGTCCTGGTACAAAGCTTAAAAACTAGGAAAAGTTTGCTCATTTACATCTTGTGTCTACAACATTCCTTCAAGCCTACAAAACATGAAATCCAGAGAAGCCTTTAAAAATTGAAAAGAAGATGAGAACAAATGAATGAGGAGGAACAAGTTTAAACAACTTTGATGCGTACACTTTACTGTTTATCAAATTCTGCTGACTGACCTATTAAATGAAAAGATAACAAAATTTCTTCATCATTGTTTAGGACTTTACTTATAAATTACTAGTCTTATATGCACACACTGCGTGCAGAAGTATATTTCAAAAGTTAAACTAATTGAGTAATTATATCTAATACTCTAAAGTAATTCAAATCACTCCCAACTTCCCTTAAAAGAAATTGTAATAGTGCAATAAATGTAATAACAAAGAAATTAGATAAACATATAAATAGTGTTTTTCACTAATTTAATTTGCTTTCTTTTTTTTTTTTTTTTTACAAGGAACTTGCTTTCATTATAGAATAACAATTTATCTTAGAAAATTTATCAACAAAAGCCCAAAAAATCCATGTTTTGGTAATAACTTTTTACCCCAACTACAAATTGAACAAAATCTAGAGATAACTAAGACAATTCTTCAAAACATATCTATTGTTCCACACCTAGATAACCTTATATTAACTCCATCTGTGGCCAAACTCCTTAAATTATGGCGCAAAGAGCCACTTTCACGAACACAAATTCACATATATCTTGTAGTAATTAAAATAAAATAAAAAGTAAAAATTGTTTTAGATAAGTCAACCTGCTTGGTCTTCCCAAAATAAGTCAAAGTTTGGGATCATTCCTCATTACATTAAGCTTTTAGGACTATTTTCTTCTATTGAGCTTAACTTGTTTGTCACCTGTTTAGTTGTGTAATTGCAAACTGCCGTGCAGTTTCGTGGTGAACTATTTGTTTTTTCTTATTTCACTTTTCCCTTTTAAATTTGAATTGTGATAGATTTTGTAGTTTTGTTTTGTTGTATGAGTAATTTGGGTAATTCACGTGGACACCAAAGTTCCCAGCAGACAATAATTTTTAGTGATAATTCAATAAGAAAATTAATTCTGCCTTTATCGGTGACGATGAGTTTTGTGTAATTTTGTAGAGGATAGCAGTTGAGAACGAAGTTGTACGATCCATTATTCATTTGTTGCTGGAGGAAACCAAACCTCAAGCATAATCTGTAATTAAAGCAATACAGGTTAGCAAATACGGTACTCTTATCTTTCATTTGCAATGCTTGTATATAGAAACAGCCCCCTTTTGTTGATAGGTTCTGTATAGCTGATTTTTTTACACTTCATTACGTCCTAAATATATACTTTTTTTAACAAAAAAGAGAATAAATTGAATTAATGGTGTTTTAAGCTTGTTTTCATTCGAAGTTGAGACTAGTCGCACAAGAAAAATATTTGGTGCTATTGGCATTGTTATCTTACCTACACTGATCATTGATTTTTCGCATTCCATTTGAACTATTCGTTGATATCTCTATGCTCTAAGAAACACTTAGGGATTAGAATTATCACTTTAATGAGTCCTAAGTTTCTATCTTTCAAGCATTGGAAAATGATTTTTGGGGCGAGGATTTTGGTTTACAAGAGAGTGCATGCTTTGAATCTGTTTGGCTGGCTGTGAGAAGCTTATTTATAAGGAAGGAGCTTCTTTGTTGAGAATTAGGAAGGCTAAGCCTCGGAGTGATATGTCTAACCTTTCACAATCATGTTATAGCAATTGTTGGATCTGATCTCTCTAAGACAAGTAAAGATCTAGGATGTCAAATCGAAAGTAAAATCAATCATGGAGTTCGTGAAACTTGGATAGGCGAAATTTTAGGTTATTGTGTGTTGGCGAAGAAAACATGCTTTTTCTCAAGTTCTTTTAGAACTTAAATATGTCGTTGAATGGGTTTGATCTTCTTTTTCAGTTGGACGTTTCAATCTTCAGATGAGGTTATTAGGTGATGAATTCAAACAATTCAACACATGTTTATGTATTGGGATTGCGGGAGGTTCCCCAATTTGATTTGGGATAAGCTTTGCACCCTCAAATTCTAGGATTCTGCCTTTTGAGGAGAAACTCATGGTACCCTGAGTGCATGATCAGCCATAGAAGAAAGTGAATTCCTTGTTAGTTTAATCTTTAAAATTCCAGGAAGGTTTCTTATTTCAATGGCCTTGCGATTTATTGTCTTGTGGAACTTTGTCGTTGAAGTTCTTTTTCTGTAATACATAAAGGTCTACACCAAAAATTGCCAACTGAAGTTCGCTATATAATTTACATAATATCTTCTACTCAAAACTTTGGACTAGTAAGGTAACTCATTTTAGTGTTTGTTTATATTTCGTTTGTAGTTGGATCATTCTACTTATAGTTTGTAATTCAGTTTTTAATTAATGCAGATTATGTTGATGTCCAACAAAAGAAACACTTAATAGTTATATGTATTAGTATGTTCCTACCAAATTTCCTTTGTCCCTAAACTATTTAGTACAAAGGAGTGTATTTGAAATGAGTGCATATCAAAACAAATCAGAGTATCTTTTAAATAAGTATGTATCTTATTAAACGAGGATGTATCTAATTGAATGAGTATGTATCTTTTAAAATGATTATAAATATTTTTTTTAAAAGTAAATTCTACAAATGGACAACCCTATATCTAATTGATTATACCAATTTTAAAAATGAGTATGCATTTACTGAAATAAGTATGCCTTAGTTTAAATATCAATAAGATGTTTTTAATAAGATTGTACATGATTATATATTTATTTACATGTAAATCACAAACGATGTTCAAAGTGAGATTTCTTAATAGAGCAAAATGCTAAAGTGTACCAATCATAAAACGGAGATAGTATGCTAAATGTGAATGAATTATGTTTGATTTGATTTCAAAGGTTATTAATATTGACCTCGGCTAAATCAAAAATTAGCAGGTTTTCGACACGACATTTTAACCCTTGACTTGGGCTTGCCTCGAATTGAAGTTGTTTGAGAAAAAAAGACGACTCAGGCACAACTTAGAAATTTAGGCCCAACCCAAAATGATAGGTTTTGGCGTGAAAACGTTGGCTTGATGTTTATCCCAACCTAAGGCTTTAGCATGAAACGCACTAATTTTTGGGGCAAAACATGATCATCTCTATTTGATTTATGTAAAAGCATAACTAATTAAATATTTGATATTCGTATGAGTTGATAATAGATGTAATAAACATATACCCCTAAATAATTAGGTTTTTCACTATTTACCATTCAACTTTTTAAAATTTCTTTAATATTTACCATATGTACTTAATAACTGACGATTGTGAACTATTTTAGTCATTAGTCCTGAATTGGCCGTTAGAGGTGTCAATCTGAGTCACTGGGTGGGTTTGGGTTGACCCAACCTGGGTTGGAATAATCAGGGTGAGAGTGTGCCATTGGTCGGAACTGGGTGGGTCTGGGTGGAGTTGGGTCGGGTTCAACTAGGTGAGGGGGCTTTTAGAGGGTCAGAACTAGGTCGACTAGGACTTACTCACTCTCACTGAGTTACTATATTAGCAACAAAAAGAGTTAAAAATGAGTTGAATTAAAGAATTAGAAATTAAGAAATGAAAATATGAGATTAGAATATTAAATATAATAAGTTAATAATATGTAGAGTTGAAGACGAAAGTATGATCCTACGAAGATGGAGACATGAAGTGATGAAGTTATTATGTTGTCATTAATATCTTATTAGGTGATGTATTTGATCTAAGTAGTATGTATATTAAGCAATCTAAGCAATCTATGTTTGAACAAGAACCAAGAACAAGATAGTTCTTAGCTTATTCAATGATTGGCAAAGCCACCACAATGAATAATCCAAGGGTTTTGATGCATAAAGGAAAAATCACCAGCAACCAAGAGAATTGTGCTGTTTGCACACTTAAGTTTTAACAGAACTCACAAAACTTTATTCAATCACTTATGAAAATAATCGAACTACATGCTATGTATTTATACTGAATCGTGCATGCTAATCTTAGTAGAAATCGTGCATGCCAAACCTAGTAGGCTTGGGACAAAGTCCTAAGTCCTAAACTCCTAATACTTTTGAATCATGTAAAATTCATTGTTTTAATAACGTAGGCAAAACCATAATTCCTAATACAAATATAACTATGAAACTAATAAAGATAGTACGAGTCCTAACAGAACTAGAACTGCCATAGACATGTTAATCACACGCCTAATCCATGCTACCTAAGTTGGTTAGCAAACATGCTACCACCTTGGTAGTCATCCCCATGAAGAGTCCTCCATGTACATCAATTGAGCCAAGGTCCACTGAGACATTCTTATGAACAAGAGCTAGTAAACTTGCATCAACTACTCCTGTGTCATCCTCCTCTTCTTGAGAAACAATTGACCTCAATTGAGCCATATCATCATCATGGACATAGGGAGCCAGATCACCCACATTCACAGTAGCAGTCACATTGTAGTCTCCAGGTAAATCAAGCTTGAAGGCATTATCATTAACCTTCTCTGCAATCTTGAATGGTTCATCTGCACGTGACACTAGCTTGTTCTTTCTTTCAAAGGCCTGGAAACCTCTCCTTCCAGTTGCAACCAGGCCAAATCACCAACCTTGAAAACATGTTGCACTCGATTCTTGTTAGCTAATTGTTGGTATTTGGTGTTCACCTTCTCAATTCTAGCCTTCACTTGTGCATGAAGCTTGAGCATAGCTTGCGCCTTGTCCTTAGCACCAACATGGTAAACCTCATCAATAGGGAAGGGAATAAGATCAATAGGCACCCTAGGATTGACACCATAGACAACCTCGAAAGGAGAACACCTTGGGGCATATGTAGGAGACCTATTGTAAGCAAACTCATCGTATGCAAGGTTCACATTCCAATCATTGGTACTCTTGCTAACCAATCCCCTAAGTAAGGCGCCTAAAGCTCGATTTGTTACTTCAGTTTGCCCATCAGTTTGAGGATGGTGTTAGGTGCTAAAACAGAACTTTGTACCAAGGAGCTTCCATAAAGTCTTCCAAAAGTAGCTCATGAATTTAGTATCCTTATTACTCACAATAGTTTTAGGAATACCATGGAGATGAATTATCTCCTTACAATACAAATCAGCCACCTTTGAAGCATCATCCGTCTTTTGACAAGGAACAAAGTGTGCCATTTTAGAGAATCTATCAATGACAACCATTATAGAATCCTTGCCTCTCTATGTCCTCGGCAATCCCACCATGAAATCCATAGCAACATCTGTAGGATTCTATAAGTACTATAAGCGGAATTTCAAGAATCTAATTCATAAGCACTTAAAACAGGATCACATGCATATATAATAAACGATCACATAAAAGTTCAGAAATAACCTTTGTAGCGTGAATTCCACAAAGCTTGATATAACCTGGATAAAGAACCCCAATTCTGATTCCTCTACTTGGTCCACGAACCCAGTTCAACACTCCACCAATGCTAGTTTGAAGGAAGAAATTCTTCTTCTACTTTAATGGAGTTTTTGTGACTTTTAAGAAAGAATATGAGAGAAAAAAAATTATAGGAGATATCAAGTATTTTTATTCTATTGCCTAACCCAATATATAAATATATTTAGTTTAGAAATAGTTCCCTTCTCTACTCCTCTTGGCCGGCCACCCCTATGGCCCTTATGGGCTCTAGGTTTCTTTTGCTGATCCAAGTATAATGTGTGACCTAATAGGATCCATTATAATGGGCTTCGGGTTTATAATTTCCTAACCCAAAGTTCTATAGCATTCTCTAGCAAGACGTATAGATGACTCAATAGAACGAATTTATTATCTCCATAATACGATTCATAATATAATTAGTAATTGCATTTAATTCGACATAAATCCTTCAATATCATCCCAAGGACAATCTAGAATAGGTAGAGGTGATATGACATAGAAGTAGTATCTATGTAGAGTTCTACTTCTGTTAGAATTCTATGTAAATTAGGATTTTAATTTATAGTTTCAGTTTTATTTTAAGTGTTTAAGTGATAAAGGACTCCTATTATACTTAGGAGTCTAATTCCTTATCATTTAGTCTTTGTAATTATCTTATAATAGGCGTGTAGTATAAATATGTTTTAATTTATCTTTATCCTTAAGATAAAGATAGATAAGTTTGTTAGTTGTTATCTTTAAGCTTTATTAGTTTTTTAATATGCTTAGGAAACTTGTACTATAAATATAAGTTTCGGCCATTAATAAAAGGGAGTGAATCTTTGAGTTAATTCTTGTGAGTTAAAGTTTCAGGAGAGAATCCACAAAAACCCCAGTTGAACTTTGAGTCGAAATACACCTAAGTTCTCCATATCCAAAAACCCTAGTTGAACTTTGAGACGAAATACGCCTAAGTTCTTCATATCCTGGTTACCAATTGAGTTGTTGAGACGAAACACGCCAACATACTCGACTTTTCATTAAAGAAATTATAAAGAACCTTTCTTTTAATTAAGATTCGTTCAAGATTACATAAAGATTCAATCTTTCATAAAGAAAAGCCATTAAACTACATCAAAGAGCCTAAACTAAGTGAATCTTGCATCAGGAACCACATCAAGTGGTGTGGCTGCCTCGCACACCCTGCTCGCCCACACTCGTCCGCCTCGACTCCTCGCTCGCACACACCCCGCCCAGCCGACTTCGTGCGCGACGCAATCCTCGCTCGCACACTCCCCGCCCAGCCGACTTCGTGCGCGACGCAATCCTCGCTCGCACACGCCCCGCCCAGCCGACTTCGTGCGAACATGCCTCACCCTCGCTAGCCTTGCTCGCCCAGCCTCGCCTGCCCTGCTCCCTAACTTCCGCCCACCATGCCTGACGACCACGCATCCTTGCACGACGCCATTCAGCCTACCAACGAACAAGTTCAACTTCTTATTGCTCAGATGGTTGCTATGTCCTCGAAAGTCACATCCTTTGAGCGTGACGCCAATTTTTAACGCCCACCTCCACATCAACCTCGACGTGAAGATGACTTATGGTTGGATGACTTGCCTTCCTTTGATGGCGACCTCAACCCTGAATCATATTTGGAGTGGGAAAGCAGGTTGGATCGCTTCTTTGATCACAAGAACTTGAGTGATGGCTCTCGTTTTTCCTATGCTATCCTCAAGCTCATGAAATACGCGTCCCTATGGTACGATTCCATGCGCACAAGACGTGCACGAGAGGACAAACCACCCATTGACTGCTGGTCCTCTCTTAAAGATAAGATGCACAAACGATTTGTGCCTTGAACCTATAGACAAGAACTTTTTGTGCGCCTCAACTCCCTGCGACAAACAACTTTGAGTGTTGAATAATACATTAGGGAGTTTGAAAGACTACATATGGCTTGTGACATTCAAGAAGAGGACGAACAAAAAAACGCTCGCTTTCTTGTTGGTCTGAATACATCCATCGCCAATATAGTTGAGTTACAGCAGTATGTCACATTTGATGATGTTTGCATCCTGGCTTTCAAGGTAAAACGTCACAAAAACGAACCTCCCTTTAAGCATACTCCGTGGGTGACACCCACTGCTTCGGCCGACCCCTCGTGCACTTCCCCAGCCCCTTCGACTGACTTGCGGAGTGCTAAGCCCAAGTCAACCGAACCATCTACCACATCTACGCCTCCTGCTGATAGTGCCACGCTCAGAGGTAAGAAAACTCAATGTTTTCGTTGCCAAGGCCTCGATCATATTGCTAAAAATTGCCCCAACACTACTCTCACCACACGTGAGGAATTGGTGAACTATTTGGCCGAAGAATTGCATGCCCCTATTGCCACTACACCTCCTATAAATGATGAGGAATTTTGGTCGAACCAACCTATTTGTGCACTGGAGCAAGAGCAACCTAATTTGCTAATTCGATGCTCTTTGTTATCTTCCAACTATGATGAACCTATGGATGAACAACGCACAAACTTATTCCACTCGAATTGTATCATCAAGGGTAAAGTTTGGCCATTTATCATAGATAGTGGTTCGTGTACTAACGTATGTGATTTGTCTTTGGCTGAATCATTGAATCTCCAAACACGCAAGCACCCACAACCCTATAAACTAAGCTGGTTGAATGACGATGGCATTTGGGTACGTAAACAAGCATTAGTTGGTTTCCGTGTAGGTGAGTATATGGATCAACTATGGTGTGATGCCTTGCCCATGACTGCTTGTTCATTATTGCTAGGACGACCATGGCAAAGTGATAGACATGTGATGCATAATGGCAAAACTAATGCATATTCGGTTTTGATGGGTGATAAACGAATGATCTTGCAATCTTTGCCTCCTAAATCTAGGCGTCCCAAGTCCTTAGATACTGCCACGCCATGTAGGGAGAAGGAGAAGCAAGAAGGAGCTCATGTGTGCATAAGTTCGTGTCATAACAAGAAGGAAGGTAGACAACGAATCCTGCAACTTCGACAAAGCACTAAGTTAGGTTTAGGTGACAAAGTATGGTTGTCACTTGCTGCTCAAAAACTTCATGTGAACCACAAGAATCGAAAGCCTATGGATGAAGGTCCATTTCAAATTGTTCAAAAGATAGGCTATGCAACATTCAAAGTGTTGCTAGGAGATGGCATATGTGCAACATTTCCTTCATGTGACTTAGTACCATTCTTCGAAGACTAAAAATTGGGGACAAGGTTTTTCTATAGGGGGAGTATGATATGAAATAGAAGTAGTATTTATGTAGATTTCTAGTTTTGTTAGAATTCTATGTAAATTAGGATTTTAATTTACAGTTTCAATTTTATTTTAAGTGTTTAAGTGATATAGGAATCCTATTATACTTAGGAGTCTAATTCCTTATCATTGAGTCTTAGTAATTATCTTATAATAGGCGTGTAGTATAGATATATTTTGATTTATCTTTATCCTTAAGATAAAGATATATAAGGTTGTTAGTTGTTATTTTTAAGTTTTATTAGTTTTTTAGTATGCTTAGGAAACTTGTACTATAAATATAAGTTTCGGCCATCAATAAAAGGGAGTGAATATTTGAGTTAATTCTTGTGAGTTAAAGTTTCAGGAGAGATTCCACAAAGACCCCAATTGAACTTTGAGTCAAAATACGCCTAAGTTCTCCATATCCAAAAACCCTAGTTGAACTTTGAGAAGAAATACGCCTAAGTTCTTCATATCCTGGTTACCAATTGAGTTGTTTAGACGAAACACACCAACATACTGATAAGTCTCTATTTTATATATGATTTCTGCATGTTATATTGCATTTTAGTATAAGTTTTGAGACTTATAATATGTTTTCTTCTCGTATTTTAATATTTTAACAGTTAAGTTACTTGAGTTACAAAGTTGATTTAAGATATGAAAAATACGCTTAAGAAATTACTTGCTTGATTTTAATACTATTTATACATGCTAATTTGATTTATCTAATATTTATAATAGTAGTATTTGTTTATTATGCAAATAATTTATTTTGGAGCTTGTGTTTATTACTTTATTAAATTATTTGTAGGAAAATGAAGAAGAAGAAAAAGAAAACAAAAGAATGAAAGTAAAAGGAGAAAAAGAAAATGGGCCAAAACCCATTATTGAAATAAAAAAAAGCCACGCACGAAGGAAGGAGGAATAAAAGTGAAACCTAAGACTAAGGACGAAAGACAGCAGCACAACAGAAGACTAAGAACGCAGCACGCAGAACCGAGGTGACGGAGGCGAAGCGATTGATGCAAATTCATCATATGAATATGGAGTTTATCTTTCTCCTCTCTTAGTTAGTTTATGTTATTTAATTTCATAGTTATTATGTTTAATTTCAGATTTTTAGTTTCAATTGGTTTGTTTGATTTAGTTGTTATGTCTAGCTAAATTCCTTTGTTCTAGGCTAGATGTAGTCTTTTAATTTTCTGTTAATGAATTGAATTATTGTTTGGGTTTATCTATTTCAATTGTAATTTGATAATTTTGGTTTGATTTCGTATAATTGATTTGGCCAGTTGATTATATGTTTAAGGTATTGGATTAGTAGCGGGAGTGAACTTCCAATATTAGTTCGTGAGATTATTAAACGCTAAGAAGTATAATTTTAGGAATAGTTATACTCTTAGGGTGGTCTTTTATATGAATTCTTATTCTTAATGAGTTTGTTCTAAATTTTATGACCACGGAAGTAGGCATAAGTTTAGTATTCAAATATACGTTTTCCGCCTTGGAAGAGGGGTTAATATACATTAGGAAATTCGATCATTGCAATACAATAGTCTTTAACCCAGCAATTAGTTTAATTTCATTGTAGAAAGTAATTGGCGAAATCTAAGTCCTAGAACCATTTCTTATACTTGATTTATCCCTATTGTCTATTTTATTAGTCTAGTTTATCACCACCAATCACTATTTCTGGATCGTCTAGATAATATTAGTGTCTTTTAATTTGGTAGTTGATTATATCCTTGTGGGAAACGATATCTGCTTACACTATATTTATTTTAATTAATTGACCCGTACACTTGCGGTATTTTAAGGTACATTTAGGACCGACCAAGTTTTTGGCGCCGTTGCCGGGGAGGCAATAGTTCAATATCATACTAAAGGGATTTTGATATTAATTTAGACAAAGTATTTCTTAGTACTACTTGTTTTTTTTTTACGCCTACTTGTTTTTTAGCTAGTCTTGTGTTGCTTAAAGTAGAGTACCATGTTTTTATTTTATTTTAGTTGATTTCATAATTTAGTGTTAGCCATTAGTTTATACATTTTTCTGCTCATATTTTGCATTAGTTTAGAGAGCTGCATCTGTGTCTTTACATTTAGAAGTTATTCAACATTGATTTTGGTGATTAATCTCTATTGTTTTATCCATTCTAACTTTTATTTTTAACAACTTTATGCTCTTAGCTTTTATTTGCATTCTGCCAATAGTCTTGGTTTATGAATTATTAGTACTTTATTATTAGTGTATGCCACGTACTAATCGTTCTTTGGTTTCATTTGATCCAGAGATTGAAAGAACGGCTCGTGCACTAAGGAAACAGAAAAGGTTGGAGCAAATACAAAAGCTGCCAGATTTTGATTTGGAGTACATCTTCTCTGAAGCATCTGACAATAACCATTAGAGATGGGGATAACAACAACGAAAAGCCACTACGTGACTACGCAATGCCGAATGCTAGTGGAGCCCCTTCAAGTATTGTAAGACCAACTGTTACTGCAAATAATTTTGAAATTAGTCCTGCCTTAATTCGTATAATTCAACAAGAACAATTTAGTGGACTAGATAATGAAGATCCTAATGACCATATAGGTAATTTTCTAGAAAAATGTGATACTCTTAAGCTGAATGGAGTAACCAATGATGCCATTAGATTAGGACTTTTCCCCTTTTCACTAAAAGATAAAGCAAAAATATGGTTAAAATCTAATCCTGCTAATTCTTTTACTACTTGGGAAGATTTATCTGGAGCTTTTCTTAGAAAGTACTTTCCCCCTGGTAAGACTGCTAAACTAAGAAATGATATAACTAGTTTCATACAGAATGATGGGGAGTCTTTATACGAGGCTTGGGAAAGGTTTAAACATTTACAACGTCAATGTCCTCACCATGGTGTCCCAGATTGGTTGCTTGTGCAAACTTTTTATAATGGTCTGAATGAATCTGTTAGGATCACTATAGATGCTGCTGCAGGAGGTGCTATAATGGGTAAAACTACTGAGGTAGCTAATAAATTATTAGAAGAAATGGCTTCAAATAATTATCACTGGTCTAATGATCGAAATAAACCAAGGAGAACTGGTGGTAAGTATGAAGTAGAAGGAATAAATATGTTAAATGCAAAAGTGGACAACTTAGTAAATTTGTTCACTAAAATGAATAATGTTAATTCTGTGTCTTCTTCTACTATGCCATGTAATTTATGTGGAGGTGCTCATTTAACTGCTGAATGTGTTAATGTGGAACAAGCTCAATATGTTTCTAATTTTAATAGACACCCACAAAATGATCCATATTCTAATACTTATAATCCAGGCTGGAGAAACCATTCTAATACTTATAATCCAGGCTGGAGAAACCATCCTAATTTCTCTTGGAGGAATCAAGGACAACAAAATGTTAATGTTAATTCACAACATCCACCTGGCTTCCACCAAAAAACAACCTCAACAAGAAAATAGACCATCATGGGAACTAGCTATTGAAAAATTAGCTAATGCTACTTCAGAAAGAATTGAAAAGTTAGAAAGTAAAGTAGATCAGATTGCTATTTCTAATAGAAATGTAGAACTTCAACTTGGACAATTAGCTAATGGCATTAATTCAAGGAGTCAAGGATCTTTGCCTAGTAAAACAGATGTAAATCCTAAAGAACATTGCAAAGCCGTGACCTTAAGAAGTGGTAAGCAACTAACACAAGTAGAAGAGTCAATTGACAAAAGTAAGGGAGTTAAGGAAAATGAAAAGGAGGGTGAGGAACACGTTGAAACTGAACATGAAAAATCACCTTCTCCACCCCCTGCCAAACCTTATGTGCCTCCTATCCCCTTCCCTCAAAGGCTTAAAAAGAATATAGACCCTTTTTAGCTACTGCAGGTGCTGTTATTGACGTTAAAAATGGAACTTTAACCTTTAAAATTGGTGATGAAGAGGTCAAATTTAATGTGTTTAAATCTGTGAAATTTCCTTCTTTTACTGATCATGTTTTTCAAGTTGATGTGCTTGATGAGATAGAAAGGCAGACGACTAATAAAGTGCTCTATGATGATCCTCTCCGAGCATTCTTAGAAAGTGCAGACTTTGAAAGCCCAGAAGTAAATGAAATAGCTCTGGCATTGGAGGCATGTCCTCCATGGCGGAAAAAAGGTAATAACTTTGAGGAGCTCGGTAAAGGTAAGCCTCTTCCTCCCCCATCTGTAGTACAAGCCCCTGTTTTAGACTTAAAACCACTCCCTGCCCATCTAAAATATGCATATTTAAGTGAAAATGATACTCTGCCAGTGATTGTTAGTTCATCCTTAAGTGATGATCAACTTGATAAGCTTCTGCGTGTTCTAAGAGAAAGAAAAAGGGCCATAGGCTGGACTATTTCTGATTTAAAAGGGATTAGCCCTTCTGTTTGCATGCATAAAATTCTTATGGAAGATGAGTTTAAACCTTCTATTCAAAATCAAAGAAGGCTAAATCCTAATATGCAAGAAGTAGTTAAAAAAGAAGTTTTGAAATGGTTAGATGCTGGAATAATATATCCTATATCTGACAGTCCGTGGGTTAGCCCAGTGCAAGTCGTACCTAAAAAGGGTGGAATCACAGTAGTACCTAATGATAACAATGAACTAATTCCTACTAGAACAGTCACTGGTTGGAGAGTTTGTATTGACTATAGGAAACTTAATAGTGCAACTCGTAAGGACCATTTTCCCTTACCTTTTTTAGACCAAATGTTAGAGAGAGTTGCTGGACATGAGTTTTATTGCTTCCTTGATGGGTACTCTGGTTTCAATCAAATTCCGGTTGCTCCTGAAGATCAGGAGAAAACCACATTTACATGCCCTTACGGTACTTATGCATTTCGTAAAATGCCTTTTGGTTTATGTAATGCCCCTGCTACTTTCCAACGTTGTATGATGTCTATATTTTCCGATTATATTGAAAAGATTATGGAGGTCTTTATGGATGATTTTTCTGTTTTTGGATCCTCCTTTGATAATTGTTTAGCTAATCTATCTCTTGTCTTACAACGTTGCGAAGATACTAACTTAGTTTTAAATTGGGAAAAATGTCATTTTATGGTACAAGAAGGTATAGTACTTGGGCATAAAATTTCTGTGAATGGTATTGAAGTTGATCGCGCTAAAATTGAAGTAATTGAAAAACTACCTCCACCTATTAATGTCAAGGGAATTAGGAGTTTTTTAGGACATGCGGGGTTCTATAGACGTCTCATCAAAGACTTTTCTAAAATTTCCAAACCCTTATGTGATTTATTAAATAAAGATATTCCCTTTGACTTTAATACTAACTGTTTAAATGCATTTAACAAGTTAAAGCATGAGTTAGTTTCATCACCTATAGTTGTACCTCCTGATTGGTCTTTACCTTTTGAATTGATGTGTGATGCGAGTGATTATGCTCTTGGTGCTGTTTTAGGCCAAAGAAAAGACAACAAGTTGCATGTATTTATTATGCTAGTAAAATGCTCAATGAGGCTCAATTAAATTATGCAACTACTGAAAAGGAATTACTTGCTGTGTTTTTGCGATGGACAAGTTTAGGTCGTATTTGATTGGTTCAAAAGTAGTAGTTTACACGGATCACTCTGCTTTAAAGTACTTGTTAAATAAAAAGGATGCTAAACCTAGACTTATTCGATGGATTCTTTTATTGCAAGAATTTGATTTGGAGATTAAGGATAGGAGAGGTATTGAGAATCCAGTGGCTGACCATTTGTCTCGCTTGAAATTTGATGTTGCTTCTGATATACCTATTAATGATATGTTTCCCGATGAGCGATTGCTAGCAGTAGTTAATATCCCTTGGTATGCTGATTTGGTGAATTTTCTAGTAAGTGGTATTATACCCCCTAAGTTAACTTATCATCAGAAAAAGAAATTCTTTTGGGATTCTAAGCATTATTTTTGGGAAGAGCCTTTGCTATAAAATTTTGTGCTGATGGAATTATTAGAAGATGTGTGCCTGAAGAATATGTTTCAAATATATTGCAGCATTGTCATTCATTAGAATGTGGAGGTCATTTTAGTACAAATAAAACAGTTTCTAAAGTTTGGCAATGTGGATTTTATTGGCCTACTATGTATAAGGATTCTAGAGAGTTTGTTAGTAAATGTGATCGATGCCAAAGAGTAGGAAATATTTCTAGAAGAAATGAGATGCCTTTGAATATTATTCTTGAAGTTGAACTGTTTGACCTTTGGGGAATAGACTTTATGGGGCCCTTTCCTCCGTCCTTTAACAATAGGTACATACTAGTGGCAGTAGACTATGTATCTAAATGGGTTGAAGCTATACCTACTCAAACGGACGATTCTAAGGTTGTCATGAAATTTATTAAGAAAAACATCTTTCTAGGTTTGGAGTTCCTAGGGCATTATTAAGTGATGGAGGCTCTCATTTTTGTAATAAGCCACTTGACAGTCTTTTAAGAAATATGGGGTTAAGCATAAAGTAGCATTACCATATCACCCCCAAACTAATGGTCAAGTTGAGCTTGCTAATAGAGAGTTAAGCTTATTTTGGAGAAAACCGTCAATAGTTCTAGGAAAGATTGGGCTAATAAAATCGATGACTCATTGTGGGCATATAGGACAGCCTTTAAGACACCATTAGGCATTCTCCCTATAGCCTAGTATATGGAAAATCATGTCATTTACCTGTAGAAATAGAGCATAAGGCATATTGGGCAATTAGAGAGTTAAATATGGATCTTAAGGCTGCTGGAGCTAATAGATTGTTGCAATTAAGTGAGTTAGAAGAGTTTAGGTTAAAGGCTTATGAGAATTCTAAGATTTATAAGGAGAAGACAAAACTTTGGCATGATAAGCATATAAATCATAAGGAATTTGAGGTTGGACAACAAGTTTTGCTCTTTAACTCACGTCTAAAACTTTTTCCAGGAAAGTTACGCTCTAGATGGTCTGGTCCTTTCACAATTGTTAAAGTTTATCCATATGGCTCTGTTGAACTACAAGGTAATTCTGACACTTTTAAGGTTAATGGTGCACGACTGAAGCCTTACTTGGCTAGCGAGATGGTGCCCAATGCAGTGACATACTCCTTGGAAGATCCTTCTGAAGCATGAATACTATGGAAGTCAAGCTATAGACTCTAAACAAGCGCTACTTGGGAGGCAACCCAAGCACTTTTAATTGTTTATTTAAATTTTCTCATTTAGTTCTATTTATGCTTGTTCCTTTTGTTTTTCTTTTGCAGATACTAGAGACTGTAATGAGGCTGTGCGATAATTAAGATGAGTCTCTTATGCATGTTACCTGCTCTGCTACGTGCTACTGTAACCTGCTATTGCTATGTCCTGCCACTTCCTTCACCTATGTGTTGCTGCCACGGGCTACTCCTCCAGGTTGTTTCTCTCTAAGTTTTTATATTTCTTAGGTTATTGCTACAATTTCCCCTTTCTCATATAGTTTGAGTATATTTAAACATTGAGGACAATGTTTGGAATAAGTGTGGGGGAGAGGCTTGAGTATGATGTGATACATAGCGCTGGGATAGCTGAAGTACATGTTTAGGAAACAACTTTCTGATTTGCTGTTTTGGAAATGTTCGTTTTATAGGGGAGGTTCTGTCAAAATTTGCATAGACTATCATATGAATATTCACATACTACAATTGTTGTCTAACATTGACTTCAAGGCAATTCTATTGGTAAAACTCGACTGAAATGAAAAAAAATGAGTTTTTGAAAATGAACTTTCTTACGTTTTCCATTTTGTCGCAAGTTAAAGGTTTTTTTTTTTGAACTGATATGGAGAATTGCATAGTATCATTGTGTAAGTGTTTGGCAAGTGGTAAGACTGGTTATTTAAGATTTGATTATGATTTACTTGGTGGACAGTTATAACCAATGTGAGACTTTTTTTGAACCTTTTAATAGACTAAAACATTTATCTTAGTCTCCTTTTTTCTCATGAGTGTATGCTAGTTCCTGGTGAAGTATTGACTCTTGAATTTGCCTTGGTTTCTTCGAGACCACATTGAAACTTGAACATACATAAAAATGATGAAGGCATTTTTTTTGTTGAACCACATTAAGCCTAAGCCACCTACGTTATTATATCCCTTTCTAAAGCCTAAGTGAGCCTTAAGCCTACTTCTTTTGTATAAACCGCATTACAAGCTTATTCCCTAAACACAACTTTTACCTAAGCTTTGAGCTAGTGGAATATATGGACGTAGTTTAAATGAAATTATTTGTCGTTTATATATATGTACGTAATATCATTATTTTTCAATTTTGTTTTGTCAAAAAAAAAAAAAAAAAAAAAAGAAAAAAAGAAGAAGAAGAGAAACAGAGTTGAAAACAAAATTGATGACAGAATATGAAAAGAAAATAAAGAGAGAGAAAAGAAAGAAAAGGTTGATATTTAGAGTGAAAATGAGTTCGGCGGGAAAGTTTATTATTGGATACACCTATTGTTAACATTTGAGTAGTTGGAGTTTTGATTGTGGCCATTACTTTTGGCCTTATTATAGAATGTATACTCCACTAGTCTTAAAGCTTTTGAGCACCAAATCCCAAATACTTCCTACCCTTTACCCGAGCCTTACATTACAACCTTGCTAAAGTCCTTTTGATTTTTGTATGCTCTATGTCTTCTTAGTGGTGGAGAATTGAACGATATGCAAATTTAAAGATAATATATTTCATTTCGAGTCGACCTTGTAGGTTATGAGTGATAATTGTTATACCCTAAACACATGAGTGATCATAATATTTTATTTTTATTTGCACAACTAAAGTGAGGGTTCACCAAGTTAATTGCTCAATTACTCAATTCTTGAATATGGTTGTGGTAAGACTGAATGGAAACACTAATACATGAAGTACTATGCTTTTTAAGAATTGGTTGGTCTTTGGCTCATTGCTTGTGACGTCTAAATAATATTGAACTAAAATTATTTTGAAATCATATTTTTTTGTCTTTGTGAAAACTTTCAGTTGAGTTATGGCTACTTATAATAGGATTTGCCTGAAAAGTCAGTCAGATGAGAAGTTAAAATTTATAATGACAAATAGAAGCTAGTATTATAGTCCTAGTTTGCTCGAGGACTAGCAAACCTTAAGTGTGGGGGAGTTGATAAGTCTCTATTTTATATATGATTTCTGCCTGTTATATTGCATTTTAGTATAAGTTTTGAGACTTATAATATGTTTTCTTCTCGTATTTTAATATTTTAACAGTTAAGTTACTTGAGTTACAAAGTTGATTTAAAATATGAAAAATACGCTTAAGAAATTACTTGCTTGATTTTAATACTACTTATACATGCTAATTTGATTTATCTAATATTTATAATAGTAGTATTTGTTTATTATGCAAATAATTTATTTTGGAGCTTAAGTGTTTATTACTTTATTAAATTATTTGTAGGAAAATGAGAAGAAGAAAAAGAGAAACAAAAGAATGAAAGTAAAAGGAGAAAAAGAAAATGGGCCAAAACCCATTATTGAAATAAAAAAAAAGCCACGCACGAAGGAAGGAGGAATAAAAGTGAAACCTAAGACTAAGGACAAAAGACAGCAGCACAACAGAAGACGAAGAACGCAGCACGCAGAACCGAGGTGACGGAGGCGAAGCGATTGATGCAAATTCATCATATGAATATGGAGTTTATCTTTCTCCTCTCTTAGTTAGTTTATGTTATTTAATTTCATCAGTTATTATGTTTAATTTCAGATTTTTAGTTTCAATTGGTTTGTTTGATTTAGTTGTTATGTCTAGCTAAATTCCTTTGTTCTAGGACTAGATGTAGTCTTTTAATTTTCTGTTAATGAATTGAATTATTGTTTGGGTTTATCTATTTCAATTGTAATTTGATAATTTTGGTTTGATTTCGTATAATTGATTTGGCCAGTTGATTATATGTTTAAGGTATTGGATTAGTAGCGGGAGTGAACTTCCAATATTAGTTCGTGAGATTATTAAACGCTAAGAAGTATAATTTTAGGAATAGTTATACTCTTAGGGTGGTCTTTTATATGAATTCTTATTCTTAATGAGTTTGTTCTAAATTTTATGACCACGGAAGTAGGCATAAGTTTAGTATTCAAATATACGTTTTCCGCCTTGGAAGAGGGGTTAATATACATTAGGAATTCGACCATTGCAATACAATAGTCTTTAACCCAGCAATTAGTTTAATTTCATTGTAGAAAGTAATTGGCGAAATCTAAGTCCTAGAACCATTTCTTATACTTGATTTATCCCTATTGTCTATTTTATTAGTCTAGTTTATCACCACCAATCACTATTTCTGGATCGTCTAGATAATATTAGTGTCTCTTAATTTGGTAGTTGATTATACCTCCTTGTGGGAAACGATATCTTGCTTACACTATATTTATTTTAATTGACATGTACACTTGCGGTATTTTAAGGTACATTTAGGACCGACCAAGTTTTTGGCGCCGTTGCCGGGGAGGCAATAGTTCAATATCATACTAAAGGGATTTTGATATTAATTTAGACAAAATATTTCTTAGTACTACTTGTTTATTTTTACGTCTACTTGTTTTTTTTTTTTTAGCTAGTCTTGTGTTGGTTAAATTAGAGTGCCATTGTTTTTATTATTAATTTTAGTTGATTTCATAATTTAGTGTTAGCCATTAGTTTATACATTTTTCTTCTCATATTTTGCATTAGTTTAGAGAGCTGCATTGTGTGTCTTTACATTTAGAAGTTATTCAACATTGATTTTGGTGATTAATCTCTATTGTTTTATCCATTCTAACTTTTATTTTTAACAACTTTATGCTCTTAGCTTTTATTTGCATTCTGCCACTAGTCTTGGTTTATGAATTATTAGTACTTTATTATTAGTGTATGCCACGTACTAATCGTTCTTTGGTTTCATTTGATCCAGAGATTGAAAGAACGGCTCGTGCACTAAGGAAACAGAAAAGGTTGGAGCAAATACAAAAGCTGCCAGATTTTGATTTGGAGTACATCTTCTCTGAAGCATCTGACAATAGACCGTAGTTCGTGCAATCATCGCCGGCAAGGAGTCCGATAAACTCCATATTTCAGATTTAGAGTTGTTTTCTTAGTTCTTACGAAGATTTTATTTCACAATTCTGATGTTACTTTAACACTTGTATAAATGTTGAAGTTAAGTTGTTGTTGTAAGCAAAGTATTTTATAAATTAAAAGCAATCAGATCTTGGTTTATTAATGCTAGTTCGTAAGATGGTTATTCTTAACTCTGATTATATAATACATACAAATACCAGTTTAGATTTCCGTTGTTATGAACAAGTATAAAATAAGTTAAAGAAAATTAGATTTTGCAAACACCTTATTATTTGTTCCTAATTATTTTAGCTTCAATAAAGTTTATGAAAAGAAAGTTTAAACAATAAGTTGATTATTTTATTATTCTGATTTTAGTTGAGAATCTGGTTTAGGGTTGTAATTAAGTAAGATGGGAAGTAGAAAAACTATATTACTGTTATTGGTTGGAGTTACCATCTTATTACACGAACCTGACTTTTGGACATAAGAATTTTGGACATAAGACTGGATTGGACCTAAGATTTTGGACATAAGACGTGGTTGGACTTATGACTTAATTGGTTTGGTCAAGGTAGTGGACTAATCACACTAACTAAGTTTAGTTTGCTTACCAACTCTGACTCCTAAAATACGCTAAACTCATTAGAATAGAAAAGTAACGAAAGTTCATGAACAAGGGGTTTAGCTATCGTTTATTTCGAATTATTAGATCGTTATAGTCTTCGTTACGTAGTAGTTGTTAATGTTATCAAGGATGTAGCACTAAAGTTTTATTTAACGGTTTAGGTCCCAATTTCATAAGCGGAACGTTCGATTAAGACAGCGAAAATTCTCCATTACAAGGTACGTACGCGTACCAGTTTAATTCCAAGTATTAGTATCATGATTAGGTTGCAATCTATTCTATTGGAACCTAGAAGCATGATAGGGAACGTTTGATTGTGGAGATTGTTTGGTTAGACATTTATAATTTGAAAACGATATGTTGCATTGGAATGCGTAATTCTATCGTAGTATAAATATGAGCATTATTAATCTTATCCATAGTGTAAGAAGAGTGTTACAAGAGATACGATTTGATCATTTTAACTAAGAGAACATGTAAATGACTCTATGTGGTTATGAAATGAATGGACAGTATTAAAGTGAATTATGGCAATAACTTGTAGCTGGACTCCCTACAAGTGATGAATAATGGGGGGAGTGTGGGACTTGTCCTATGATCCTACGCAGGCCTACTGTGACGACAGTAGTGTCCTTATATTTTTGATAACTCAAGTAGGCGGAAGGTTCCGTTCGATCTTGGGGGTATGCATACTAAGGTGATGGGTGTGAGACGGATAAAACCGTATTTCATTTCATCTAATAGACCAAGTTGTCTATTAAGGATTCAGTAGCCCGTATGATTCTAGTAAGATGACGGTGCCCGTTCGATGCCAAGTAAATAAAGATTAAAGGATATAACGTAACGTAGTATCATGCTTAGGATTGTCATGCGTGCATTGTTTATGCTTATATGTATTAAATGGTTCATTACGTACTCAGCATAGCTGATTGTGTGTTATTATGTGTTTGTTGACCTGTGACGAACCATTGATACTACAATGGGGAGCAGACTAGGTGTGCTGGTGCTGCTGCATGATATCAAGCATACGGGGGCTAGTCTTTAGTTTTTGAATTTAAAGCATTTGAAATTAAGTACTATTGGATTTTCTAGGACTTACATAAATGGTTTGTGGTTTGAATAAAATGGGTTGTCGACGATTCCCGAGTTGTAGTTACATTTTATTTCCGCTGCATTTCAGTTTCCGAGACAATGTTTTAAGTTATCTTCATTTCTTATTATGCCTGGCGTTTCATCGCGGCGGTAAGACTCCCAAAGTCGATGCGACGTAGTAGTGGTAGACGTGTATGGATTTTGGGGGTGTTACACTCCTAGACAAAGCATCTGCCACCACATTTTCCTTGTCTTCCTTGTACTTAGAAGAGAAGTTAAAAGATTGCAAAAACTCCACCCATTTGGCTTGTCTAGGGTTTAGCTTTTGATGTTGTCCATGTATATACTTCAATGCCTCATGATCAGAGTGAAGCACAAACTGACTTTGATGAAGGTAATGACTCCAATGGTCAAGTGCTCGAACTATTGCATAGAATTCTTTGTCATAGGTAGAGTAATTGAGCTTGGCACCACCCAACTTCTCACTGAAGTATGCAATAGGTCGCTCCTTTTGTATCAACATAGCTCCAATGTCAACCCCAGTAGCATCACATTCAACTTCAAAAGTTTGAGTGAAATCTGGAAGTGCAATAATAGGGGTATTGCACAACAAGTCTTTAATGCTATCAAATGCTTGTTGAGCTGCCTTGGTCCATGTAAACTTCCCTTTCTTGATACATTCAGACATAGGAGCTACAACACTACTAAAGTTGCCCACAAACCTTCTACAAAAAGAGGCTAAACCATGAAAGGAACGTAGCTCTGAAATGGTAGAAGGGATAGGAAAACTTTTGATTGCCTCTACCTTGGATGGATCAACTGACACACCATCTTTGGAGACAATGTAGCCCAAGAATGTAACACTAGGAACTAGGAAAAATCACTTCTCTAGCTTCCCATATAGCTTATATTTGCACAACACCTCAAATACTTCCCTTAGGTGAGTTAGATGCTCCACAACACTTCTGCTAACACAAGGATGTCATCAAGATACACCACCACACATCTGCCTAAGAAGGGCTTCAACACCTCATTCATCAACCTCTTTAATGTGCTAGGTGTATTAGTAAGTCCAAATGGCATGACAAGCCACTCATATAGCCCCATCTTAGTTTTGAAGGCAGTTTTCCACTCATCTCCTTCTCTCATCCTAATTTGATGGTAGCCACTCCTCAAGTGAATCGTAGAGAAGATAGTAGAACTATGTAACTCATGTAACCAAGATGTAACCTTCACTTTCCTCTTCCAATTCCCTATCAATCTCCTTACATTCACCAACAATGAGCCCTTTGATGTAGGAGAGGATGACAAAGGCTTGAAAGTTGTTTTCTTACTTCCCACAGTGGCAATTCATACATTTGAGCGCCCATCATACTTCACAAAGCTATCATATTGCCATGGTCTCCCTAACAAGATATGACAAGCATCCATATTGCATAAATCACATAAACCTCATCCTTCAACTTGCCAATTTCGAACATGATTAACGCTTGTTTGGTTACATTAATGCCACTATCATCACTAAGTCAATTCAACTTGTAGGGGCGTGGGTAATTAGAGGTAGGCCAGTTTAGTTTATCAATGAGGGTGGTAGACACAACATTAGCACAACTACCATTATCAATGATCAATTCACATACCCTTTGCTTCACTAGGCAACGAGTGAAGAAGATCTTTTCCCTTTGAGTGTTGTCCAAGGGAGTTGGTTGTGTATGCAACATGTGCCTAACAATGAGTTGTTGCCTTCATGGACTGGTTCCTCCTCAGAATCTACCTCATACGCATCCTCATCTTCATGATTCTTATTGTGATCACCATCATGCTCTTCTTCTTCAAAGCTTCCCCTAGCATAGTCAGCATCAATCTCTCGGATGTGTCTTAAAGTCATGACCCTACTGTTGGGACAATCCTTCAAGATATGGCCATAACCCTTGCATTTAAAGCAAATGCGCTTCTCTTCAGTAGCTAAGGGTGTGGAAGACTTCCCTTTGTCACCTTTGAACTTTTCAAACCTAGTTGTAGGTGTGGATCCACTTGCTTCATCCTTCTTGTGGCCTATTGTTTTGTCCAAGTTCTTCACAAAAGGCTTAAAGGTTGAGGCTTTCTTGGCCTTGACAAACTTCTGATGTGTGCAAGAATGACTCCACCAAGCTATCTTTAAATGCTTTCTTAGGTCGTTACATGGTTTTACTTTACTTCTAAAGTAGAGGTTTTACATGTAACAAAAAAATATGTTATTATTTAAAGTTCAGTTGTAATAAAGTCCGAAAATGTTAGATTATTTCGGTTCATTGAAGTCCTAGTTGTCATAAGTTGTAACTTAGGAAAGTTTCCTTAAAAGTTTAAAGTGTGAAGTGGCGTGCAAGGGACTCCTTGTAGCCGTGTGGTTTAGTTGAATTTAAAGAAAGATTTGCCATCGTTCCTTAAGCTTTTGTTTTCTCAAGTTCTAGCTAGATTCTAGGCTAGAATTAAGGGAGAATACTTTCCTTATTTCTTACTACAGGGCCATATGATTTGATGTACTTGGGGAGCAAGGTTTTCTTGCTTCTTCTCCTATAAATAAAGGCACCTAACCATGTAAAGGTTAGAGGATGATTAAGTTTAACCTATTCCTTGTGAATTAAAGTTTTCGGAGTGAATCCAAAGTTTAACCAGTGAATGCAAACCCTAGTTGTTGTTAATACTTGGTTAGGAATTAATAACTCCATATCCATTATTACTAATAAAGTTTAGAGTATCGTTAACTTGTCATATTCGAACTCCACCATCATAAACACTAAAAGAATCCAACTTTCAAGTAAGAGTCTAGAATAACCTTCCAAAATCATATCAAATTGGTGTGGCTGCTGGGATATAACTCAAAGGGAAGGTTATACATCCTTAAACATGCCGAAGGACATGGATGTGATTAAAGCCCTAGAAAAACAACTCGCGGATCTCATGGAGATGCAAACTGTTAACAATGCAAACATGCTTAAATTGAAGCGTGACATGCATGAATTGAGAAGCACTCGACCTACTACTTCTAATTCTTGTGTGCATAACCGAAGGAGAGAAGAAGAATTGAAACTTTTGGACCTACCATTCTTTGATGGTGATGAAGATACGGAAACATACTTGGATTGGGAAAGGAGAATGGAACGTTTGTTTGAGCACAAACAACTTGAGGATCACACATGTTTTTCCTATGCCACGCTTAAGCTTACACGATATGCTTCTCTTTGGTTTGAATCACTTCAAGCTAGGCGTGAAACTAAAGCTAAACAACCACTTGAAACTTAGACCGAATTGAAAGCTAAGTTAAAGAAACGATTTGTGCCAAGAACACATAAACAAGACTTGTTCTTAAAACTGAATTCTTTAACTGAAGGGTCTATGAGTGTTGAGAAGTATATTAAAGAATTTGAACGACTTTATATTGCTTGTGATTGTCGAGACCAAGAAGAACAAAAGATTGCTAAAGTTGTGCTTGGTTTAACTATAAACTTGGCATAATTTTGTGCAACTTCAAATCTTAACCACTTTGATGAAGTATGTTCATATGTATGTAAGTTGGAAAAACAGCACAAAGGTTCTCCCTTTGGAGAGTTTAAGATCATAAAATCCGAAACTGAAAATCCTATTGCATCTAAAGAAGGTGAGTGTTCGAAAAAAACTACACAAGAAGTTGTGGATGTTTTGAGAGGTAAGTTACTTGCTGGTGGTTCTAAGGAAACTCCTCTTAAGAAGGTGGTGTGTTACAAGTGCCAAGGGTTAGGACACATTGCTCAAAATTGTCCAAATCGTATCTTGATAACAAGGGATGAGTACTACAACTTTTGCTGCATGAAAAGAACGAAATAGAAGAGAAAGAACAAGAGGTGGCGCAACCACAAGTGCTTGATATGTCTAGTGCCGAATTTTGGAGTAATCAAGCTAAATGTAGATGTAACACCCCAAAACTTTGATTTTAAAACTATAAAACATTCATGTTTCATTAAAATATCTGAAGAAATCTTTAAGGTGTTACCGCCGCGTCTATTGTTAAAAATAAATGCAAGGCTAATTTTTAAGGATAAAATTTTAACTTACAAACCAAAGTATGAAAATAACCCAAACTAAGTTGTCTAATTTAAACCAATCCAAAACTAAACAAACCTAATTATCGGTACTATAATATTTTTTAAACTAGGTGAACTTAAAAACTATATATTTGCTCATTACTGCAACGTATTCCCTTTCACCAACCTACACAATATTAATAGGAAAAGAACAAATAAAAACAAAAACACAAAAATTAGCGAAAGCTAAGTAATTACAACTCCATCCCGTAAAATAATAATAATAAAAGTTATATTTTGAAAATAATTTTTATAGCATAATACAGACAAGTATATAATATACTTAACCATTTCAATTTATTTCAAGTTTATATGAGTCATACAACAACAAATTTAATTATTAGATGGGAATTGAACGTCAGTAGGTCGGGACTAATCCTAGTAACCACCTACTTCAACATGGGTTGTCACCCAAATAGATTAAGAGTAATGGCTAATATCGTTTTGTAGCTCGTCCCTAGTTTGCACACTCCTCACTAATCTAATGGGTATCCGCAATGCGCACCAATAGTATTAGGAGGAAAACAATAAAGAGTTGTAACAGAATAAAATCAAGTATTGTTCATCACCTATGGAGGATCCAAGTCCACAGGATAATTCCCTCAATAATATTTCCACTTTACGTGATAAATATATTTTAATAGTTATGACATATCAAATATCACATTAACATTAACAAGAACATCTTCAATTCAATAAATATTTTTTCACAACTAAACCACTTCATAAAATTATAATAATCAACGTCCATAATTCATAGTAACCAATACATCTAGAGCCTCATAGAGTCACAATAACTACTACAAAAAGGGAAAAGATAACTGTTAATTAAGGCTTTACATAACAGTTTTGAGGTGTTATCCAAGTCAATGTAATGTAAAGTAAACATAACACCTGACGAAAGTGTTATGTTTGCCAAAGAAAACATAACAGTCATTTACAATACACGTTATGCGGCTAGATAACACATTTTGTAAATAAGTGTTATGTTTGCTATTTATATGACAAATTGAAAAAAGGAAAATTTAACACTTATCTTGAATAACTGTTATGTTTTCCTATAATATATATAACATATATAACCTATAACTGTTATCTATGATATTTTAAAAAAAAAAAATCAAATCATCATTTCACGCATATATTGACAGACGCAGCACAACAATGTTGTACAGTACAATTCCTTTTTTAACAGGATAGTACAATACCTGTATCTATTGTATAATTAATACTCAAGCCATAAGATCTTACAACCAATAAATTGAATATGATATTCTAAAATTCCAAAATTCTTTATATCACAAAATAATTCAACTAATACTCATAATTCTAAACTTCTAAAAAATTACTATATATACATATCAATAATAATCTAAATCATAAACAAGATCAAATCTAATTCAACTAATATTCATACTTCTTGCAGTATCATAATTCAAAATTTGCTGCACCTGCTTCAGGACTGTTTTTATTTCTTCATTGTAGTCAAGCTTCGAAGCTACATGTAGATCCTTTGCTGCCTTTTTCCATTGTCCAAGCATTGCTCTTGTCATGCCACGAGTTTTGTACCCTTTAGCAGAATCAGGATTTATCTACCAAAAGGAATATGTAGAATTAGAGAAATACGCAAGGTGCCATAAACATGTATTAAGTGGCTCAATCTGCTGTTACATAATCAACAGCTTGTGAGCAAAAGGAACATACAGTAAAATAGGCAGGCAATTATCTATTTCAACATACCATAAAGTAGGTAGGTAATTATCTACTTCAAAATACCAATATCTAGTGAGCAGGTAATTACTTCTTCAAATACTACAGCTATAAATAACATATTACAGACTTCTAGTAGAAATGCAATATCCAAAACAATTAATCAGCTATTCAAGCAGAAAACTTTATCGAATCTGCACTATTCAAGAAGCTTTTATAGGAGCAAAAACAATCCGTTTGATACAGAGAAACATTACCGATTCACAGTGATGTATCAAATCACTAATTCGTACACACCCTTTGTTGATCTGTAAGCATTATTTGTCAGACTCAGGACACAAATAAAGTTATCTAAGATGGCACGACCAAGATCAAAAGCACACCAGAGTTCTCAATCACTGGTTTTACTTTTCAACTCCTATAAAAGCTTCATGGAAAAAGCCTCATGAAGCATTAGTAAAGAATTGCATGCAATAAACCACCTAATACAACACATTGTGCCCCCATGAACCTTTGATACCATGAATGCAATCCCTTTCATATAAATATATGACATTGCCAAGTTTGTCTCGAAAAATCTATGAAGCACAAAGGCGAAAGAAAGTAAAAACATAGTTAATAGTATGGCCATATTAACAAAGGAATCACAACTCACAAGGACTCATCTTTCACTCACGGTGTTTTACAACTATAATTTTATGCATAACATCACCATGATAACAATGCCATGTGGATGTTAAACTAGAAAGAAGAAGAAAATCTCCTTTCAAGCTTAGCCAAAAGGAAATAGAAATAGTAAAAAAAAAAAGTAGGAAACGAAGAAACGGACCTGCACTTTTATATGCCTAGGTCTGGTGATATATTTCTCAAGCAAGATTGTGTATGTTAGTTGTGTATGTTAGTTGTGTACGTTAGTGGATTCTTTCTTGGGGCAGAGGGGGGTGGATGGTGGTTGTGTATCTTAGTTCTGAAACTGATCTTCTGCAATGTTTTATGGTGAAAAGTATTTTTAAACTTCATTTTGCTGATAAAAATACTTATCCATCAGATGTGTTCTCCTTGGCGTTAGTTGTGGGGCAAATATCTCGAATTATGTGGCTAGGAAAGCTGTTGAATCTGGGAAGCTGCTCGATCCGGTGAAGGTTAGTTGTGGCACAGGTTTTAATGTACCCATTCTTTATTGGCAGCGTTCCCACGCATTCAGAGATAAAGTTTGCCAATTCATACTTCTATGACAAGGCTATGTGTGTGCTTGCATGGAATTTGCTACCCTTTATATGCTTTTGAAGACCCCTCAAGCCCAGGCATGTGTGCAGAAGATATTGCCATCTGGGTTAAGAAGTACATCTCAATTCGTGGTCATGAATTCTCTTAGTGAGTTGCAGATTCTTAAAAGACGTTTCAAGATTGCGTCTTTAATGCTGATCTTGAACTCATGTATTATGAGATTATATTGGAGAGTCAAAGCTGCTGTAATCAAAATAGGGAATCGGCATCAAAGGGGGAATTTTCTTGTTTACCTTGAACATAACGAAGAATGGGATAACAAACATTTTTAAACGAAACACAAATCCTCCATGACCATGTAACTGAACTCAAGTACGATTCCTCTTACATGATTTTTCTAAGACCCAATAGTATCTTATGAAGATATTACATTTCCCGACTCTTCACAAACTTTGCTTTAAGACTTAAGAGACTAGCTACCACCATAATTGACAGAGAGTTCTGAAAATTAACTTGATCATCCTAAAAAATTATCAAGATCACCGATCGAATTAGTATCTGTATGTCACATTACTAGTACAAATTACACTATCAACGTGACAATAAATTCTGAACGAGCAAATAATAGGCTAGTTACTTGACAACAAATAGAGCAACAAATATTATGAGTCATTACTCATTATCATTAACCAACATTCCAATATAACGGTTCTAACAAGAAGACAAATACAAACCCCACATTGCATACATCAACATCCAAATAACACAACTAGATAGAACCATTTTGCAATTCTTCAAAAAACTAAGTAAGTCAATTAAAACTGATTAAAAAAACTCCCAGCAAAATTAGGCCTCACCTTGAGAATTCTGCAAGCAAAATACTTATGACCAATAAAAGGTTTTTGTCTCGCAGTTTCAAGCCTGCAAATTCCAGCCCCACATGAACAACAAGTATAAGGTGGTTGACGATGAATCAAAATCTCTTCTTTCTTCAGTTTATGACACCATTTGAAGTATCTGCAGTGCATTTCCTACACCCAAATTTTTAGTTTTTTAATTAATTAATTTTTAAAAATGAGAAAAAAAGGAAAGAAAATATGGGTAATCGAAACACTGACATATTTGTTAGGGCAAGAATAAAAGTGTTGATTTTTTTCTGGGAATCAGCTTAATTATGCGGAATCCTCCACCACAACGGCAATAAGTAGGTGGGAAATTCTGAGTAAATGTGATTTCTGGGGTTGATGATGAAAATGATGGCTTCCCACGACCAAATTAACCTACGAAAAGAACCCGACTAAAAAGCTAGAAAATGGGGGGAAAGGGAAACCGGTTGTGAAAATTACAACTTGAAAATTACGAATTACCTGTAATGAAATTGCGAATTGTGATGTAGCAGTCAGTTTCTCCCAATACAATTTGCTAGGTAGATTGAAATTGCGAATTGTGATGAATTTTTGACGTTGTCTGCTGCAATGGAATTGAGGTGTGATAGGCGGAACGTCGTCGGAGATGAGAGCCGAAGGTAGTAAGTGATGATGTTTGTTTTCTGGTAGAATTTCGTCTGCCTGGAATTCCAGGTAATTCAAGAATCGTTCGTATAAGGAAGAAGAAGGGTTTACATACACAACTTAGAACTTGAAAACGGGGGTTTAGAGCCAAAATTCAAGATTACGTACTTAGTGCTCCTTATTTTTAGCCATGACAGTTTTTTTTTTTAATTTAATTATTTTGACAGATTTATTATTATTAATAATAAAGCAAAGATAACAGTTTTTATATTCTCATGAAAAAATTAAAACATCATGCATAATATTTTCATAGCAAAGATAACACATATTAAGATATGTGTTAAATGATATATTATCAATACAATCTAAGATAACATTTCTACAGTTAAAACGTTAAATTTAGACTTTACATAACAGTTGGTTAAATAAGAGTTAATTTAAGGGTGTTATGTTTGTGCTTTTTTGTAGTAGTCATATAATATCGTTCGTAACATCATTAACTCACTAGTTCTACCCGTTAATTTACATTATCAACATTAGTGTACTTTTTAGCATGATGGTTACATATTTGCATATAAATTCAAAGATAATAACAAAATACTAGTAGATACATATGTATTATACGCAGGGATAGTATGTATTATAAATATAATAATAATTTTAGTCATAACAAGTACTAATACTATTTATGTCACATAATATACATCTAACATAAACATAGAATAACACAACCACATGTATTACACATAGCACATACAATTCCTAACAGGATTCTAGTTGTTGATGGACATTGTGAATTACCTCGAACGCGTCCAAAGTATAGCAATATCAACTAAAATTCGCCTCCTACGAAGTTTCCGTCTACAGCAAATAATATTACCTAAAGTTAGTCACTTGATATAATATCTCGAAAATAATTAACCAAAGTTAAATAATCAAATCTGGAATAAAATAAGATCATTTGCAAGGTTAAAAAGTATAAAAAACTTTTGAAAAGTTCATATATTTTTGGTAAAAAAATCCTGACTTGCATATGAATTCAACATAATTCATACACATGTTTCCTACCTAATACACTAAAGACAAAACTTCCTTTTCCTTTTTCTTTTTTTTTTCTATAAAAAAAAATTACCCAAAGCTTAAATAAGAAAGTCAAGAATTTTTTTTTCAAATACTTGTACACGACATAGAAGACAGAAAAAGGTAATTAAAGAAGAAACCACAAGGAAGAAGAAAGAAGATAGGGTATGGTGGTCAGTCGATGCTCCGGCAAAGCCTTGACATAACACGCACACAAGATGGTGTTTCTGTAACACTCCCAAAATCCATACACGTCTACATACTACGTCGCATCGACTTTGGGAGTGTTACCGCCGCGATGCAACGGAAGACATAAGTAGAAATACGGTAACTCAAATTATTGTCTCAAAACTAAATTGCAGCGGAATTAAAAATGTAAATACAACTCGGGAATCATAGATGACCATTTTATTTAAATTAAACCTCAAATCATTTAAGAATGTTCTATAAAATCCAGTAATACTTAATCCAAAATGGTTAACTTCAAAACTAAAGACTAGCCCCCGTATGCTGGATATCATGCAGCAGCACCAGCACACCTAGTCTACTCCCCATTGAAGCGTCAATGGTTCATCACATGTCAACAAACACATAATAACACACAGAATCAGCTATGCTGAGTACGTAATGAACCATTGAAAATATATGAGCATAAATGATGCACACATGAACAATCTAATGTATGATACTATGTTATGTCACAGACCTTAAATCTTTCTTTATTTGGCATCGAACGGGCACCGTCATCTTACTAGAATCATACGGGCTACTGAATCCTTAATAGACAACTTGGTCTATTAGATGAAATGCAAACACGGTTTTCTTCCGTCTCACACCCATCACCTTAGTATGCATACCCCCAAGATCGAACGGAACCTTCCGCCTACTTGAGTTATCAAAATATAATGACACCACTGTCGTCACAGTAGGCCTGCGTAGGAGTGTAGGACAAGTCCGACACTCCCCCCATTGTTCTTTACTTGTAGGGAGTCCAACTACAAGTTATTGCCATAATCTTCTTTTACTACTATCTATTCTTTTCATAACTTCAAAGAGTCATTTACATGTTCTCTTAATTAAAAGCTCAATCTTATCTCTGGTAACACTCTCGTTACACTATAGATCAGATTAAAAATGCTTATGTTACACTACGATAGAACTTCGCATCTCAATGCAACATATTGATTTCACGTTACAAACGTCTAACCAAACAATCACAATCAAATGTTCCCTGTCATGCTACTAGGTTCCAATAAAATGAACTGCAACCTAATCATATACTAAAACTTGGAATTAAACTGGTACGCGTACGTACCTTGTAGCGGAGAATTTTCGCTGTCTTAATTGAACAAGCTGCTTATGAAATTGGGACCTAAACCATTAATACAAAGCTTTAGTGCTACGTCCTTGATAACACTAACAACTACTACGTACTAAGACCATAACGATTTAATGATTCGAATTAAACGATAGCTAATACCTTATTCAAGAACTTTCGTTACTTTTCTATTCTAGTGGATTTAGCATCTTTTAAGAGTCAAAATTAGTGAGCTACTAAACTCAGTTCGTGTCATTAGTCCACTATTTTACCAAACCAAATAGGTCATAAGTCCAGCCACGTCTTATGTCCAGAAGTCCAGTCTTACGTCCAAGAATTAGGTCTCATGTCCAAAAGATAAGTCATAAGTCCAAGAGTTAGGTTTCATGTCCAAAAGTTAGCTCATATGTCCAAAAGGTATATGTCCCACAAATCAGGTCACGCATAATAAGATAATAACTTTAACTAATAACAGTAATACACTTTTCCTACTCCCATCTTATTCCAATACAAACCTTAACAAGATTTTTAACTTAAAAACAGGATAATAATTTAACTAGTTAAACAGTCTTATAAATTACTACACAACTTTACTTACTAATTACTAATTAGTAATTACAACTTACGAAAAACAGTAAATATAAAAAATAAACTAATAAAACTGATATAATGAGTTAAGTACATACTTCCTCCGTTCCATTTTAAATGAAACGTTTGCTTTTTCACGCAACCCAACGCGCTTCTTTAGTCATTAATATCTTTAGTTGTGTAAACGTAAAAAATATAAAAAAGTTATAATTTGATAGTATACATCGAGACGAATCTAACAAGATCCCACTTGACTATGTTTTTCTTTATATAATAGCGATGAATTAGAGTTAAAATTGATTAGTGAATAGTGTCATTTCATCCAATGTTTCATTTAAAACAGAACGGAGGAAGTAATAGGTTTATACCACTGACTTTCGCCGGCAAAAGAATTCCGGCGACCAACTTCCGACGACGACGCACCCTTTCCGCCGCCTACTCGCGCGGCCACAACACTCAACCGGCACGCGCACAGCCTTCGCGCACACACCCGACGGACACCTTCGCACCCCCCTTCGTTTCGTCGCCCAAACACACTCACGCGACCCAGATCTGTCGCGCCACCACACTCGCATGACTCGGACTCTTCGCGCAACCCCAACGCAGCCTTGCGCACAACTCTCGAACACCGCGACCCTCGTCGCAGCCCTCGAACCACGAGCAGCGCACAAAACCTCGAACCTTCTCGACGGAATTCGCACAAAACCACTCTTCGCACGACCCTCGAACAACTTTCTCGCAACCCTCGATGGAACCCCGTCTCGCACCAACACCACTCACGCACAAACACACAAGCGACGAGTGGGAGGAGGCGAGAGGAAGAGCAGCGAGAGAATCAGAGAGAGGGAAGGTGAAATCGGCTAAGGGAGAGGGAGGGGAGAGAGAAAAAAAATGGCTTGGGAAAGAGGGAAGGGTTTAGGGTTTTGTGATTTTCCTTCTCCTTTTCCTTTTTATACTCCCCTTCAACCCTAGGTTAAGTAAAATCAGTTTAACCTTTTTAAAAACTCCAAAAATTTCCTAAACCAACTTATATTATCAATATTTTATTCCTATTATTTTGTAAATAAACTAAAATACCTTTTATTAACTTCTTTATATTTTCTTAATTAATACGAAATAACTCCCAAAATACGGAGTATTACAGTTTCCCCCCTTTTTTTTTTAACCTCGAATAATAACAGCTATGGGAAATTCAGATGTGACATTGAAACTTACCAAAGAGATGAAGAAAGTGTAATACATGAGAATTTTTGGGTGTTTGGGGATATATATATGTATGTAAATATACGGTTTTCACTAAAAGATAAGTATTCAAAAAAAATTCAATCCTTTCCCAAAACCAACTCAAGTTATAATTTCAGAATTTTCTTTTCTCTCTATTTTTCTATTTGAACGAAAAGGTGATATAATTTGATTTTCATTAAGCAATTTGATTTTCTTGATAAAAAAAATCTGGTATTAAAAAAAACGAATTTCTTAAAAATCTAATTATTACTATTATATTTTATTTTTTTTAGAATTTTATATTTATAAAATCTTATTATAACAAAATAAATTTCATAAAATAGTTATAAAATTTGGCATATTACATCTACTCCCCCATTAAAAGAAAGTTCGTCCTCGAACGTTAACGCTATCACTCGCTACTAATATGCAAACAAAAAGTTAGTATCACATTCTACCCCCCTCCCCCAAAGAGTTTCGTCCTTGAAACTCAAGCGTACCTGCTGAAAATGTTCGGGATATTGGTTTCATATCATCTTTGGCTTCCCATGTAGCCTCTTCCTAAGTTTGACTTGACCATAACACCTTTATTAATGTTACCCCCTTGTTCCCAGTACTTCTCGTTTTGGTATCAAGCATTCTAATTGGGCGTTGCTCAAAGGATAAGGTCTCATCTAATTCAATGGTTTCAGGTTGAATGATATGGGTATGATCATGGACATATCTTCGAAGTTGAGACACATGAAAGACCTTATGGACATTGGCTAACTCCATTGGGGTAAGGTTAATCTATAGGGTACTTCCCCAATTCGCTCCAAGATCTCATATGGTCCAATGTAATGCGGACTCAACTTTCTTTTCCTACCAAATCTCATGACCCCCTTTGTTGATGACACTTTTAACAAAGCTTTCTCTCCAAGCTCCAATTCCATCTCCCTTCTATTCTGATCAGCATAATCCTTTTGTCTATCTTAAGCTGCCCTCATGTGCTCCTGAATAAGCCTAACTTGTTACGTTGTTTCTTCAATCATCTCAAGCCCTAAAGTCATCGTCTCACTTATGTCACTCCAATACAAATGACTCCTACATTTCCGCCCATATAATGCTTCATACGGTTCCATCTTTATGCTTGAGTGATAATTATTGTTATAGAAAACTCTATAGTAGGCAAATAATTATCCCAGGATCCTCCAAAGTCTATCACGCATGCTCTCAACATATCCACCAAAGTTTGAATTGCTCTCTTTGTCTGTCCATTTGTTGCAGGGTGAAAAGTTGTACTAAACTTGTGCAATGTCCCAATGCTTGTTGTAACCTCTCCCAAAACTTAGACACAAATCTCGAGTCCGAGTATCCTTCATTGCTATAAACCTGGCCGACTTTGTCAAACGATCCACTATAACCCATATAGCATTCTTAGCTGACTTAGTAATAAGTGGTAATCCTCTCACAAAATCCATTGAAATAGACTCCCATTTCCAACTCGGCACTTCTAAAGGTTGCATCCACTAGTAGAAAAACGTTGATTTGCGTCGGACATGTGACCCCTATTTGCGCCGGACTTGGGGTATGACGGCACAGGTCTCGACGCAAATGACCTATTATCGATCTGCGTCGTATGCGGAAACAACGCAGATATTTTAGCTATTTGCGTCGCACGTTGTATACGGTGCGACGCAAATTTCTCTTCACAATCCACAAACTACACACTACAACGGGAATTTGCGTCGCACATTGCACATGGTGCGATGCAAATCAGGTAATTTTATTATAAAAAAATAGACCCTGCGTCGCACAGTATTGAATGTGCGATGCAAATTGGTAATTTTATTACAAAAAAAAATCTCATATCCAAATTAAAAATGAAATACACAGTAATTTTACATACAAACAAGAAATACAAGAACAAAACCATGAATAATGCATTAATCTGAATCGAAACAACGAAATAAGTACAAGAATGTAATGAGCGAGGAACGCAAATTTGAATAGAAATTACAAGAAAATACAAGAAATGAGTCTGTTTTCTACTAGTGCTCGTTGCTCTGTTTCGTGAACCACCAAACCACATCTGTTCGTGGCTGCTGCCGCTACTGTTGGTATGGGCGCTGCTGCTGCCGCTCTGTTTCAATCTTCCTCCTCATATTGCTTGTGTTTTTTAAACGAAAAAATGGAAAAAATGGAAAAAATGGAAAATGAAAAAAAAAAACGAAAGGTCATCAGTTGAAAGTTTTTGTTTTTAGATCTAAAAATGAAAAAAACAATTTTCAGATTTGAAAATTAAAATCGAAAATCAAATCTAAAAAATGAATAAAAAAATGAAACCCTAAACAAATCAGCACACGAATGGCGATTTCTACTGCAAAACCCTAAAAAAATCGTACTTGTGTAGTCGCCGAAAAGAAATCCAAATCGAGTAGTTGGAATCAATTTCTTCAATGGCGATTTCGAGTGAATACTGGAAAAATCGAGTAGTTGTGCTCCATTATTTACCTTGGTCGTGTTCTGCCATAAAACTTTCTTCAATATCGAGGCGCTGAGTTGAGGAGAGAGAGAGAGAGAAAGAGGGAGAGGCGCTGAGTTGATGAGAGAAGAGAAGGAGAGGCGTTGAGTCAAGAAGGAGGGACAGTGGGAATGTGAGGGAGAGGCGCTAGGGTTTAAAAATTTTAGAATTAGGTGGGCGCGGATGGATACATACGGGGCCCAAGTAATTTGCGTCGAATGGGCCTAGAGCTCCGACGCGATTCAGTCTTTTGCAACACATCTTAAAGATGTGCGACGTAGATTGGCCTCCGTTTCTCCGCACTACAACGCAACAATATGCGTCGCACCACAGCAACATGCGACGCACAAAGGCAATATGCGTCGCACACACAGAGGGTGTGACGCATATTGCTCGTATACCTGATATTTTTGTTGATGTTTGCATCGTACACTGTGTGGCGTGCGATGCAAATAGGGTTTTTCTACATGATATCATTCCACCAGGTCTCATATGGCGAATCTTCACTTTCTGACACGTCAAACACTTTGCAACGAACTCGAACACTTCATGTTTCATGTTTTTCCACCAAAAAAAGTTGCTTCCAATCCTTATAGAGCTTATCTCCTCCAGGACGCACAGAATATGGCGTATTATGAGCTTTTTTCAAATTCATTCTTTTTAACTCCTCATCCTTAGGAGCACACCATCTTGCCCTATACTTCACAACACCATTCTCATCGATGTCAAACTCAATGACAACTCCATCTTCCTTAATTTTCTTAATCTTCACCATCCACTCATCACTACCTTGCTTCACTCGAATCTCAACGAATAAGGTGGGTTCCACACATAGTGCATTCAATTGAGCTTCTACTTTCCCTTGCTCCATGACTTCTAAACTCAAGCTCCTGAATTCTTCACACAATCTCTCAGATAGCACCATTATGTTCATCGCATGACTAGTCTTCCTACTCAACGCATCGGCAACTTTATTTGCTATACCCTCATGATACAATATCTCTAAATTATAATCCTTAAGGAGTTCAAGACATCTCCTCTGTCTCATGTTCAACTCCTTCTCAGTAAATATATACTTCAAACTTTTATGATCAACGAAAATCTTACATGACACACCATACAAATAATGCCTTCAATTCTTCAATGCGAATACTACAACAGCTAACTCTCAATCATGAGTAGGGTAATTCTGTTCATAAGGCTTAAGTTGTCTCGAAGCATATGCTACCACCTTACCATGTTGCATCAATACACATCCTAACCCATTCTTAGAAGCGTCACTATACACCTCAAAAGCTTCTAATCCAGATGGTAACGTCAAAACTGGTGCTGAAGTAAGTCTTTGCTTCAATTCTTGGAAAGCTTTCTGACACTTCTCATCCCACTGAAATCGAGTTATTTTCTTCATCAAATTTGTCAAAGGTTGAGCTACTTTTGAGAAATCTCGTACAAACCTCCTATAGTAGCCAGCAAGTCCTAATAAACTTCTAATCTCTGTCACATTACTAGGTCTCGCCCATTCTCTTATTGCTTATATCTCTGATGGATCTACAGCAACACCTTCCTTCGAAATCACACGACCCAAGAATGCAACTTTCTCAAGCCAAAACTCACATTTTGATAACTTAGCATACAACTTCTCTCTCGAAGTATCTCCAAAACTTTCCTTAAATGACCTTCATGCTCTTCTTTGTCCTTCGAATACACCAATATATCATCTATGAACACCACCACAAATCTATCTAAATAGGCTGAAAGTCCTATCATAAGATCCATAAATGCTGCAGGTGCATTAGTAAGTCCAAATGGCATCACTGTGAACTCATAATGCCCATACCTCGTACGAAACGTGTTTTTGGTATTATCTTCCTCCGAAATTCTCAATTGGTGATACCCAGACCTCAAATCAATCTTAGAGAAAATTCCAGCACCCTTAAGTTGATCAAATAAATCCTCAATCCTAGGCAATGGGTACTTATTCTTTATTGTACATTATTCAACTCTCTGTAATCAATACACAACCTCAAGGTTCCATCCTTCTTTCGAACAAATAACACTGGTGTCCCCAAGGTGAAACACTTGGCCTAATGTACCCTTTCTCCAATAATTCCTCCAATTGCACTTTCAACTCTTGCATCTCTGCAGGTGCCATCCTATATGGTGCCTTAGAAATAGCTCCAGTTCCAGGCACTAGGTCAATTTAAAAGTCCATTTCTCTCACTGGGCATCCCTGGAATTTCTTCTGGAAAAGCATCTTGGAACTCACTCACCACAGGTATTTGAGATATCTCTCCATCCTCCACACTCACGTCATTCAAATGGCATAAATAGATGGGGTAAGCCCTTCCTAATATAGGTTTTGAATGACATGGCTGACACAATACTGACTCCAGGTTTAGAAACAATTCCTTGATAGGATATTCTATTTCCCTTTGGCCCCCTAAGAGACACCTTTTGAGTATGACACTCTATCCTAGCTCTATACTTAGCAAGCCAATCCATTCCCAATATTACATCAAAGTCGGGTAGGTCAAACTAAATAAGATCAACAGGCAAATCAGATCCTAATATGGTAATGGGTATGTCTTGGTATAAGGAACTACTTCTCCTGAAGGTATTGTGATGAAAGTTTGACACAAGATTGAGGGACACAAGTATTTCAAGAAATGAACTAGCAATGAAATAATGAGACGCCCCAAAATCAAAAAGCAAGTAAGCAGGGTTAGAGTTTACGAGGAAAGTACCCGTCACAACATTGGCTTGTGTGTCTGCTTCATTCTGGTTTCACATAGATTCTTCATTGTTGCCTCGAGCGCATTTCCATTGTTGTTCTATTGTTTTTCCTCCATTTGCTCATTGATATTCTGACCATTATGTTAGTAGTGTTTTCCCTCCTTGAGCATTCGAAGCCTGACCCTGGGAGTTGTTATTGTTATAGGGACGCTTGTTGTTCTGGTTCTGATTAGTCCCATGACCATTCCTATTCCCCCCCATTGTTCCCATTTTGTCCATTAATCTGACGCTTAGGACACCTATTATCCTTATGTCCTTTCTCTCCACAAGCATAACAACTTATTGGGTCTTCTTGATAGGTTAATCCTGGGTGGCTTTTGTTACACTTCCTACAGGTAGGGTTCTGGGTATGGGATCCTTGCTGGTTTGATCTCCCCTGACCTTGGTAGTTGCTACGATTCCCTTGATAATTACCACCACCATTAGTGTGATTATTGCCCCATTATTATTGTTACCCCCATATCGAGGTTTCTTGTCATTTCCATGGTCATTTTGGTTGTTAGGTGGGTCTTTTCTCTTATTCCTCCCCATAACTTCCTCTTCACGCCTCAAAATCCTCTCAATATTAGAAGCCTTAGCATAAGCCTCCTGAAAAGTTGCAGAAGTTGCTCCCCAAGTCTGGTCTGAATTCTAAATGCTAACCATCCTCAAACTTTTGAGCCTTGGCTCTCTCATCTGGCACAACATGGCAAAATCTAGCTAACTCATTGAACTTTTGGGCATACTCTTGCACAGACATAGTACCTCCCTGGTTAAATCTAGTGAAACTCATTGTATTTTGCCTCCTAAAATGTTGAGGGAAAAATCTATCCAAATAGCAACTTTAAAAGTATTCCAATTAAATTTTTCCTGAGCTCTAAGAATAGGTCTTGACTCTCCCGCCAAGTGTGTGCATCCTCCCTCAAATAAAAGGTAGCTTGGTCTACTTTTTGAGCTTCAGGTGTCCCAGTAGCAGTGAATAACTTATCAAAGTCTCTTAGTAGTTCTCTAAGAGTAATGTGTCTTCCTTTCCTCCAAAAGGAGGTTTAAGGGTTGCTAACTTCTTTGCCATAGCAGCTTGTGGGTCCTTTCCACCGTCATTCCCTAATTGATTTTATAACAGTAAACCCATAAGTTGCGAAAGTTGTTTGAGAGATATGAGCCTCTCAAGCAGTTCAGAGGTTTCAGCCATTTGTTCAAAAGTTCTCCTACGAGATCTAGTGTATACTTGATAGGTTAGCATACGATTCCTGCACATTAGCATTGGTATTACTACATCTATTCACCCATACATGGTCTTGCACATAGTTTTATTTATTCAATACTAACATTAATAATAAGAAAATTACACGCCTCAACAAGATATATTTCATCATAACATTGCAAGACAATCTTTGCATGTTTCCACATAACATAATTTGACAAGTAAGCAACAATTATAACGAGAACTTAAACTTTATTCAACTTAAAATGAAATAGTCAAGTAATAAAATTCCTAAAAAAAACATGAACTTAGAGAATTTCTAATACTACTAAAGAACTTAGTAGACAGACCTTATTATAAATATAAATTTCTAAATCCTATGTTGAAACGGTCTTCCTAGCACGACATTTTCTTGTAATTACATCTAAATATATAAGAACGAAAATAAACAATTAATAAGCACCTGAAATAAGTGCTTTCACATTAAGGCACATAAATCCTTTTCGATCCCACTCTCATAATTTATTTTAATGTTTATTACTTAATTTATTAATACCTATATGTTTTTTAACCTTAGACTCGTAATTATCTAACACATTTTATTAACTCCTAATTTTTATAAATTTATTATAACCTAAGCTCTGATACCAATTTGTAAAACCCCAAAACTTTGATTTTAAAACTTATAAAACATTCACGTTTCATTAAAATATCTGACCAGATCTTTAGGGTGTTACCGTCGCATCTATTATTATAAATGCAAGGCTAATTATTAAGGATGAAATTTTAACTTACAAACCAAAGTATAAAAATAACCCAAACTAAGTTATCTAATTTAAACCAATCCAAAACTAAACAAACCCAACTATCGGTACTGTAATATTTATTAAACTAGGTTAACTCAAAAACTATATATTCGCTCATTCCTGCAACGTATTCCCTTTCACCAACCTGCACAATATTAATAGGAAAAGAACAAAGAAAAACAAAAACACAAAAATTAGCGAAAGCTAACTAATTACAACTCCATCCCGTAAAATAATAATAATAAAAGTTATATTTTGAAAATAATTATTTTTATCGCATAATACAGACATGTATAACGTAGTACAGATAAGTATATATATATCAGTAGAGGATGAAACAATAAAAGTTGATGATAGTTAATATCAATCACATCAGTGGAGGATCAAAGTAGATCATAGTTAATACCAATCATATCAATGGGAGATCAAAGTAGATCATGGTTAATACCGATCATATCAGTGGAGGATCAAAGTAGATCATAGTTAATACCAAATACCATATTATATCCTTCATCATGTATGATAATGGAGGATCAAAATCGTTTACGTTTCGGTTGTTGATCTTAAAAGATAATAACATAGGAGACGGTCTTATTAAACGATCCATGTAAGAAAAACTACGTCATGTTAACATATAATCGAAGCATCATTAAATTATTATTAAGGTGTATATAAATCAATTTTGAAACTCAAACGTTAACTTAAATTGAAACAAATTATTCATGACATTGATGAATCTAATCCAAATACTCAAAAGTCAATATATAATCCATCTATTAAGTTGAATTTGTCCATAGAAGCTGCCATAAGCTCAACTTACAGTTGTAGTTAATCATCAATTTATCAAATTCGGATAAATAATTTTGATTTTGGAGTTTGGACATTCGATAATGGAGATAAAATACTTTGTTCTTTACTTCTTTGTGAACACGGAACACCTAACAATTAACAACTATAATCTATAATACCATACTCCATACTGATAAATGATTAGATTATTAAAGTCATTAAACCTGGCCATTTAGGTAGTTATTAACGTTCGCACTCTCACATACTCGTCGTCTCACTATATAACAAGAAAAAAGAGTAAAAGATAAAGAATTATAAATTAAGAAACGAGAATATGAGATTAGAATATTAAATATAATAATATATAAAGTTGAAAACTAAAGTATGATTGTGTGAAGATGGAGACATGAAGCGATGAGGTTACTTATAAAATTATAAATAGAAAAGCATGAGAAGTATGAAGTTTGTTTGAACTTTGAACTTATGACATTGTAGTATTTTGCGTTGATAGTGATTAGTGAATACTAATTAATTATTCATATGTAATACTCCGTATTTTTGGGAGTTAGTTTTTGTAAATAAGAAAATATAAAGAATAAAGCGAAAGTATTGCAATATTATTTACAAAAAATATACATTTTGAGTAAGCCTATAGTTATAACTTAAATATACAACCTACTTATTAGACCTAATTTTATTATAGTTAGGTTTTATTTAACTTTCGAAATAAATAAAATAAGAAATAGGGATTTGATTTGGGAACATATCTTATTAAATCTAGGTTTACCATTCTTTAAATAGGAGAGAATAAGAAAATATATATGAAAAAAATCAGCAAAAACCATAAACTAACTTCAGCCATTTTCCTTCCTCCTCCCTCAAATAATTTCTCTCTCCGTACTCCTTCTCCATAGTCGCTCTTCATCCTCCTCCTTCACAACAGTTAATTTCCTCCCCTGCCCTAAGTTCGTCAGCCTTTGAGTGTTGTACGAGGCTGTGTGTGTGAGCGAAGGGCGCGAGTCGAACGACGGTAGTGCGCGAGGCTGGGCGTGCGAAGGAGTTCGCGTGCGAGACCTTCGAGTGTGGGGTACGTGCGAGACAAGCGACAAGTCGCCGATGCTCTTATGTGTGCGAACGCTTAAAGGCGAGCGTCGTGCGTTGTATGCAAGGTGTGTCGAGGCAAGCCGAGGGTTGTGCAGTGTGTGTTGTGTGAGGCTCGCGTTGGGTGACGCGAGTGCTAGCGAGTCAAGGGTGTGAGCGTCAGTGCGTGCGAGGGTGGTGTGCGAAGTCGTGTGAAGCATTGAGGTTGTGTGTCAGTGCGAAGTGACGCGAGGCGTGGAGGTTGTGCATCGCTGCCGAAATTTTGTTGCCGGTGATTGTCGCCGGCGAGACTGTTTGGTAAAAAAAATATATATAATATAAATTTCTCTTTTCCCACTTAATTTAAGTGTATAACCTGGTTTTGTAATTTTAATGTAATTTGATAAAGTTATAATTTGATTAAGCTGTAATCTGATAAAGTTTGTAAATACTAACAACTTATAAATTAGGTAAAGGAAATCAAATCTATAATTATATTAGTAGTTCCTATGGTAATATTATTATTCAAATCTGATTTTTGTAAGACTTGTACATATTGGGTTAAGTTTTGGTTATTATGAATAAGTATAATATAAGCTAACTAAGTTTTGGTTATTATGATGGTGATGCTGCATGAGAAAGCGCATGCGGAGGACATACTCTAGTTTATAAACTTTTAAATGTTTTGTGAACTATATACAACTATTATAATTTACTTGTTTGTGGTTTGAATAAGAAGGGGTCAATGATGATTCCTGAGTTGTAGTTAACTTCTTATTCAGCTGCAGTTAATTATTTTAATAATGTTTTAAATTAATGTTTCATTTTGATAATTAATCCTTGCGTTTCACCACGGCGGTAACACTCCCAAAGTCGATGCGACATAGTTTAGACGTGTATGGATTTTGGAGGTGTCACATAACTGGTTGTCAGAGCCAGAAATTCCTATTTTCAAAGATGTGTTAAAAGAATTTTTAAAATGGGTAGTATGGGATAGGAGCATATAGCTTACTTTTACGTGTATTAAATCATATGAATGATTAAATCATATGAATGATTTTATTTGTAATCTTTTTTCTTGCCTTGCAATTGTAATTATATGAAATTATGTGTTGTTTGATTGATTGAATTGGTGAAAGGTTCTTGAAATCTACGAAGTATGAATAGATTACGAGGATGTACAAGGATAGGTATATATAGTGCTTAGGAGCACTAAGTTGACTCCGAATGGGTATAAAAGGTGTATCAAAAAGGTGTTGAATTAAAACCTTATTTTAAATTTCTAAGGACAAACCATTTAATTGTTGAAATTATTTTGAACGTGCTCAAGGATTTCTAAAGTTTAAAATAATCGTTTTATCTCTTATATATATATATATATATATATATATATATATATATATAATATATTATATATATATAATATATAATGTATATATATAATTTATGTCTTAAAACCTTTAATTCAACAAAAAAAAACACTTAGACTATTTCCTTTCTTTAATTTCGCAGATGGTTTACGACATAGGTCGTAAGGCATACCTGATGAAACATCAAATAACGAAAGATTGGGACATCTGGGTCTATAAAATGAAAGTTCCTATGGACTGAAGGATCAGGTAGGGAGATACGAGGCTAAGGATTTGAACTGGAGAAGATACATTTCATGCTTCATTATGTCCCTAACATATAATACTATCATTTCGTACTTCATAGATATGTGGACTTGTGGTTCGAAGAGGGGAACTTTAATAGGGAGAAACATACCTAAGTGCCTTGCAACTGTACAACATTTCATTATCGACCTCAAATACTGCGAAAATGAGTGGTAAATCATGAGAAAAGAGGTTGTGACCCCTCTACCTCATCACCTTTAGTTTGAGGAACCTATCATGTGGGGGAAAGCTCAGGAGCTTGGACTGTAGATGGGAATTCTGAGAACCCAGGAGTTAAGCCTGAGCCACAAATGCCACCTAGAGCTATGAAAAGAGCAAGGTACCAAGCGTTTGAGGATGAGTTCATATCCGAGGACTACCACGTAGCGTCAAACCTTAGGACTGTTACCTACATTTCTGAAGAAGAAGAAGAAGAAGAATCCCTGGAGGAAGAGGAACCTATGAAACAATAAATTTTCCATTTTCAATAATAATACATTTCTATTCGTTCTTTTATTATTGGATGTGACGTCTTATTTGAGATGTTTATATTGCAAGTTAATATAGACTTAATATTTGTTCGCAATGAAAACGTAATGTATGAATGTGTAGATGTGTAATGGTTAAGTGAAAAAACGATTATGTGATGTCACTGAGATAGTCGTTGTGTTATTTTTAGCGCAGAATGGTTCGATCGGGGTGCACATATGAGACCCCTCTGAATGTCGAGCAATCGATACTTGACCTATTGCAAATTATAGCTAACCTAGCCCAAGGTCATAACCAGGATGGGGACTTGTCTGAAAAGGTTTCCCGTAGGGACCCACCAGTACTGAATGGGAAAGGGGGGCTCGGGAAATTGGAACATTAGGTTGGGAGTTTGATAAGCTTTTCTTCTCCCTCACCTGCCGAGATGACAAGACTGTGCCTTTAACTAGCTATTACCTACATGGGGATGCCCACTTTTGGTGGACTCAAGCTAAGGACAACCTCTTGAAACAACCTAGCTTTGGGTGGGAAGCTTTCAAGAAGGCCTCAAGGGATAAATATTATCCACCATGCCTCAAAAAGCAGAAAGTCCAAGAGTTTATGATGCTAGAATAGGGGAGCATGTCTGTTGAGGAATACTACCACAAATTCATCGAGCTGATGTGATTGGCTCTTGAAATTGCTCCTACCGAGGAAGCTAAGGCCTCACATTTTGAATTAGGGCTCACCCTTGACCTGTAAGGGAGATTGAGGGGAGGTATCTTTACCTCGTTAGACCATGTTTTTGGAAAAATTGCTCATTTATATGCCATAAGGAAACGAGACGAAGGGGGTAAACAATGTGAGAAACGAAAGGAGAATCCAAACCCCAAGGTTCAAAGGTTTGAAAAGAAACACCATGGGAACCAGAACCACCAAAACACCCAAACAAACTTTGTTAAGGGACCCAATAACAACAACACTCACCATAATAATAATAACCGCAACAATAACACCAACAACTGCAGACCTGAGCGTGTGTACATGTGTAAGAAGTGCCCAAACAACCATCCTGGGAGAGATTGCAAGGGTAATAAGGTGGAGTGTTGTGAATGTGGAAAATTGGGGAATAGAGCGTATGAGTGTTACTCGAAGAATAAAGATAACCACAATGGTCAAAAGAAAAGGAACTACGAAGACAAGCCTAAGAATGGGAATGGTGGGAATGCATACAATAGGTCAGGGAACTCCAATCACTCCAAACCACCAACCCATACCAATAATCAGGCACCAAATGGGAAACATGTGACCAATAATAATGATAATAAGAGGAAAATTGAAGTTGTATATGATGACGTCTAGAGAAGAGGAAGCTCGTAGGGATGTTGTCATAGGTACTTTTTCTCTCAACTCTATTCCTGTTAAAGTATTCTTCGACTCTAGAGCATCATTTTCTTTTATCGCCCATACGATTGTTAGAATTGTAGCACTGACTGAGTCAGAGTCAACTTCTATGCCTATAGTTATTTCGTCTAGGGATGGTGTTAATTTTTCTAAGAGATTCCTAAATGTAACACTGAAAATAGGGGAGGGCTTCTTTCCTTTCGATCTAATGGAGTTTAATTTATCGAACCTAGACGTCATTTTGGGAATGGATTGGCTTGGGAAGTACAGGCATAAGATAGATTGTGATGCATCATAAGGTGAAACTGAGAGATCCTTCAGGAAAAAGGGTGTCATATAGGAGAATACCTCAAGAACCGAGGATTAAAGTAATCAATGCTTTTGCAACTTAAGAGCTATATAGACAAAGGATGACCTTTATTTATGTGTTTAGTGAGAAGGGTTGAGGATGATCCATTGAGACCTAAGGATGTGCCTATACTCAGAGAGTTCCGGGATGTTTTTTCCTGAAGAAATACCTGGTATGCCTCCAAGGAGAGATATTGAGTTCACTGTTGACCTGGTACCTGGGACTGGACCTATCTCCAAACATACCGAATGGTTCCAGCAGAAATGAATGAGTTGAAAAGCCAGTTGGAAGAACAACTCGAGAAGAGGTATATTAGACCTACTATGTAACCATGGGAAGCCCATGTCTTATTTGTGAAGAAGAAGGATGGTAGTTTAAGGTTGTGTATAGATTATCGTGAGTTGAACAATGTCACTGCGAAAAACAAATAACCATTACCTAGGATAGACGACTTATTTGACCAACTTCAAGGTGCAGGATAATTCTGAAAAATAGACTTAAGGTCAGGTTACCATCAATTGAGGATTGCTGATCAAGATATACCTAAGACTGCCTTCAGGATTAGATATGGACACTATGAGTTTACCGTTGTGTCTTTTGGGTTAACCAATGCACCAGCTCTTTTCATGGATCTCATGAATAGGATTTTTCGACCCTGCCTCTATAAATTCATCGTCGTGTTCATAGACGATATACTAATCTATTGAAGGAGGAACATGAGGATCATTTGAGGATTATTTTACAGACGCTTAGGGACAACCAACTGTATGCAAAGTTTTGGAAGTGTGAATTTTGGTTAGAAATAGTGTCATTTTTGGGTCATTTCATCTTTAAGGATGGAGTGTCAGTAGATCCTGCAAAAATAAAAGTTATGAATGAAGGACCTACAGCAAAGAATGTCACAAATATAAGAAGATTCTTGGATTTGGCCGGTTACTATAGGAGGTTTGTTAAAGACTTTTCTAAAATAGCAAAGCCCGTGACCAACTTAATAAACAAATATTGTAAGTTTAACTAGACTTAGGACAGTGAGAAAGCCTTTCAAACGCTCAAAGATAGATTAACTTCAACACCTGTCCTAACCTTGCCTAACGAGAATGGGGATATGATGTTTATAGTGATGCGTCAAAGAATGGGTTGGGTTTTGTTCTTAAGCAAAACGAGAAAGTCATATCCTATGCGTCCCGTCAACTGAAACCATATGCATTTAACTACCCAACACATGAGCTAGAGTTGGCTGCAATTATTTTTGCCTTAAAAATCTGGAGATATTACCTTTACAAGGTGAGCTGTCGAATTTCACCAATCACAAAAGCCTCCAATACATCTTCACCCAAAATAACCTTAATATGCGACAGTGCAGGTGGTTAGAGCTCATTCAGGACTACGACTTAGACATACAATACCATGATGGTAAAGCAAACGTTATTGCTAATGCATTAAGTCGCAAATCTAGCCATAGCGTGAACACCTTGGTAGTTGCCGACAAACTTTGTGAGGAATTTTCTAAACTCCAAAAAGAGGTGGTTCATGAAGGGGAAGTATAAGTTGTTGAGTGCCCTAACCATCTAGCCCAACTTCTTAGATAAAATAATAGAAGGTCGGCCTGAGGATGTAAAACTTGAGCGAGTCAAAGCAAAAGATAAGGAGGGTAAAGCAGAAGGGTTTGAAATCCATGAAGATGGGAGTATACACTATAAGGGTTTGTGATATGTACCGCAAAAATGTGAGGGTTCAAGCAAAAGATAATGAGTGAAGGTCATAACACGAACTATTCCGTCCACCTAGGGGAGATAAGTTATATTATGACCTCAAAAAGATGTTTTAGTGGCCTGGGATGAACAGGGCAGTAGCCAAGTTTATTTCCAAATGTATGATGTGTCAAAACATTAAGAGTGAACAAAAGAGACCTCAAGGAAAAATTCAACCTCTGGACATTCCAACATGGAAGTGGGATTCAATATCCATGGACTTCGTTGTAGCCTTACCTAGGAGTCGGAGAGGCAATAACACAATATGGGTAATAATGAACAGACTAACCAAGAATGCAAGGTTCATACCCGTGAAAGACACATGGAGTATGGAAGCCCTAGCCAAAGCATACATTAAACATGTCATTTAATTGCATGGAGTACCCACGAGTATAGTGTTGGATAGGTGTTATAGCCTAAAAATCAACGGCTATGAGTGGGACATGTCGCTCTATCTCGCCCCTACACGTGGCTCTGTATTGCTGCATGTAAGTACATGGCTTAGAAAGGTGTAGGGCCTAAAGTACACCCTTCTGAAAAAAGGGATTTGTACTAGCTCTCCTTCTGGCCCAATTTGTACTTAGGCCCGGGATTTACTAAGGACATCTTTATAGAATGGATGATGTGTACTCTCCAATTAATGATATCCACGTGTCATAAAACTATTGTTCATCCAATCAGATGCTCTCAAATTAGGGTGACATCAAGGTACAACAATCACCTCAGATACTATAAATAATCCTTGAAATCAGGGAAAAGGTACGTTTTTCAGAGCAGTGTACTGTTATTCTAACATAAATTCTCTTTCTCTCTCTCTATCTTCTCTCTCTAAAAGTTTCCTTTACACTCCTGATCCCTGACTTAAGCTTTGGAGGGGGAAATACCACGCAAACCTCCAGGGTGGGTCCCTTTTTGCTGGTCAAAAGGTGGAGCTCAGGTCCAGGCTTTGGGTCCAGCCATTGTTGCACAAGTCTCATATTATATAACCTATTGTTGGGGATAGTAGTATTTATTTACGAGTTTAGCACTACGTGACATTTGGTGCCGTCGGTGGGGAGACGCAACAATGACTGATTATCACTCATCCAATGTTTTGAGATCCAAGTGGAGTATATGATGGGTGGTTAAAGGCCACCGAGGGGAAGAGATAGGCCCCCTACTGTTGTCAACCTACCTGGATAAAGTAGGGAGCCTATCATTCAAGAAAATCATGAGCGTCCAGTGACGGTTGCCCATCTGGAAACTATCCTGAATGACTTTCAGACCAGGTTGGCTGCTGTCATGGAGGAGCAAATCAAGAACAACATGTTGTTCTTCTAAGTCAATCCGGACCCATCTGATATAGCCCCGCCTAGGGGACGGTCTCAGGAGGGCCATCTAATGACAAGCAGGCCTCCTCAGCAGGAAGTGTCCAAGCGGGTGGCGAAAGGAAAGAAGCTGATGGTCAGTGAGCCACAGAAGTAAATGGATTGGAAGCTGGTGGTCCGACTAGGAGACAATATACCTCCTAGTGGTCACAAGACGGAGACAGATGTAGGGAGTATTTGGAAGCAAAGAAGGCAACAACATTACAATTATCAGCCTCAGGGTCTACACCTTATATGAGAGATCCTCCATTAAGGCTGCCATCCAGAACGGCAGGAAGGAGTCAAAGACCATCAGCTATCAAACCAAGATAAGAAAAAAACTGTATTGCAACCTATGGTGTAGAGGCGTCCAAGCGTATCTAACACCTCTTCTAATTTTGTGTTAAAGGAATATCGTCGGGAGCACATATCCACTAAGGGACCTACGAGGGCACTCAGGATTAACTAGCCGACCCCGTTTTCGGCCAGAATCATGGAGTCTCCTCCGTTCCCAAATGTTAAGCTACCCACGATAGAACCCTTTGACGGAACTACTGATCTAGACGATCACCTATTAGCATACAAGCATCAGATGTATGTTCAAGCAGTCGATGATGCTACTTGGTGTAAGAATTTTCCTCCTAACTCAGTGAATTATTTCACAGAGCTTAGTATTCTGCTCACTTTTCATTTCGTAGCAAATCGACGGGAACAGAAAACTAGCATGCATTTGGGGAAGGTCATCCAAGGACCAAAGGAGGCTTTAAGAAGTTTTGTGAAGATATTTAACCTAGAAGCATTGCAGATTCAGGATCTGAATGCCGGAGTGGCCTTTGACGCCTTCATAAGGGGTCTGAGGCCATGAAGCTTTAAATTTGATCTTGTAAAGAAAAAGATCACCACTCTTATCGAAGCCCTCCAGAAGGCTGAAGCATTCATTCACGCAGCAGAAGTATGTTCAGAGGTAAAGCATCCGGACGTAAAAAAGACTGAATAAGCATTCAGCCAAAGAAGAACAACCCCAAGAAAGCTGAAACTTGGGCATTGACTTCAATGACAACCTCATTCAAGAGAAGCAAAAGAAGTGAACCAGAAACATCGGTGGAACCTATAAAATTCAGTAAATATCAATACTCCATTTTTATGGAGATAAAAGATCAACATGAATTAAAGGCGCCAGTCGAAATGAAAACTCCCTACAAAAATAGGGATAAGAGCAAATATTGCCACTTTCATAAAGATTGTGGTCATGAAACAAATGAATGCAAACATCTAAAGAGAGCTCTAAAAGATTTAGCTCGTAAGGGGAAGATGAATTCATATCTACCCCAAGGAGGAGGAAAGTTTCAGAAGCGAGATGACCGTCAGAACCGAAGGAAAGAAAGCGGTAGTACTGATGAAGATGTAGTACTTGTCATATCTGGAGGTTTTGCGGCAAGAGGTCCAACCAACCGAGGGCATAAGAATTACCTGAGAGAACTCGGCCGGATCATGCTTACCAATCAAGCAGAGTCTGACCCCTTCCCTAAGGTAGTTATCAGTGAGCTATATCGCGGGAAGATAAGAACTCCCCATGACGACCCTTTGGTTGTGGAAATGAAATTGCCAATCTCAGAGTGAGAAGGATTTTGATTGATACTGGGAGTTCGACCGATATCATCAGTGCAGACTGTTTGTCAGATTGAAGTTTAATGAGAACGACTTAGTTACAGTCCATCATCCCATAATTGGGTTTGGAGGAGGAGTAATCCACCCTATGGGAATTGTCACCTTGCTCGTCAGGGTAGGAGACAAGGAGGCCTCCAGGACATTGTTTGTTAAGTTCTTGGTGGTACGAGATTTGACGGCTTACAACGTCATTCTCGGGCGACCCACTTTGAACCACATCAAAGCAACGATTGTTATTCATCTGATGTTAATGAAGTTCGAGTGTGATGGAGGCAAGATTGGATCTTTATATGGAGATCAGCAAGCAGCAAGAGAATGCTACCTTACTACTTTAAAACCCTCATCATGGAAGGGAGAAAAATCACAACAGCCAAAGGCAATAGATGTTGAGGCGATCGAGATTGTGAAAGGCCAGATAAATGATTTGATGACGGAGGTAAATAGAACTCAGGAAAAGGCCCCCCAAATGAGTAAACCGTCCATTCTCTTGCCAAGCTAGAAGAGGAAGTGCATGGCCATCAAAGAAGTACAAGCTTTGTCAGAAGAAGTGATGGCCATCATGCGAATTCGACTAGAGCGGTCGGAGCCAGTAGAAGTGCCAGCAGAGATTTGCTTGGATGAAAGACGTCCGAAGAGGACCCTGAAAGTTGGGTCTGTTCTAAGTCCCAAGATCAAAGAAGAGTTGGTCAAGCTGTTAAAGGAATTTGAAGATGTTTTTGCATATGCGGTAAAAGAGATGCCGGGAACTGATCTTGAAGTTGTCGGTCACAAGCTGAACATAGATCCTAATCAAAAGCCAATCCGGCAGAAGAAAAGACACTTGGGTCCAGCTAGAAATCAAGTCTTCGATCAAGAAGTACAGAAGCTGTTGAAATCTAAATTCATCCGGGAGACCTATTATCCGAACTGGATAACAAATGTGGTCATGGTCCCTAAGCCGAATGGAACCTGGAGGATGTGTGTGGACTACACTGATCTAAAATAAAGCTTGTACAAAGGACAGTTTTTCTCTGCTAAAAATAGATTGGTTAGTCGATTCCACGGCTGGGCATGCACTATTAAGCTTCATGGATGCTTAATCTGGTTTTCATCAAATTCCGATGTGGCCAGCAGATCAAGACAAGACCTCATTCATTACTGAGAAAGGGCTTTATGGGTGGCTGAGAATGTCATTCGGACTTTGAAATGCACCAGCTACCTTCCAACGGCTTATAAACACTATCTTCCGGCCACAGCTAGGGTGGAACATGGAGGCTTATATTGATGACATGCTCGTCAAAAGCGGGGAGGAGTTGCATCATATTGAGGATCTTCGAGAAACCTTCCTAACACTTAGAAAATTCAAGCTGAAGTTGGATCCTCATAAATGCGTGTTCGGAGTGGTGGCTGGAAAGGCCTTGGGATTCCTGGTCGACCATAGAGGAATTGAAGTAACCCCTGATAAGATTCAGGCAATTCTAGACATGACATTACTGTCCAAAGTCGAGGAAGTTCAACGTCTGACCGGGTGGTTGACAGCCCTAGGACGCTTTCTTTCTAAATCTGGGAACAAATGTCATCATTTCTTCTCAACGATAAAGAAAAAGGCAAAATTTGAGTGGAAGAGGCAGAGCAAGCTCTTCAGCAGGTAAGAGAGCATCTTTGGCAGTTGTCTCGCTTGATAAGTCCGGCCGAGGGGAAAAACTATTTGTATACTTGGTTGTCTCACCTCATGCAGTGATTGCCGCCCTCTTGGCTGAAAGGGAGTCGGTGCATGTTCCCATCTACTTCGTAAGTCATGTGCTAAAGGATGCAGAATGCAGATACTCGCTGGTGGAGAAGTTCGGCCTAGCACTGCTCATGGCCAGCGGAAAATTGAGGCCATACTTTCTGGCTCATAGGATCCTTATCTACACTGACTAGCCCCTAAAACAAGTTCTACATAAGATGGATGCCTCTGGACGAATGCTAAAATGGGCAGTGCAGCTGAAAATGTTTGACTTAGCATTCGAGCCCAAAAAAGCAAACAAAGGACAAGCCTTGGCTGATTTCATCGTAAAGCTTACTCGGCCTACAGTTGAACCAGTCTAGATCCAGCTAGGGGCAGACGGCATTGCACGCTTATGGTTGGTGGATCGTCCACTGCTAATGGTTGTGGGCCTGGGATAATTTTTTAATCACCAGAAGGGGACAAATTTGAGTACGCGCTCAGATTTAAGTTCCAGGCGTCAAACAATGAAGCATAATATGAAGCACTATTAGCCGGCATTAAAATGTGTAAAGCGGCTGGAGCCTTGGAGATTTAGACAAAAACAGATTCCTTGTTGGTCGTCAGCCAAGTAAATGGATATTTCCAGTGTAAAGAGGCGTCCATGGGAAAATACATGAAGCTAATTCAAGAAGAGATAATAACTTTGAAGCGGTTTGTACTCGACCAGATTCCAAGGTCTAAGAATCATCAGGCCGATGCTCTCTCGAAACTGGCCAGTTCGGCCGAAGGGGATGTATCGCAAACTATGTTTTGGGAAGTAAAGCCGGCAAAAAGTATTGATCAAGAGCAAGCTTTGTTCCTCAACTGAGTAAATGTATGGATGGATCCCATCATCGAATTCAAGAAGACTGGACGCCTGCCATCAGACCCCTTGGAAGCTAAGTATGTGAAGGCAAGGGACAAGTGGTTCGAGCTCTTGGATGAGACCTTGTATAAAAAAGCATTCAACCGGCCACTCCTGAAGTGCATTACCAGGGAAGACGGGTTGGATGTCTTAAAAGAATTGCATGAAGGAGCTTGTGCCTCTCACATTAAGGGAAGAGCATTTGGAGAGAAGGCATTAAGGACAGGGTATTATTGGCCCACCTTAAAAGAAGACGCCATGATCTACACTTAGAACTGCGATAGCTATCAGAAGCATGGTAACATGCAATAGAAGCCGTCCAATTATCTAACCCCAATTATGTTTTCCCTTCCCTTCCCCAAATGGGGGATGGATATCTTGGGGCCATTTCCTGTAGCTGCCGGTCAGAAGAAATTCGTGTTAGTAGCAGTGGAGTACTTTACTAAATGGGTTGAGGCTGAGGCAATGAGAGGGATCACCAGTAATGATGTAAAAGGCTTTATCTGGAAGAACATCATTACAAGATTTGGTATGCCCCAGTCTATTGTCTTCGACATTGGACCACAGTTTGAGACGCCTAAGCTCAAGGAACGGTTGGCCAAGCAGGACATCAAAGCCCACTTTGCTGCCGTTGCTCATCCTCAAGCAAACAGACAAGTAGAGGCATTTAACAAGATTCTCTAGAACGGCATAAAAAAGAAGCTGGACAACGCGAAAGGTTTATGGGTAGAGGAACTACAATTAGTTCTTTGGTCAATCAGAACTATGGCCAAGAACTCGACTGGGGAGACCCCATTTATGCTCGTCTACGGCTCAGAAGCCGTCCTTCCCATTGAGATAGAAGAGTCCACCTGCGAGTCATGCTATATTAAGAGGAAGCCAACTGGGCTGCCTTTCGCACGACTTTGGACCAGGTTCTAGAAGTTAGGGGCAATGCTTTATTAAGAATGCAGTTGTATAAACTACGAATGGCTCGTGAGGTTAACAAAATGGTGGCCAGACGTCCATTGAAGGTGGGGGATCTTGTCTTCAGGAAAATGGAAGCAATCGATCGTGCCAAAGAAATGGGCAAGCTCACGCTGAATTGGGAAGGACCTTACAAGATCATCTAAGAAGTTCAAAGTAGCACCTTCCGTCTGGAGGCTATGGATGGTCGTCCAATTCCTCGGACGTGGAACTCGACACTTTGAAAAATACTACATCTGATGTAATTAAAATAGAAGTTTGTAGCTCCCTACTAGCAAAGTGCCACGACACATAAATGAAAAAGTAGAAATGTATGCATATCTTGGCTCTCAGCCAAGCAAAATTCATATAATACAATACTACTTTCGCTCTATGATTGTCTCTTTACTTGTTATATCTCATCATTTGATTAGGGGCATCTTATCACCGGCCAAAACGGTGGTCTAGAACAAAATAATAAGTATCAAAGTAAAGAGCAGCACAAGGAAGATTCTTTGAACAAAAAATACTTCTATTAGGAGATCGGCCAAACATGTTATAAATCTATAAGGTTTAAACATGACATAAGCTCTCAATTGATAAAACTCCAAAATTTGACATCAATCTCCTAGACAAAGCCGGCTGGAATTAAGAAACCTTAGTAAAAGGGTCTTACTTTTCGTCAAAAGGTCACTCACAGTAATAACCACCTTAGTAAAGGAATAAGTTATTACAAAAAGAAAACAAGACGGATTACTAAAATCCAAAAATATTATGCCTTGCAAAGTATGTCACTATCAAGCATGGTCATTCTCCTTCTCAGAACAAAGAGTTTGCCCAATTCTCTTTGTCCGAGAAGGGGGCTAGAGAGCCAATACATAGTGAATATACAAACAAAAAGCAATTAGAAAATCATCCAGAGTCAAGCGTCAAGAAATAACCTTAGTATGCAGACGAAAAAACACTTGTGCAAATTTTGACGAGTAACTTCAACACTTGGTGTTCAAATAAATTTTGAATTGAAAATGTCCACATCTGAAGACGAGTAGCTTTGGCACATGGTGTTCAAATAATGTTTGGATCGAATACATCCATGGTTAGAACGTCCATATTTTAGGACGAGTAACTTTAGCCCTTGATGTTAAAGTTGTATTTTCAAAATTCGTCCATGACAATTCATCCATGATTATTCAGAGTTAGCAAATATGTTGTAGTACTTGATAAGAAAATTTGTAAACAGAGACAATGATTAAAAGAAAAGATTATATTATAAAAGTTTAAAGAGGATTACAACCTAGGCTACAAAAGAAAGAAAAAATTAAATTAAGTACAAAAAAGGCATGCGGCCAAGATGTAACAGCAATGGGCTAAGCATTTTGCTCAGGAAGGAGGTTATTGTCGTCAGCCTGGGTCTCTGGGTCTGCTGCTTCCTCCTCTTCTTTGTCGTCCGAGGACCTTGAAAAACCGGAAGCTCCTCGCCAGCCACAGTGGGTTTGTGAAGGCTCTCTTGGCAGTCTAAACGACGTTAGTATCTAGGAATGTTATTAGTCTTGGCCAGCATTTCAAATGCCTTCACATCCCAGGACTTGGAGGTGTCTATAACCTCGTGAAGTGCCCCCTTGGCAGATTTGAAGGTTTCCGCGGTCTCCTGCTTCAGCTCGTGGTTCTTTGGCCGGAGATAGCAATTTTCTCTCTGGAGCTGAACTGCTGTCAGGAGGCCGGCGATCCTTTCGTCCTTTAGAACCAACTCCAAGGCTTCCTTCTCGTTCAGGAGTTCAGTGAGAAGGATGAGGCATCTTTTGTTGTCCGACTACAGTTCGGCTGAATGCCTCTCCCACGCCTCCCTCGACTGGCGATGCAGAACCTCCTGCTCGGCCATGGCGAGTTGAGCCTGATCCCTAGCATTTGTTGAGCAACCTCGCCCAATCCACTGTTATTATGCTGCGAGCAAAAAACTGAAAAAGAGAAGGTCAAAGCATGTCAGGAAGATCATAAAAGCAACCAACTTGACAAGTATGAAAGAAAAACGGCAGAGAAATAAATGTTATACCTCAGCAGCTAGTTGAGACATGTAGCCTACATGCCCAGATGAAGCGTCTCTCAAGCCTTTAATATAAGGCTCTGGAAAGAATTTGTAGAGCTCCTGCTTGAGCTTCTCATGGTCGACCGAAGTCATCCGCGCAAATACGGCCGAGGAATCATCGTCCGACAATATCGGAGAACCGTCAAGAGCTGCTTCAGTTGCCCCTTTGCCTTTATCTGAAAGAGGAGAGTCGTCAGTATTCCAGACGGGTATGACCACGGCCAGTTTGTTGAACGGACTCATTGGATGTCCGCCCATGCACAGAGTTTTAACTACATTAGAATAGTAAGACTCACCAAAAGACCGGGAGGCCGATCTATAGGCTGGGGGCATTTGTGATACCAGCCCCGCTACCGGCCAGGAGAAAGCCGAGCCATCCTTAGCCGCATCCGGCTGTGAAATCTGCTTTTCGGCCCCTTTGGCCTCGTCCAGAATAGCAATCGCGTCCGGTTGTTCAAAGGTCGTAGGGGGTGCTAAACCCGTTTAACCGATATACAGGACCATGGCCGTCTCCTCGGACGTAGGAGGAATTTTAATTTTCGATAGTGCAGGTCGGTCAACCTTTTTCTTCTTGGCCGTGAAGCCTTTTGATTTTTTAGGAGGGGGAGCATCTGCTGTTGTGGTCAGCCTCTTTCGTGTGGCAGCCTTTTCCGCCAAAGCTTTGGACGTTGGGGCATTTTTCTGAAAATAGACAAGTCAAAAATGTAAGCATCAAAGGATGAAGACTCGTCGTAAGAATAATAGAACTCCCACTTGGACGGGGCCTGCCCGAAGAAGGAGAACGGCAAGATCTATAAATAGTGGGATTGTCCAAAAACTAATATAATGTTGGTCCCTGACGAGGTCTTGCCAAGGAAAGTAAACGGCCACAAGAAGCTTGGCCTCCTTTATCTTTGAAGCAGGGGCATCCATATATTATGGCCCGTCCAAGAAATCAATCAAAATATTGATTAGCCTCATCCAACGAGGGAGACCGGCCTAAAGTTTCTTTGACGCCTTTCGTTCTAGAGAGAGGTTCGTCCAGGAAGAAGCTAGCCGACCAAAAAAAAAAAAAAAAAAGCTTAACTTAATTTAGATTACCAAGGTGTTCGTCCTCTTTTCATAGCCGGATTTGCTGTATTCCTTCCGTAAAGAGCTCGTGAACTTAGACATATTGATGTCTCCTGTCCAAGATTTCTTTAAGACGACTTTAGCGGAAGCTACACGAGAACACACTATTAGATAATTACAGTCATTGGATTGGATCATTTACTTGAAAAAAAAAAACAGAAGTATACCTCTATCCTCGGCCTGCCGCAAGCCCGCGGTGACCAGGAATTTATCATTGTAAAACATCTCCTTAAAAGGAATCCAGCTGGACGGGCCCTTAAAATAAGAGTTGTTTGGAGTGGAATACTCCGATATCATGAAGTATTCATCATCTCCTCAGCCACGTTGTTTGTCCAGTGTAGGTAGGAGCCCTGCTAAAATACCGGTATCGTCTAGCCACGGCTTCATTACGGGCTTGTATGAATAAAAATTCCGCCCTCCAGGCGTGCATCTTGGACGTCTTGTCCCAAGACGTCAAGAAGCCATGACGGTTGCATACGCTGAACCATTCCCCTTCTACTGTCTTGGGAACTTTAGAGACATAGTGTATCTGAGTAAAGGCGACCAAAGAAGGGGAAACATCAGTTTTATGCATGGGAATAAAGTGAGCCATCTTCGAAAATCTATCCACCACCACCATGATAGCATCCTTGCCTCTTTGAGTCCTAGGCAATCCCATAATGAAATCCATGCTCACACTATCCCATGGAAGATCCGGAACAGGTAAAGGAGTGTAGAGTCCTTTATGAAATGTGCTTTTAGCACGTTGACAAGTAGCACACTTGCTCACCACCATATGAACATCCTTAATCATGCTAGGCCAATAGAAACTCTCATTCAAAGTATCAAGTGTCTTTTGTATGCCAAAGTGGCTAGCCACGCCTCCTCCATGAACTTCTCGAACCAAAAGTTCTCTTACTCCACACTCTGGTACACATAGTTTGTTTCCCTTGAAAAGGAAACCATCTTGAAGCATAAACATACCCTTAGGTGCAGCAACCATGGAGCTAAACTCTTCATCATCTTTGTAGTACTCTTTAAGATGTTCGAACCCCAATACTCTTGCATCTACCATAGCCAACAAGTAAGATCTCCTTGAAAGAGCATCTGCCACCACATTGCTTTTTCCTTCTTTGTACTTTGAGGAGAAAGTGAAAGATTGTAGGAATTCAACCCACTTGGCGTGCCTATGGTTGAGTTTTTGTTGTCCATGAATATGCTTGAGTGCCTCATGATCTGAATGGAGAATGAAAGGTTTAGGCCTCAAGTAGTGTGACCAATGTCTAAAGCTCGAACAATAGCATAAAACTCTCGGTCATAGTTGGAGTAGTTTAGCTTAGCACCATTAAGCTTCTCACTGAAATAAGAAATAGGCCTCTTCTCTTGAAGTAAAACAGCACCATTCCACTCCACTTGCATCACACTCCACCTCAAAGAGTTATTGAAATCTGGTAAAGCTAGTATGGGAGCATACATAGCTTCTCTTTCACTTCTTCAAAGGCCTTTTGAGCTAAATAGACCATTCAAACTCTCCTTTCTTCAACAAAGCAGTGATAGGAGCCATGATAGTTGAGAAGTTTCGGATGAACCTTCTATAAAAGGAAGCCAAAACATGGAAGCTTCGACACTCATGAGCATTAGTAGGAGCTTTCCATGAAGAGATTGCTTGGACTTTTGAAGGATCCACATGTACACCTTCTTTCGACACTATGTAGCCAAGGAATGCAATGCTTGAAACAAGGAACTCACACTTTTCCATCTTGCCATAAATTTTTGTTCCCTAAGTTTCTCAAACAAACTTTCAAGTGCATTAAGTGATCATCAACATTTTTACTATAAACAAGGATATCATCTAAGTAAACAACAAAAACTTGTTTAAAAAGGAACGAAGTACCTCATTCATGAGTCTCATGAAAGAACTAGGGATTGCATAAGCCAAAGGGCATCACCATCCACTCATAAAGACCTTGCTTAGTCTTGAATGTGTTTTCCACTCATCCCTCTCTAATTCTCATCTGATGATAACCACTCCTAAGATCAATCTTCGAAAAATCGAAGCTCCATTAAGCTCATCAAGCATATCCTCCAATCTAGGCATGGGAAACCTATACTTCACAGTGATGTTATTCACAGCCCTACTATCAATACACATCCTCCATGTTCCATCTTTCTTTGGCACAAGTAAAGCAGGAACCGCACATGGACTCATACTTTCTCTAGCATACCCTCTTTCAATCAATCCTCAATTTGCTTTGTAATTCCCTTGAAGCACTTGGATCACATCTATAAGCTGGTCTTGTTAGGTAGAGGAGCTCCTGGAACCAAGTCTATAGCATGCTCAATCCCTCTCAAAGGTGGAACCCTTGTGGAAGTTCTTCTGGAAACATCCCTAAACTCCTCCATGAGTGCATCAAGTTTCGGATCACATGGTTTTTTCTCCCCACAGCATGTTTACAACAGAGCATAGCACAGTCCTTCTTCTTCCACCTCTTTCTCGAACTCTTGTTGAAAGCAACACTACTACCTTTTTTCTTCTTCTTGTGAATCACTTCACTTGGAGCCAAAGGATGTAACTTACCCTTTTTGTTCCAACCAAAACAGAATACACATTGGAATCTCCTTCATGAATCACCTTTATCAAATTGCCATGGTCTCCTAGTAAAACATGACAAGCACTCATAGGAAGTACATCACACCATAATCATCTTTGTAGCTTCCAATGGAAAAAGAAAGTAGTGCTTGTTTCTTCACCTTTAGCCCTGTGTCATCAAGCCAACTTAGTTTGTAAGGGTGTGGATGTTCCCTCAACTAAGGTTCAATTTCTTCACCACATCTCCGCCACTACATTGGTGCAAGAACCACTATCAATGATCATGTTACAAGTGTTCTCCCACTTGCAACGTGTATGAAACAAGTTCTCCCTTTGTTCTTTGCTTGGAAGGCAATCAACATGTAAAACCCTCCTAACAACACTAATGAGCTTGCCATCATCTTCGGCATATGCATTCTCCTCACCATATTCATCACTTCTTCTTCTTGAGGTACGAATCATACATCTCCTCTTCTTCATTCAAGGTCATATATGTCTCATGGTGAGTGCTTTCTTGTTGGACAATTACTAGCAATATGTCCTCTCCTTGGCACTTAAACATTTTCTATTCTCTTCAAATTTTCTTTAGGCACGAACACCTTTTGTTTTTCCACCCTTTTATCATCTTTAGGTGTATTATCCTTTTTAAACCCTCATAATTCTTTTAGAAGATGAATAAGAATATAGAGAGAAGAAGGTTTAAAAGAATTACCAGTTTTTGCATAGGAAACTTTCGGCCTCTCCTCCTTCTCATGAGCTTCGAATTTGAGAGCCAACCTACATACATCCTCGAAAGTGTGATAGCTAGACACTCTATTTCCTTGCTATTGCACGGTTCAACCCTTGATGTAACGAGCAATTTTGAGAGCTTCCTTTTCGTCCAAGTCACAAACAAGCATAGCTTATCAAACTCCATAGTGTACTCATGCACACTCAAGTATCTTGGCACAAAGCTGTCAACTTGATGTATTGCTTTTGCTCGAAATCACTTGGTAGAACTTCTCCTTGAGTTTCTCTTTAGCTTAGTCCAACTACTAAGCTTCTCCTTTCCTCTTCTAGCACGCTTGGCCTTCAAGTTTTCAAGCCAAATTCCAGCATACTTGGTTAACCTAACCGAAGCAATCTTTAACCTCCTTTGATCATCAAATCCCTATATCACACACCTTCTCCAATTGTCTAATCCATTCAAGCAAATCTTCTGGATTAGTATCTCCGCGTAAAGTCCTCTAATTTCAACCCTCTATCATCATTGAAATTAGGTTTTACAACCTTTACTTCCTCAACATCTTCCTCATCCGAGTTCCCTATGTATGCAATGTTATTTTTATCTAGCTTCTTTGTGATTATAGAAGCTATAGATCCATTCTAGTTTCAAGTCTAGTAACATTACTAGAATCCGCATTATACTTAATTTGAAAATCAAATTATTGCTTAGTTAAATCAGCAAGGGCTTTGTGATTTTCTCCAACTCACATTCCATATCAATACAGTGCCACCAACAGTACACCACACAAGAAGCACAATAACCCTAACCCCACAAAAGCTTGAAACTTTAAAGAGTAAAAGTAACAACTTACTTGGATCTTGAGAGAGTAGAATCCCTTCTATCATCACCCTCCTGGAAAATCTTATACCACTTGATATGAATGCACAACTAGGATAGTTGAACACTCAAGAATTTCGAACAAAACACAAGGAATTTCGGATATGAAAACTAAAACAAACACTCCTGAGTATTTTAGTTAACTCTTAATCTCACTCAAACCACTCTTGGAATTAAGTAGATTAAACACTAGTTAATTAACAATCCTGAAAATTAAGTAGTGGTCGAAAATAATTGCAAGGCACAATTAAAATCAATAACAAAGTTTTTGTCTAAATCATTCATGCTCTTGTAAGGTAGCATGACATGTTTATTTATAATGAAAAGAATCAACTTGCCCTCCAATCAACCTAGCCATTCGGCCAACATAGAGTAGTTTAGGAACGATTTCTCCCTTGATTCTAGCCTAGAATCTAGCTAGAACTTAAGGAAACAAAAGCTTAAGGAAAGATAGCAAATCTTTCCTTCATTACATGGATATCACACGCCTATTTCACACGCCTACTAGTCTTCCATGCTAAGGCACCTCTTTCCTAAAATACAACCATGATCATGAGACTAAGGAATCCGAAATCATCCTAGTATTTTCGGACTTATTGAAGATTTAACAACTCAACTACTTTAACTAACATTTTAACTAATAATGACACTAAGTTAAAATGCTAACTAGTCTTCTTCTTCGAGCCAAGTAACACATGATACAAATGCATTGTTGTAGCTCTTCAAAGTGAATCCCATGTGTTCCATAAGAAGTGAAATTGGCTCTACTTGACTTGATGCCTTTGGATCCGCATCAGAAGTTGCGCGAAGCGTTGAGGCTGTACGTCAGTGCGAAGTTGTGCGAGGCGTGGAGTCGTTGTCGGAATTCCATGGTCGGTGATTGTGCCGGTAGACTGTTTATATATATATAAATTTCTCTCTTCCCACTTAATTTAATTGTATAATCTGATTTTGTAATTTTACTGTAATTTGATAAAGTTGTAACTTGATTAAGTTTGTAAACACTAGCAACTTATCAATTAGGTAAAGGAAATCAGATTTATAATTATATTGGTAGTTCTTATGGTAAATTTATTATTCAAATCTGATTTTTATAAGACTTGTACTTATTGGGTTAAGTTTTGGTTATTCTGAATAAGTAAAATATAAGCTAACTAAAATCAGATTTGTAAACATATTATTTATTAGTTCCCAAAGACATTAGTGTCAATAAAGTTTATGAAAAAGGAAGTTTAAACAACAAGATTGGTTATTTTTATATTTCGAAACACTAAGTTTTATATAGTTAGTCAAGTTGTTTTCATTTTAATAATATCAAGGACGTAGCACTGAAATATTTCATTATTCGATTAGGTCCCGATTTCATAAGCAAAGCGTTTAAATAGTCAGTGAAGATTCTTCATTACAAGGTACGTACGCATACTAGTTCAGTTAGATATGTTAGTATCATGTTATGTTATAAATTTTTTCATTGGAATCTAGAATCATGATAGGGAACAATTATATGATTATGAGTGATGAGATTGTTTGGTAGCATGAAATCGATTGGATATCTGTATGTATATCTGATTGTATGACTTGTGAATTAGATTGCATTATTTTTGAAATCCGTAATTCTATCGTATCATAAGCATGAAATGTATTGGATTGGAATCCTTTGATTTATTGCGTAACATGGATGTTACAAGAACTAAGAAATTGAGAAATGTATCTAATAAAGAAAATTAAACAATTACATGTTTAATGTTATTACTAAGAAAGGATTTTAGGAATAAACTTGTAGTCATACTCCCTACAAGTAATGAACAATGGGGGAGTGCGGGACTTATTCTACACTCCTACGCAGGCCTACTGTGACGATAGTAGTGTCCTTATAAATTTTGATAACTCAAGTAGGCAGAAGGTTCCGTACGATCTTGGGGGTATGCATACTATGGTGATGGATGTGGGACGGAATGAAACCGTATTTGCATTTCATCTAATAGACCAAGTTGTCTATTAAGGATTTAGTTGCCCGTTGATTCTAGTGAGATGACGCTGCCCGTTCGCTGCCAACTAAATTATAAAAGTAATGAATGTAATACTCTCGTAGAATCATGTCTAGGAATATTTCATATTATTTTGACTGTGCTTAGCATATTATTTCATTGTTTTAGTACGTACTCAGCGTAGCTGATAGTTTGTTATTTATGTTTGTTTGTTGACCTGTGATGAACCATTGATGATCAAATGGGGAGCTTATAAGGTAGGCCGGTGATGCTGCATGAGAAAGGGCATGTAGGGGATATTCTCTAGTTTATGAACTTTTAAATATTTTGGTTGAACATTATAGAACTATTATAATTTACTTAGTTTGTGGTTTGAATGAAAAGGGGTCAATGATGGTTCCGAGTTGTAGTTAACATCTTATTCGTTTAATTGTTTTAATAATGTTTTAAGTTAATGTTTCCTTTTAATAAGCCTTGCGTTTCACCGCGGCAATAACACTCCCAAAGTCGATGCGACATAGTTTAGACGTGTATAAATTTTGGGGGTGTTACACATACACGAATGACAAAATCACAAATAGGTCAACTGTCAAATGACTCAAATCAACTTTTTCAGTTTGATTCTTGGTGTAATCGTAATTTGCTCGAATAGTTTTACATTCATAGCTTTTAAAAAAAATTAACAAGTAAAATGTTATTTTGTGTTAATCAATATTCACTGAGACACTAACTTCACAAACTTGTATGAAGATGGAAACACCGAGACTACGAGACATATGAAGTATGAAAATTCACCAGATATCCCTGAATTTTATACAAATGCACCAGACATCTTTAATGACTACTAGTTGTTATTCTTGTTAGTAACCAATCCCCTAACTACTCCTCTAACTAACCATATCTACTTTCCCTCCATAACCCTAACTTTCTCTTCTTTCATAACCCTATTCCCTCTTATTTATCTCTCCACCCAAACCCATCCACTTCTACCAATATTAGGAGAGGTGAACTTGTCCCCACAATCCGGAAGTACTCCATACACATTTAAAGAGCAATCGGTAATGTTCACACATCTAATCAATCAACCGTAGATGTGATATGATTATGCGGATGCTTAGGTGTTTTGATTGCGTTTTGAGGTACATATTTCAGATGTATTTTCTGGGCAGTTTTTTTAAAGTTTGAGAATTATGGATATGAGTGGATGGTCGCTTGAGTTCTTAGAGGCTTATAAACGAATGCAATAGGTTAACTAAGATGTTCAAGATTTGGTTAAACAACTTAAAGAGAAACAACGTGAAGAAAAATAACAACTTCATATGGTTGAGGATGAAGAAAAGTTCGAAACTTTTTCTTGTTATAAGGATAAAGATTTGATCTTTGAAGTTTCTCATGAGGAAATGGTGGTACCTAATGTTGATTTGCAAAATTATGAGCCTTTAGTTAATATTTCTTTGACTTTGGCGCCTAGGGTTGCTAATGATCGTGGTTTTCCCAAGGTTTTCCATGTTCTTTTTAGGAGGGATGAATTGCAACTAACAAATCAAGATTTGGAAAGCCTAAGATTTCGTGCAGCAGAAGAGGGTGATGAACGACGCCACATATTCATGGTATATATTGTTGTACAATTGATTTGTATGATTCCATGGACTTCAAAACTTGAGACAAGTTTTTTTCTAAGGAGGGGAGTATGTCCATATGAGAATGGTCATTTTCTACAAATCCTAGTTCTGTTAGGATTCTTTATGAAATGTCCTAGTTCTGTCAGGAGACTTTGTATTTAGTTACTTTATAATTTTTTATTTTAGGTGTTTGAGTGATAAAGGAATCCTATTATTGTTAGGAGTCTAATTCCTTTGTCATTGAGTCTTGTTAGGAGTCTAGGTCAGATAAGATTGTTGAATTCTTATCCAAGGTGTGTTTTTACTTATCTTAAACGTGTGTGATGCTTAGTTAAGTTTAGTTAGGAGTCTTTAATATTTATCTTGTTAGTATAATATTTATCTTTTTAGTAGTTAAGCTTGTTTAAGAGTGTTAAGCGTGTACTTGTATATACACGTTCATATCAATAAAACAGTAGAGATGAATGAATTATTTGAGTTATTCGAATGCTATGTGCATTAAATTTTGGTTGTCGTACCAAGAACACATAAATCGAGGTTTGTGTGCATCTCCTAATCGAGGTTAGGTAGAGATCCTCTAGTTCTCGAGGGAACATATATAGCCTATCCCTTTAAAGTTTCAACTTTAAGTGTTATTTATATATTGTTTTTGTTTCAAAGCATCAATGACAAAGGAATTAGACTCCTTAACATAATAGGATTCCTTTATCACTCAAAAACCTAAAATAAAGAATTATAAATTAACTAAAATACAAAGTCTCCTAACAAAACTAGGGCACTTCATAAAGAATCCTGTCAGAACTAGGATTTGTAGAAAATGACCATTTCTCATTTGGATCAAGATGAAACCAATATACGACCTAGAGTAGCTCACGCCATATCACACGGATCGACATCCTACAAAGTCTTCTAACAAGGCTGGATAAACCCCCCCAAAACCAAATTTCAACAATCCATCCATATTTAGCACCCACCTCGCTCCTTCCCATTTTAAAAAAAGAACTCACCTCCTTCTCTCTATACTCACAACAATCACATATTCACATCCACAACCCATAGAAGTTTAAACTCATAATATCTCCTATTGAAGAAAATCTATATGAGGAGAGAAAAGATATCAAGAAGAGGAAAGGGAGGCAAAGGTTTATGAAAGGGCAGAGCAAAGAGGCATAGGAAGGGATGTTGTGACTTACACCGAGCACGCTCGCCGTAAAACTATTGCTGCCGTGGATGTTGTCTATGCTCTTAAGAAGCAAGGTCGTACTCTTTACGGTGTCAATCGAACATTTTAGAAATCACTATTGTAACATACTCCTATAATTCCTTAAATTCTACAGATATGGACTCAAGTTCTTAATTGATAATTCCTTAAATATCATTGTTTTACAAATTACAAGTATATTGAGGATTCCCCAACCATTTTGGTTATGGGACATTTGTTTCCTAAATCAACTATCTTACTGTTTTGCTTTAAGACCGCCTCAAATCACAAAGAAATTTAATGCAGGTTAGATTTACACTTTGTTTGGTATTTTTTTTAATAAAGGAAGGAAAGAGAAAGGAATAGAAAGGAAAAGAAGAGAAAAGAAGATAGTTGTAGTTTCTAATGTTTGGTATTGGTGGATTTGAGAGGAATCACATGTTTGGTTGTTATTAGCAAAGGAAAGAAAAAGAAGGAAATAAAGAAAACATAGATAAAAGGTTCTTAGCTTTCTTTCCTATTAAATTTCTGTGATTTTGGGAGGAAAGGAAAGCAAGGATTTAAGGGTATTCTTTTCCTTCCACTTCCTCTCCTTTTCAATCAAAACTCTCTTATTTTCTTTTACCAAACATGAGAAAGTTTGTTTTTATCTTTACTTTCTTTTCCATCCAAATCATTCCTACCAAACAAAGCCTTAGAGGTGATTAGCGCAAAGTCATTATCATCATCATCAACATTTTTGATATTCAAACTAGTTGAACCCAAATTTAGCCTCTTTTCTGCTTCTTACTTCAATCGAGCAAGCACTTGATGTTGATGAGAAGATGACTGTTATTGGGTCGGTTTGATATTATAGACATGCTAACTAGAATAATAGTAGAAGTGTTAAGAAAATAATTAGAGAAAAGATGACAAGAAGAGACAAAACATACACTTGAATCCTGTAGGAATGGTTTTGGGTTGAATAGCCTTGGGTAGGTTTAGATTTGGGGTGGGTTCTACTTGGGTCGTGTAGGATTGGGTCGGTTTGATATTTGGGTTGGTTAGTAATTGGGTCGGGTTGATATTGGGTCGATATTGGGTCGAAATTAGGTTGGGTTTAGGTCATACTTCATGGGTCCAACTTGGTACAAGTACATCTTGGGTCGGCCCAAATTGGTTTGGGTTTCCATTTTCACGGGTACAACTGGACACGGGTAGACACTGGTCAGAATTGGTCGGCTTTTCAACCTTTAATTGTCGACTTGGAACATGTTGGGTTTGGGCAAAAAACGCGGGTTCACCCATGGGTCGGCCCAGTTTTTGACATCTCTAGTGTGACTAAACCTAAATTGACCTATATGTGACCATTTAATCTTTTTTTGAGGGAGTGACCATTTAATCTTAATTGATCATCAATAATATACCATATATGTCCTTTCTATCTCTCTTCCTCTATTACTCTATTCACTCAGCTTTAGTCATAAGTGGTGATTCTTAGAGATATTGAAGGATAATCACTAAAGGTATATGGTGAAAATCAGTATATTTTAATTGGAATAATATTTCACATGAATTGAGCTTATTTCACGTAATTATTTTTTACTTAATTGATGTTAATGTATATATTATTATTATAATAATTTTAATTTTTTTTGTATATTTTAAGTTAGTTAATTCAAATTCAATTAATATTGACTTGAATATTGTCATTGTAATATTAAATTATATCCTTGTACTTTGAGTAAGACTTTGACGAGAACACGGTATGAAGAATTGCAGGAGACTTGGGTCTGCATCATGTGAACTCTCACTGCATTACTATGTGAGTGGGAGGATCAATATTCAAAATTAGAAGAGGTTGGAGTTGACTGGTAGGGCCAAGACTAATAAGAGGCACATAGGTGAACTCTTGCATGTGTCACCTGCTTGCTTACATAATTTCTAAGCCTAATACCAACAATTAAGTTAACAAAAAGTAGGGGACAATCAAGCTATGCCAAGACCGTAAAAACTGATCAGAAATGATGTCTCAATTAAAAGGCTTACGACTTTGTTTTTTAAATGAAATCTCACCAAATTTGGTAGGATGAAAATTCAAGATGTTATCAAACCAAAAAAATCACTGGAAAATGATTTTTGGATTGCTCACAATAACCAAAAAGATTTTGCTACGCCAGAATCTCCGGATGAACGTGGATGACTCCTTCTCTTCTACTTTCTACTTATCTTAAACAACTCTAATCAACCGTAATTACTTAAATAATGACTTTTACATACTATTTAAGACTCTAATTTCATACCACTCATTATAATACAAAACCAATGAAAAATAGAAGAAGAAATTTAAAACATCGTTGTTGTTTGATACTCTATTTCACGGCTAAAATTTAACGTAACTCTACTTTGGTTTTGATTCACAACTTAGTTGTCATTCTCTACGAAGACAATATTTGATTTGACCATAAAGATCGCATCAACAAACAATTTCTCAAATAGTTCCAGGTCAACATGAAATGTTCTCTAGCAATCACATGATCATTCATGAGAAAATATTACCATCAAGACATACACATGGAAACTACAAGCATTTAATCACATAAGGATCAAATAAAACCAATCACAATAAAAAAAATTCCCTTTTTCGCGTACTAAAATATATTCTCACTCAACTCAAATAACTAAATAATAGCCTTCATTCCTAAAGGATAATAAGAATATTTTCCAATCCAAAATAACTAACTTATACCTCAACAATATAAAGATGCTTAAGAAGGAAATTTCAAACCATTGTAGCTTGACTACTTTCCAACAACTAATCTCAAAGCATAAATAAATACTCTATGGAGTTACATTGTCATTCCTATCCTTATTTCCTTTATACTTTTATGGAGTAAGTATTTCATCTTCAAAGTCTCCAAAGTCTTCACTAGAATAATAACAATATGAATTCCTATGTCTAGTAGATCTTCAAATCCTTTTGGGTTGATGTCCATTTTCATCCATCTCTAAAACACTCACATCGCTCAAACAAGGTCTCCAAGTAACATTGTAGATGTCCTTTCAGGTTTGCGCTTTACTACGATCAAACTCTTGCATTACTTCATATACCGCTAACAGGGATGCCATATAATGCATAATGATCTCTAAGCTAGTGTAGCTATCACTTCCATTATATAAGATGATTTTCCTTTTAAGTACTTAATATTGTATAATCTGATTTCTATAATATTAAGTTGTAATTCAATTAAGCTGTAATTAGAGTAAATTATTAATTGATTAAGTTTGTAAAATTGATTTAAGTTGTAAATCTGATTTAAGTTTTCTAAGTATAAGTAAGGTATAAAGCTAGTAAAAGAAATCAGATTATTAGTTATAGTTAGAATGTTATATAACTGTTATTTAAATCTGATTTTGGTAGTACTTTGTTATAAAGATTTAAGTAGAGTTTGTAAAAGTAATTGTTATTAAGCTAACTAAAATCAGCTTTGCTCACTGTTATTGGTTCTTAAAAGACGTTAAGTTTAATAGAGTTATGAAAGGAAAGAAGACTAATAAACAACAAGATTACTTATTTTTATACTCCGAAATACTAAGTTTTATATAATAGTCACGTGTTATATGTTAATAATATCAAGGACGTAGCACTGAAGTATTTCGTTATTCGTTTAGGTCCCAATTTCATAAGCGGAACGTTTAATTAGTCAGCGAAGATTCTTCGTTAAAAAGTACGTACGCATAAGTTGCAAATACTAGTACCATGTTAGGTTATGAATTCTTCTACTGAAACCTAGAATCATGATAGGGAACGATTGTATGATTGTGATTGCTGAGATTGTTTGGTAGCATGATTGTTATTGGAAATCGATATGTAGCATTGTAATGCGTAATTCTATCGTACCATAAGCATGAAAGTATTGGATTTGTATTATTTGATCTATGGTGTAACAAGGATGTTACAAGAAGTAAATAATTGAGTATTGTATCTGAGAAATAACATTAAATGATTATATGTTTAATGTAGTGTGAATGGACAATACTAAGAAAGGATTTTGGCAATAAACTTGTGGTTGGATTCCCTACAAGTGATGAACAATGAGGGGGAGTGTGAGACTTGTTCTACACTCCTACGCAGGCATACTGTGACGATAGTAGTGTCCTTATGAATTTTGATAACTCAAGTAGGCGGAAGGTTCCGTACGATCTCGGGGATATGCATACTAAGGTGATGGATGTGGGACGGAACGAAACCGTATTTGCATTTCATCTAATAGACCAAGTTGTCTATTAAGGATTAAGTAGCCCGTATGATTCTAGTAAGATGATGGTGCTCGTTTGCTACCACCTAAATAAAAAGTAATGAATGTAATGCTATTGTAATATCATGTTTAGGAATGATCCTTATTGCTTTATTTATGCTTAGTATGTTATCTCAATGCTTTACTATGTACTTAGCATAGATGATTGTGTGTTATTGTGTTGTTTGTTGACCTGTTTATGAACCATTGATGCTACAATGGGGAGCAAACTAGGTGTGCTGGTGTTGCTACATGAGATTGAGCATACGGGGGATATTTCCTGGTCTTTAAATTTAAAGCATTTTAATTAAGCATTATAGAACTATTATGACTTATTTAGTTGTGGTTTAAATAAAAAAGGGTAGTTGATGATTCCCGAGTTGTAGTTACATCTTTATTTCCGCTGTAGTTTAGTTTTTGTAATAATGATTTAAGTTAAACTTTTCCTTTCAATAAGCCTTGCGTTTCACCGCGGCAGTAACACTCCCAAAGTCGACGTGACGTAGTCGTAGAAGTGTATGGATTTTGAAGGTGTTACAGATTTTAGGGTTTTTTTCTCTTGTTTTGTTTGCTTTATTGCTGCTCCTATCACTATATAAAAGAGAGCAAATAAGAAGAAAAACCAGCTTTGTGTTACGGTAAAAAAAAAACCTTGTATTTTAGCCCTTAAACTTTGAGTGTGTCTCAAGTTCAAGAGTTCCCTTATTATTTTTGAGTGTTTCTTGAGTAATAAGCTTAGCAGAGGTTGAGTGGGTCATGCCTCTAGCCTAAAAAATCAAATCATTGAGTTTGTCCTTGTGATTTGGCTTTATCCTTGGTTTCGAGTGACTTTGAGTTCAATTGTAAGTGTTCTTAGTTCCTTGAGTTTTAATTCATCATCCGACTCTTTGGAGGTTCTATTTAGACTTAAATCATCTGGTATTAGAGTTTTGGCATGGAGATCTTGCAGAAAAAAAGAGTTTTGGAGAAGAAATAAAACTGCCAGAATTCATCCAGTTTTTCAGTCAACTTTGTAGGACGATTTGTCAGCCTACGGAGGTCCAAATTGATTGATTCTTTTTTGATTCTGCATGATTTTTTTTCTAGAATACTCACATAAATTTTCAGATTTTTTTTGAATTACTTAGATATTAAACTGGGCACGTTTTTTCATAACTGCGCCAGAACGGAGCAAATCCAACATACAGAACTTCAAACGAAGATTACTCCTTCATCCGGAATGATTTGAAGAGTTTATTTTTTTGATTCTGCTTCAAATTTACTGAATTTTGTTAATCTAAAGCCTATGAGAGTCTCAAGGCCATTTACAGTTTTGTTTTTGTTGTTCAAAATAGCGGCATATTCGCTCTTGTATTTGTAATAGCCTAGTATCATGGTGAAAGAAAATGGCTGGGGTGAGGATCTTGCTGTAATAGTACGATTAATCACCCAAAATCTTAAAAATTTAGAGAGAAAATAGAAAAAATGAGGCCACTAGATTACAACAAAGCACTAGAATGGATACTAAGTGGGAAAAAAATTCTTTGATACTGGAATGGTTGATGGTGCAAGATGTTCGAAATGCCATGGTTATGGGTATATTTATCATACATGTCCAAATAAATTTAGGGTTTCCTTGGAAAAATATGAACTCTCGAAAGAAGATGATAGAAGAAAAATGAAGAAGGTTCAAGAACCTAAAATTGAAAAGGAGGAAGAAAAGAACTTTCAAAATATTCTTGGAAAAGAAAATCAAGTTTCCAAGGAGAATGCGAAGAAAAGAACAGAGAAGAAAATGAAGTTTTAATTGATGTTTTCCCCATTGATGGACAAGCAACCATTGACTCAAAATTACACATAGTGCTATTATAACATGGGTAGATGAATTTGTTGATGATTTTATTGAGCCCAAATATGATCCACAACAACAAGTCTTACAAGAGATTAGGATTAATTGTTACTTAGTTTCTTCTATCAAGTTGGAGGAACATGCAAAGTATGATGGAAAAACTTATGCTCGTACAAGGAACATAAAGAAAAGAAAGAAATGGCGATCGTTATTCTTTCAATTATGTCCTCCAATGAAACAAACTGATGGTTCAAAAATGTTTGTTCGTAATCCTGGATTCACGAATGCACAATGGATTCGAGGACGAATCTTTTTGAAGAAAGGGAAAATGAACCAAGTGCAAGAGCAACAAATGAACCCTTTGGTTTCAATTATACAGTTTTGACACTTATATTCTAAACGTCAATAATTTGATGAGATCAACAGCGAATTTAGTCATTTAGGGATGTATCAAGAAGTTCATTTTCTGAACTTACGAAAAAAGTGGTCAAACACTTAATTTGGACAAGTTCTAAGGCCAAAATCCAATGTTGCATCTCATGGGTTGATCGAAGGTCCAACATGAAATGTTGTGCATCAAGAAGAAGAGCCCAAGTTCTGTTTGGTTTCTATTTAGCTTCTATTTGCTATTGTTGTTATTTTTGAGTTGTAATAAACACTGAGATTGCTCATAAAGTATCTCATGATCAGGCGTGTGTTTTGCTTAGATGTGTAATTAGGAGATATTTAAGCTCCTTACTTGCTGGTTGTAACTCCTTGTAACAGCTCATTGAATGATCTTAATGAGGGGCGTAAAACAAGGAGCTTTTCATGCTCCTTGAAACTCATTTGGTTTGGGCAAATTTTCTAGGCTTGTGTGGATGTGATTTTAAGCTTCCTTTGCTGCTCCTATTTTTCAATATAAGAAGAGCTTATGATAATAAGAAATCAGTTTTGAGTTTGATTAAAAAAAAACCTTTGTGTTTATAGTTTTTACTTTGAGTTTGTCTCAAGTACTGGCTAACCCTTATTACTTTGAGTGAGTCTTGAGTGATAAGTCCAGGGGAGATTGAGTGAGTCTTATCTCTGGCCTATAACCCCAAAACTTTGAGTGTGTTCTTGAGTTTTGGCATCTATCCTTGTTTCGAGTGTTTTCTTGTCAAAGTGAGTGTTCTATTGTCCCTAAGTTTGGAATCATCATCCAATCTTTTGGAAGGTGTTTTTAGACTTACATCAGTAGTTGAACTGGAGAGTAGGAAAAAGAAGAAAGAGAATGGGGTAATTTGAAGGAATTTTTGAGTTTTAGGGGTTTTTCTAGGGTTAAATGAACATGTGACATGCACGTGAGTAAGTCAATGTCGGAATTTTTGGTCAACTCCCCAATACCGGCAAAAAGTACTATTTTACAACAAAAAACCTTGTAAAAGGTACTTTTTCACAATAATTTTTTTATAAGATACTTTTTTCACAAAAAACATCATTTATAAGGTACTTTCTGACAAAAAAATCCTAATATTAATAATCATTCACAATCTTTGTTAGTTTTTTACATTAGCGAATTAATATATATTTTTATTAATGGCAGGGGGAGGTTGAATTTTGGGTAATCAAAATGCAGCACAAAAGCTTCATAATTCTCTGTGTCTTTCTCTTTTTTCAGAAGAATATTTATTTTGAATTGCTAATTCTTGACATAAAGCAATTGTTTCCTATTATGTGGTCATGATCTAGAGATTCAACAAAAAAGTTATAGTCTTATGGTTCACTAGAAAGCTCCTCATATAATTAATAACCTTACCGACCATATTGTATAGATATCCAAATGATGACCCATTAAATACTAGGTGTATCGCTTTCCGATGAATCATAAATACATCACCCAAAGGTACAAAACAACAAATATCAATTATCATAAAAACAAAAAGAAGAAAATACCAAATTTTGATTTTCATATTAAAATATGAAATTAACGCACAAATTGCGTACATATAAAGTTAATATATAAAAAAAAAGTTTGTTTTAAAAAAAACGAGGGAGTATATTTGCCCCAGGGAGAAAGGTAGTTTAATATTGTATCCCTTGACTACAAGAACGTATTCGTAGATTATCCAATCCAATTATCTAAAAGACTACAAGTATCAAAACAGGAGGATGATTAAAAGCAATTGAATGAATCCTTGAATTTCGAGTTAAACACAAGTTGCAGACTATATTGACCCACTCCACATTCTACATCATCAAATAACTCTTAGGAGAGCGAGAAAAAGAAGAAAGAGAGAAGATTTTCTTTGTTCGCCATGCCTGTGATTTCTACTGCAAGATCGCTTCGACTTCTCGTTTTCTTTTCTTCAATCTCTCTTCACTCTTTTACAGGTTTGTGTTCTAGATCTCCATTACATCTTTCTTCTCATTGATTTCTAATTTAGGATTTTTTTGATTGTTTTGATTTTCTTAACCTAATTTTTGTGTCTGTTCATTTACTGTTTTTAATCTTGTGTGTTGATTTCCGTTTTGATGTCAGACTATTTCTTCATGATTTTGTAGGAACATGTTAAATTTCATATTTGCAGATTTCCGGCGTTTAGAATTTGGTGATCTTGTTCAGGAAATCGCAATTTTACGTCATTCTATTATTTAAAGAAAAAAAAATTGTCCTTTTTACTGTTGTTTTTTTGATGGATATGTTAGATGGAATTAGCTCTTGATCTGTCAGTTGGAATGTGATATTATGATGACGTCTAAGCTAGTGAAAAACAATGTTTGGAGCATTCTCTTGGTGCTTCTGTTCAATGTGTTTTTTTTGATGCGTTTGCACCTCTCAAAAACTATTGAGAAAAACTCTAACTGATGAACTAAGATAGGAACTAAGATAGCTAATACTCGTTTAGAATAATAAAGATCGAATCTTGTCACGTTTTAGGATGCAAAGATGGAGGCTTTATGTAACTGAACTAAGGATATGCTCGTATGTTCACTCAAGAAGTAGAGGTTCTCTCTAACCTTAATTAGGAAATTCACACAAACCTAACTTATGTGTTTTGGGTTAGACAACCGAATTCAATGCAAGAAGCACTTGAAAAAGTTTTAATCAATCACACGTATAGTTTATTAATTGAGATTAACTAAGTCCTAATCTAACTCAAAGTATGAAACTAAGAGGAGATAAAACGAAGCATGATGCCTAAACTAATCCTAAAAATACATGCGTAAAGTAATTTGAAATATTAAGACTTCTAATAAAGCTAAACAATCAAGATATCTAAGGGAAATTAGACTCCTAAACCCAATAGGTTTCCATCAATAATTTGGTACACCTAACATAATTAAACAAATAAAGAAGCCTAAAGCTTAAACCATGTAAAACCTTTCCAATTGGAAAGTTAAACCATGGAAGCAAAACCAATACAAGAAAGCAATAAAACCATCAAGAAAGCTAAAGAACTTCCATGAAACCTTCAAGAACCTTCGAGAACCACTAAAGAAAGGAACCATGATCGATTTGTGCTTCTACTCATGCATCAGTTTGGGATGTCTTTTTCTTTAGAAAAGTTGGATGACTATGCATGAATTGTTGTGGTTTCACTATTTTAGGGAGAGAAACAGCCAACTTTTGGGTTCATTTAGCTTACCTCATCAATTATTTTAGTGCATTTGGCTGAGGGTGGTGTCCGACAGATCCGTTCTGTTTCAGTTTGCAAATTATCCTCTACTTCTTATGTGCGTTACTGTGGGCCTTTGGCACAGCCATGCAGTTTTACTGGAATTGAAGATTCAAGTTCACATTTAAGTACTCTAGCAAGGGGGAATCCCGATCATATCAATCCTTCTATAGGGTAATCCTTATTGTCTCACTCTAGTAGGGGGGGAAAGATATCTAATTATCAATACTTTACATGCACTGTCAATCTGTGTACTGTACTTATAAAGTTTTTTGTGAAGGGTAGAAAGTGTTAAAGTGTATTTAGGTGGAAGCAAATTGATCATATGTTATCCGGTGTGCTAAACTGCTTCTAAGACATGGCTTATGAAAGCAATGGCTGAACACAGCTTTATACTTTCCACTAGTTATTAGTCCAGGGCTATGCCCCGGGTAAGAAAAAATTTCATTTTTTAATATAATACTTTATGATAATAACAGTAAATACAACTTAGCCTAGTGGTTAGAACTTTAGTATATGTACTTGAGGTCTCGAGATCAAACCTTATACTATGCAATTTCTTAATTTTTTTATTGTTCATGGATTACATGAACTAAAACTTCATAGGGAGAGCGCCACGTGGCATAGTTTCTTGTTTTCGCACGCCTTTTAATATATTTGTATAGATACCAGTAGCTAAAATACACTTCCTCTGCCTATGCTGCATTTATTGTGCTCTTCTAGTAGTGGAGTCTTAGTAGTCACTTTGTGGGGGCACTCTTGGATTAGAGGGTATGAAATCCTCATCGCAATGTTCAAAAGTTGTTTTAGTCTGTGCTTGTCCATGTCAATTGCCACGGCAATAAGGCAATTAACAAGTCTTGGACATGCTAGGTTGCTAAACCTTTAACTTTGTCTGATATGGATACCTAAAACTGATCTACTTTTTGATTTGCAAATAGATATCCAAGTTTCAATTGTCCATATGATGAGACTTACTGAGATATGTAGCCGAAACCTCTAGTGCAAGGCAAATCAAGAGCCATGACAACCAAGAGTTGATATGGTCCTATATCATAGTCATAACATGAGAACCAAAAAGGTGATGCGTTCTAAAGTCAATACACTACTTCTAAAAATCATCTTTCATGCAGAGCCAAAATCAAGTCTTGACCAGTGTTACAAGGAATGCGGGACGGAGGTCCGAATTGCGATCCGGATCGTCCGTTTTGAATCGTGGAACAAACGCGATCTGAGTCGCTAAGGGTCGCGATTGAAATCTATGATGACCACGATCCGTTTCTTGATATCCTTGCCCACATAATTCTGGAAAATTCGCTTGCTTTTCCATGGCTTGGCAGGAGAGCAGAGGAAGAGGGTTGGTTGAAGGAGAAAGAAAGGTTGATAAGTGCTTTGAGATCTAGGGCTTTCTCCTTTTTTTTACTCAAAAGTCACGTGCCTCTTTCTTTAGTATGCTTGATTAATACACATTCTTCATTTTACAGCTGTAAAGTAGTCATTATTTTAATAAATTTTAATAAATATCCTTCATAACAAAGCCTTAACAGTCAAATAGTGACAACTTTAATTTTTTTACTTCTTAATTATAACTCTTGTGCAGCCTTTTTCCTTACCTTTTTTTTTGTAAACCTTCTTTATCTTTTTACTTACGCTATCTACTCATTCTTTTTCCTTTTGTTTTCTACATGCTCGTAAACTGTACTTCGTATTTGTTTTGAAATCACTCTACTTCGTATTTTATTTTATTCACATATGCTCTTACTAATATATGAATACAATGTACTACACTACACACTACTCTATATTTATTAATTAACTCCTTATTTATTTACTTATTTACTTCACACACACATATATGTACCAATCGTTCCCGATTCGCTCATGGTAGCGTTTCGCGTATCCGTTTGCGTACCACGTTTTGGATTGAACCCCGTCCTTTGTAACATTGGTCTTGACTGTGAGGGTATAAAGAGACAAAAATTGGTGCATTTGAGTACTTGACTTTCCACTAAAGTATGAAGTTATGGGCAGGGGCCTTCCATTCTAATGGCTGGAAACTGGAACGTAGGAAGCACATATGAAGTAATCAGACGTGCTTGATACACCATTTTTGAAAGGGAAATATCCCCTCCTCTTTCTCACATTTGTGCCTTTCTCGCATGTGTGCGGTGTCTCGAAACGGTAACAGTCCTTTTTTCCTTAGAAAATTGTGATAGAGGAATACAAAGGGAGTAAGTTTGGAAGGCGTATAATCTTAACCGTGGTGTTATTAGGAAGTTTGTTGCTTTAGTGGGTAGAGTTGCAATTTTTGACTCTTAGTTTTTTTTTTTTTGCAACAATGATAACTACTTCCAAGGTGTGTTCTGTATTTTCTCTGCTTGTGAGGTTTAAGATTGGGATTAGTTAGTGATTTAAAATATGGGAGGATGTGGTGCTCCTGTTGCTACTTTTTATATGTTGACACTACATGGGCTTTTTACTTGTGGAGGCATCCTCATGATACTGAGATATATAGCTCATCTTTAGTCTTAAGAATCTAATTCTTAGTTATTATGATTTTTGAAGGCTATTTCAAGTCTCTCGAATTAAAGGTGGGTTCTTTACTATTTATGATGGTGTAGTTCGAATTCACTCTAAATTTATTAGTAACAATGGATATGGAGTTATTAATTCCTAACCAAGGATTAACAACAACTAGGGTTTGGAGAAGTTCAACTAATCCAAGTTGAAAATCAACTAAGGGTTTGCATTCTCTGCTAAGATTTTGGATTCACTCTGAAAACTTTAATTCACACGGAATAGGTTAAACTCAAATCACACATTTCATTTCTCTTATTATGGACTAGACATGTACTTATGTAGGATGAGCAAATAGCCTTAGCCCTCCAAGCTAATACATGATCGAATTTCCCAATAAGAAACAAGGAAAGACCTCTCCTAGATTCTAGCATAATTTAAGGAAACATTCCTCTTAAAACTAGCCTAGAATCTAGCACAACTTAAGGAAACAATTGGTTTTAGGAAAGCTTTGCAAAACTATCTATAAAACCTACAAAACCACACGCCTAAGTCTAATCTGAAATACAACATAATTTTCGGACATTATTACAACCGAACTGAAATAAAACACCTCAACGACATTGATTAACTAAACTAACCAAAAATAATAAAAGACATATTTTTGGTTACATGTAAAACCTTTACTTTATGAGTAAAGTAACACTATCCAACAACCTACGAAAACAATAAAGATAGCTTTGTGGAGTCATCCATGCACGCATCATACTCCCCTCTTCAAAAGAACTTGTCCTCAAGTTTGATCAGCAAAGCAGTCCAAGAAATCATCCATATGAGTCGAACGAACTTTAACAAGAGCACCAACGACAATAGATTAAAGATTGAGCAATGGTTCATGTGAACAAACACAAGCAACTTAATATCTCTAGAACTTGCCTTCTCATGAAAAAGAATAACTTTTTTCTGAAAAAATCAAATCTATAGACATGATGTGAAAAAGATCCATTCTTTTCCTCTTCTTGAGCACCATCAACAAGAATCAAATCTTTATCATCATGATATGTAAAAGATTCATTATGTTCTTCTTTAACATCATCAACAAGAATCAATTCATTTACTTGTTCCTCATGTTGTTTTGCAAGCTGTTGAATCAAAGCTGCAACCTCCTGGGAATCTTTTTGAATTTTTTTACAATCTTTCTGAAGTCATGCTAGTTTTTCTGAAGTCGTACTAATCTTTCTTGTGGTGGACATCTAAGATCATATATTGCTTGTTTTGCCTTTTCAATTCTTTGATAGACCTCTAAGAACTTTGGCATAGAGTCACCCACATCCATAAATCTCTAACTCTAAGAAAACTGACCTGAAACTTCATTTGAAATATGTACTCCAAAATGCAATCAAAACACCTCAAAATTTATGAAATTTTGTGGAAGTCTAGTCCAAGATGTTTCCAACACTCGACCAAAGTTTCACACAAAAATATAAAGCCGATTTTCGCAGTTTTAATGCTCACAAAACTGGTCCGGAATAGCTCAGTTTTGACCAATTATCCAAAATGCGCTCAATCAATTAGCAAAGTTCTTCAAAAATTATGAAACTTTCCAGTCTTAAACTAGACAAAAAGTAGTCCAATTTAAAGCTAAGAAACTCTCAAAAATTCGCTATATGCTAGGAGAACGAGTTGCCTTAAGTTAACTCTAGAATTGATTGAATATGCCAGAAAGTTTACGCAAATGTTTCTGGTTGTTGTGACTTCGTTATAGCTCTGATTCACACGAAATTTTGACACGACAAACTTGAATATGTCTACTTTCACCATAAAAAATTTCAGCACAATCCAAGCTTCCACGATCCTCAAACTCCGTATAGCCTCCAATCTCTCTTTTATCCCCTTCTGGTAATGCCGACAGCCACACCATTTGATATGATTTTTGAAGGCTATTTTAAGTCTCTCGAAATAAAGGTGGGTTCTTTAGTGTTTATGATGGTGTAGTTCGAATTTGATAAGTTTTAAACCACTATAAACTGATTAGTAACAATGGATATGGAGTTATTAATTCCTAAGCAAGGATTAACAACAACTAGGGTTTGAAGAAGTTCAAATAGTCCAAGTTGAAAATCAACTAAGGGTTTGCATCCACTGCTAAGACTTTGGATTCACTCCGAAGACTTTAATTCATAAGGAATAGGTTAAACTCAAATCACACGTTTCATTTCTCTTATTATGGACTAGACGTGTACTTATATAGGATGAGCAAACAACCTTGCCCTCCAAGCTAATGCATGACCGAATTTCCCAATAAGAAATAAGGAAAGTTCTCTCCTAGATTCTAGCATAAGTTAAAGAAACATTCCTCATAAAACTAGCCTAGAATCTAGCACAACTTAAGGAAACAATTGGTTTTAGGAAAGCTTTGCCAAACTTTCCATGAAACCTACAAAACCACATGCCTCAGTCGAATCCGAAATACAACAGATTTTCGGACATTATTACAACCGAACTGAAATAAAACAACTCAACGACATTGATTAACTAACTTAACTAACCAAAATAATAAAAGACATATTTTTGGTTACATGTAAAACCTTTACTTTACGAGTAAAGTAAAACCATGCAACAACCTAAGATAACAATAAAGATAGCTTGGTGGAGTCATCCATGCACGCATCATTCCTTATTGGAGGTGGAGGATTCTAGGATGTTAGTGGATGATTTTGTGGCTGTTCTTGTTAATTCTTTTCGGTTTGCTTAGATTTTTCTCGGAGGTATCTCTTTTATAGGTTGGCAACAACCTTCATCTTGAAGGCTAGCATTTCTCTTAAGGTGTGAGCTTTTGAGTGGACTTTGGTGTTAGGTAATGTTGTCTAGGGGTGCTAATCGAGCGAGTCGATCGCGACTCTAACAAGACTGCGCTTGACTCCATTGGAAAACCAATCGACTCGGCTGAACTCGTGCTTGCTACTCGTTAAGCTCGCCAAATGCGTGCTCAACCCGAACTCGCTAACCATATATGGAGCTCAATTCCTAAACCAACTCGAACCCACTTGAAGCTCGAGTCAACTCAAAACTCAACTCGATTCAAAATTTTTTGTTTTCTAATTTGTTTAACCTTTTACCATTTCTAGAAAAAGGAAGAACATAAGTTTATAGGATGCATAAACGGATATGATGCATTATCTGGGCTTTGACCCTTGATGATTTTTTGGTTATTGCCAATTCGATCGCTTTTTAAATCAATAGCTTAGTACATTAATATGCTATTAAATATATAACTCTAAATAATATCCAGCTACCCATGAGCTTATCTTTGGAGTTGGGTCTTGCAGTCTTGCTCAACTTGTGCTCATTAAGCTTTTGAGTCGAGCCAACTCGAGTTTGACCAAGTGTTGACCGAGTCGAGTTCGAGTTGTGTAGCATTGACTGAGTGCTTGAACATAAAATAGTCGTTTTAAAGTTGCTACCATGTTCATCAAGGACAACTATACCTTTAGTGGAATTTGAGCATGCTGTTGTTCACTTGTTCTTGAGAAATACCTCTTACAAGCTGCTAGATCTCTAACATTCCTAGGGTTATTGTTTGAATTACTGAAAACATGTTTTTTCAGTGTTGTGAGTTTTTCCCTGTTTACGCTAGTTCTGTTGGATTCCCTCCTATCTCCCTCTCCACCTGGCTGCCTTTCTGCTGTCTGAAGGGTTGACTTTACATACCATTTTCTCGTGGTTATGCATAATCAAAGATAATACTGAAGATGCTGCTAGATCTCTAACATTCCTAGGGTTATTGTTTGAATTACTGAAAAACATGTTTTTTCAGTGTTGTGAGTTTTTCCCTGCTAACGCTAGTTCTTTTGGTTTCCCTCCTATCTCCCTCTCCACCTGGCTGCCTTTCTGCTGTCTAAAGGGTTGACTTTACATACCATGTTACAAAGACGGGCAGAAGTATACACCAAACTAGCCTATAATATTTTTCACTTCATCTTGGAGTTTCTTTCTTATCTGAAAGCTTAAGGACTACCCTTCGCTTTGGTGATGGAATATTGTCCATATTTATTTAATGCTTCTTCTCACATCTGGGTTTGTTGAAAAGTCTGGTGCTGGCCATGATGATTGATTGTAGGGTCTGCCTCTTGCTTTATCTTGGATTCAAAGGCAAAGTTTTAGTTTTTGGTACTGACTACTGACTACTGACTACTGAATACTGAAGATCATCTGGGTTCCTTGGTTATTTAAATGTATGTGATGCTTTGATGGTTTTCTATAATTTTGGAAATTTTGGACATTTTGATTGTTGTAATTTGTTTATGATTATGCATAATAAAAGATAATACTGAAGATGGTCTTTTTCCTTCTATTGAAGAACTCAAAATATCAAATTCAATATTTGCAGCCGTTAAAATTACAAAAGCTTTGATAGGAACTGAATATCTGGTCATTTGATAATTTTGTTCTTCCTTTAAGGTTCCTCGTTTAATCATGTAAGCTTAATTATCTATACCCTTGCCCTGCATGTCAGTCCGTTTTGTGGATAGCCATGGATGTCCCTTTTGGTTGAAATAGTTTTTTTCCCCCCCTTTAATCTTGTTTTCTTGTTAGGTTTATCAAATGACCCGAAAAATTCCAAAGATAACAGCAGGGATGGTTCAATAAAAACTCAAAGTGGTAGTACTGGGACTACAGTTGCCATCATATGCATTGCTGTAGCTGCAGTATTGCTTTTTTCTTTCTTCCTCTTCAAGTTATGGCAAAAAAAGAAACGAGAAGAACAATATGCCCGTCTTCTAAAGTTGTTTGAAGAGGATGATGAGCTTGAGGTGGAATTAGGTCTCAGAGATTGAGTGTGCATACCATCACTTGTGGAGTCCCAGGTGTGTACTAAATTTTGCATCTATTGTTCTCTGCCGTTGAGTGTTATGACTAGTAGTTGAGTTCCCTATGACAACTTTTTTTACACTGTTATGCATGTAACATCATTTTAAAAGGTTCATCTATTGAAGAGTGAATATTGGAACCTTTCTCTATACATTATACCAAAATTCACTTGGATATCCCTTATGTTATCTTTTTTTTAATTGTTTAAGACACTGGATTCTGGTGAATTCTTCTCTGCTTGATGATCAGCAAAAAGGCCCAATGATTCTATTTGTGAGGAATGTAAGAAAGAGATCAATAAACAGTGGTCAAACATAGAACTTTTCAGCTTACTAATTTGACTTTTTGATTTTGGAATTAGCAATTTAGCGTGACTAGATCATATTGTCTATTTGCCCTAGATATTTTAGAAAAGCACTAAAACATATCATTTTTACAATTATGTTTGGCACTCTGTACACTAGTCATTTCTGTGTTAGGGGTTAGTTTTAGGAGATCTGTTGCATTCATCATTGTGAATAGCATCCCCTTAGATTTTTAGGGGTTGATTCTTCGGTTCGTTGTGTTCATCAATCTTGAGTTTAGTCATCAGATGTACATCAGATACATTTGAATTTTCTGCTTATTGCAAGTGTGGTGGGTGTCCACTTTTGATCAACTTGTGTTTTTTTCTTAAAAAAACAAGTCTCTCATTAATGTACTAATTGGGGTCCAGTAACAAAGGACCTATAATTCGTTCTTTTATTACGTTAAGGACCTATACTTTTTTTTCTTGTTCCATTACAGATTTTAAGGCTCAAGCTTAAAATACCTTTTAACTTTTTTGTTTTATTTTAATGATCAAAACAGATAAATGATTAGATGGATTCTGGGCCTATGCTATATTCTTCCTCCGTTCTTTTTCTATTGCAATAATTGAGTTTCATGTTTATCAATGCACAACTTTAACTATTAATAGTTTTCATTATTGTTTAGTAAAAACATAAAAATTTAATAATTTTAAAGTATATATTGTGACGAATCTAACAAGACTCCATATGAGTATATTTTACTTTGCGTAAAAATCACAATAGATGGTGAAAGGTTCAGGGACGAAAAAATTAAAATTTTTAAAAATGGGTACGGCCTGGATTTGGAAAATAAATGTATATTTAATGAATAATATTACAAAGTTTATATGGGGTTATAAAGTTAAACGTTATAGATGATTAGGTTCAAATAAAAACATAAAAGAAAGAAAAGAAACACATAAACTGGACTAGAGAGGGTCAAACAGCGCACTATTGGCTGAGAAATGATAAACCTCTTTTTTGCTAGATGTTTACAAACATCTAATAGGGGTAAAATTGTCAATGTATATGGAAAAAAGTTGTCAGTCAAACAAAAAAGTGATCTCGAAAATTCCGATACTAATATATAGTGTTCATGCTACTACAACTAGTGTTCGTGTAACTATAACTAGTGTTTATGCAATTAAAAATATTATTTGTGTATAAATAGATAATGTTCGTATTTTTTTACATATCTAAATAAGAGATAGAAAAGAGTAAAATAAAAATATCAAAATGGATGTCTATTTGTAAGAATAAAAATATATGAATATTGGTGTATTTTTTATTTTTTTTAAAAAATATATTTTTTGAGATATACAAGTTTAAAAATTACAAAAAGTAATTTGTTTTGGACAAACAATATCGTGACATGTGTGCTACTTATATGCTTCCACATTGATGTTAGATGTTTGTAAACATCTAGCAAAAAGAGGTTTATCCTCACTCTAGGCTATAGCTATAGCTATAAAGAAAACAAAAGTGTTGGACAACTGTATTAGCACTGTCCCTTCTTTCACGTGCCTTAAGTCCTCCCCCTTCCCCTCTCCCCCCTTCCCCACATTCAAACCAAAGACAAGAAAAGGTAAACCAGTAGATAACTAGACATTTCCCGATGAATCCAGCCAGCATATAGCTAAGGGGTGGGACGCGGTGATTAAGCCGATATCAACGGAGCAACTACGACATTAACGCACCATGGGGGACGTCATAAAGCTTCTAATCCCGTCCCCGAGACGTCCACGCCGTTTTCTCTAGCCGTCCCCAACTACACCAGTCGTCTCCAAGTTCGAGATACGGCTTGGGGACGTATTACGCGTCCCGGGTTCGGGATACGACAGGTGGGAGAAGTATCCGTGCTTCATAGGTAAAAGGATGGGTGGGTGATTAATGCAAAAATCTTATTGTTTCAAGCATACAATAAGGGATAGAATGAAAATAGTTTTTTATAAAAAATCTCCATGGTTTTTTTCCACTTTCACACTCACAAAATTTACCTCACTTTCTCTACTACTAGACAAGTTCCCTTGTAATATGTACTTGCTTTGTTTTTTTTGTTGCACCATTTCATTTTTGGCACTATTATTCTGCCATTTTTGTTAAATTACTTCGCATTATTATATAAGAAAAACATGGTTAAGTGGGGTGTGGTCAGTTTCGTTTCAATGCAAGGATTCCGAATATCAAATTTTTATAATTTTTACTTATAGGCAATTACAAAGAAGCATCCGGGCAAACTTGAAAAACAAAACTCATTTGCTAAATGCTGCCTGGAATTTCCTACTATATGTATTTATACTTTAACACTCACTATCCCACTCTCTTTCACTCTCCCTCACTCTCTTCACTCTCCATCACTCTCTCAGTACATCTCTTTCATCAACAAGGATCTCCCATCAAGAACTCCGGCAATTTTTCCGGCGACATTAACTCTGACAACTTATTCCGTTAATTTTCCGGCCACATTATTGCATTATTATTATTAATAAAATTCTATAATTCTTTTAATACACAAAATCGGATTATATTGACTTTTAAAAATAAAGTGCCCATGCACCTAAATTAGGTGCCCGAACATGTGGTCAGACGCCTAAATTACTCATACTAATTGCTACCTAATTCTAATATTTTTTTAGGAAAACCGTACTAAATGTGTGAGTTAAATACCCAATTGCAAAATTAGCTTGAAAGTGTAAGTAGTGAAGATATATGTTTTATCTCTTTCTTTCTACAGATGTGGAAAAAACAAAGCTACATAAGATTGAAGAGTTAAGAAAAGATTTTCCTATGTATTTGAAAATTGTTGACAAAATATTCATATTATTGTTACTTGGAACACAATTTTCTTTATTCTAATATTTTTTTCTTTCACTTTGCCATTAGATTCAACCAAGAAAGTAACACCAAGTTCTTAACGGACAAAGTTATAGGTCCTTAACGGAACAAGAAGTAGTTTTAAAGATATTTCTTCAATGGAGAACTTGTGTCACGCACACAACAGAAAGCTTCACTAGATAAGGGTAATAGGAAGCTAAAATTCTGGATATCCAACAGGAAGATAATATGATAATGAAGGGCGAGGAAGTATAAATATAATATTTTTGTCCGTTTACACAAATTAATAATATTATTAAAACATCGTGTCTCCATACCCGCGTTCAAATTTCGGATTGAGCTCCCTCGTCTTGAAATTGTGCATTGACATATCCCTCTTACGTGTATCTGACCCTCATTCCTTCCCGTAACATAGATGACAATGAAATGATGCTTGGTTATTGTTTATAAACCGCACCATTGGAAGAGGAAAAAAAGAAAGGAAAACCAACGTAGTTGAGACTTAGGGGTGCAAATATCTCGAAGAACACGGGATTTAACAGTAACTTCTCCTTTCATTTATCTGATGACGTATCCTGTCTCTTGTATCCTCATTCCTTAGTAACCAAGTTTTTCTGTGCACTGCCGGAGTAAGGATAGGCAAGAGACGCAAGGAAGAGAAGCTTGTAACAGTATACTCATATACATATACTCCCTTGATATTCCAATGCTGCTCCCTCCCATGTGCGGTGTTTCTACTTTTATGGGTTTAATTGGGTTCCGTAAAGGGGGCCACAGGAGCTAATACGGGGAAGAAGTTGCCTAAAAGGAACAAAAACAACGGAACTATTAATTAATTTGACAGGAAAATAAAAATTTTGATTTGGCGATTGGAAGTAGTTTTTCCAGAATGCCTAGTTTGGTGGTAATACTAAATACCAAGCACGTTTGGTTAATGGTCATAAATGGTGATAATGATAATGTAATTTCGTGTAAATTTGTAAAAAAGTTCTCATGTCAATCACAATAGTAATGAAACTTTATCCCAAAATATGAGTTTTCTTATATAAATTCACATTACCATCCAATCAATACCACCTTCCCAAGTGGTAATGGATAGTGATAGATATTTTAGGAAGAAAATGAAGGTTTTAGGATCAAGTAGCATTACCATGGGTAATGATGTGGGATTTCTTTTACAAATTTACACAGTAATGCATTACAATTACCATCATTTATGACATTTAACCAAACGCGCCGTAAATACTATGTAGCAATGTTGCAATCATGCTGGTTTAACCATTGGGCCTTGGATGACCGGAAATTTGACGAGGAGTTTTTGAGCACCTTTGGGTTGGACACAGATTTGACAAAGAAGATTGAGAGAAGGAAGGAGATCAATGATACGCATAGGATTTATGTATATCAGATTTGGTGGGTAGGGGGGTGGGTGGGGGTGGGGGTGGGGAGGGGTGGCAGGTTTGGGGTTGGGGAGGGGGGTGGTAGGGGAGGGGGTTTCAAATGGGGTTGCACTTCTAGGGGGTGGGGGAGGGATTGGCAGTTTTGAAGATGGGGGAAGGGTGGCTTGGATGGTGGTTTCAGACGGTTTACCAGTTGTAGTAGGACTGTTTTTATAAAACATACTCCAAAGTTGGGGTTATTGAGAAATAATCAAAAGTTAGGTACTAAAAATGACATAACGTCCATAATTGGGATGGTGCCTATTTTAATTCAAAAAAAACTAGTTGTTGGTTTACCAACATATCTCTGAATTTCATGAAAGAGTTCATAAATTTATTGAAGTCTTCTATGCTTTTCATCAACTATCATTGAAAATTTGAATTGCTATTCTCCTTCCTTCTGCCTCTTCTGTTAAGAGGAGTTGTTTTTCTTATGCAGTTCCTATAGGTTTTCTGAATTTGGTAAGATCAACTAAAAAGTTTGACTTGCGAATACTGAAAATCAGGGTTTTGAGCTTGAAATTATTTTTATTCTCCGTGTGCTACTTTGAAGTTCTGTTAGTATTACTTTTTATTAGTCACCATTATGCTTTGGCACTCATTGTTTTTATTTTATTTTTGAACTGATACATATTAGAAGATATGAATTACTGGAATGTTTATAATTTAGTCATATTATGCTTTTTTGTGGCTCATGTTCTGAGATGTAGCTGTGCTTACATGGAGACAGAAAATTTAGAAAAATTGCAATTCCAAGAGGTTAAAGAATGACTAGATGAAACCACAAGGCTGGCTAAGTTAATATTGTATGTGAAAATTTCGTAGAAGCCATTCCCGTATTTTTGGTTTCCTTTTCCCTCTTCTTTAAGGATTTAGGGGGTTGCGACGTTAAGTTAATCTTTTTACAAGGTCAATGAGCCAAGTCATGTAGCTTAGGGTAGTTCTTTTTGGATAAGTAGTTGAGGTCTTCAGAACTAGCAGTGCATTAGTAATTGAAACGTTTTAATTCTAATGCTGTCAATTTCAAACAAGAGTGCTTTTTGGCAAGCCTTTTATTTCGGAAATTCTACATGGTAACCTTGCAGAGTTGCGGTTTCTATATGGAGGACAAAAGAAAATCAATCTTCACAAAGTTATTGAGTACATTTGTGGAATTCTGTAAATTATTTTCTTTCGTACTCTTTTTTCTCATTTCCCTTCTCTTCTTTCTAACTACGTGACCATTGTTTCCACATTTCTTACCACCACTACCACCTCCGCCTTGATCATATATGCTCTTCTACCTTTCTGACTTTCGCTAGACCCCTTTTCTGTAGCCCCCTTCCCACTTCCTATTCCAGAGCCCTTTTCATGTTTCTCCTTCCTCTTAAGTCACAACTACAACCGCACCGAACCATGGAATTGAACTAATAGTTAGGCGGAGTTGTAACAAATGTTGGATTTTCTATTCCACAAAAGCCTGTTACAAGACGCAGGGTAAAAGTATGCCCTTCTCTTTGCGTTTGGTTTTGCCACTTTAGAACCTTTTTTTTCTCATTACATTGGTTCTTTTGTCAAATTTGGCCAAAAATATTACACTAATTAATTTATAGCTACTGAAGCATATTATTTTATATATAGAGAGAGGTATTTGTTCACCGAATGTATTGACCATTCATATTTTGGTGGGTTTGGTTAAATAATATAGAAATGTATACTTTTTGAACACCAAAATTGCAAATGAGTTTAAAAAATCAATTAATATGAACTTTCTACAAAAATTCATGTCTTCTTGGGCATGATTCGTACCATTCATCAGTTACAACTAACAAGCTGTTCCGCACCAACATGACCGTTACTTATAACATGATTTTTCTTCTTGCACTAAAACCCAGCAGCCAACAAACTGCCTTGTAACTCAAGTGCTTTCTGTGACCACACCGGCAATCCTACCATTACTGACAAAGTTGCAATCAAGCAACAGTGGCACGGATATCTAAACAACAGTAGAGAGAGAAAGAAGGATCACCTAACCTTTGTTGATGGGATGATTTTTTTCGATAATGTGGACTGGCTGGGTTTGGTTGTTGAAGCAACGAAAAGGCAAGGGTGTTCGAGAGATCAATGCGGAGTGATAAAAAATATAGTATGGGTGGTGCTATTTTACGTTATCGGTTGGGGAGAGTGGTTGTAGTAGGGAAGAAAAGTTGTGTTACAGCTTGTTTGGCAGAAAAGATTTGGAAGGAAAAGAAAGAAATTGGAAGGAAATTTCGTAGTTTCCAATGTTCAGTTGAATAAATAAATTTAAATGAAAGAAAATAGAAGGAATTGAAAGGAAATGCTCCTTAATTAATTTTCACTTTTCTTTCCTCTCAAAAGTGGGGGAATTTTGAGAGAGAGAAAATTTAAAGCAAACATGGAAAGTTGAGTTTTTTTTTTTTTTTTTTTTTGTTTTCCTTTTTCTTCCTTTCCTTTACCAAAAATGAACCAACAAGCTGTTAGTGTATCTGGTGGTGGCCACGGCAGGGGAATGGTGGGCGGTTCTTGAGGGCAATAATGTTTTTTTAGGTGGTGGGGGGGGGGGGGGAGGAGACATAAAGTACAATAAGTATTTCTTTTACTTTTTTCCCTAGAATAATTCATTGATCTTTTGTGAAATAAGGTTACAAAGGTACCTCTAAACAATAGGTTAGGGTTACTTGGTGATAAATCGGGTTTCATCCTCCATTTTGAAAATGCAACAATTCATTTCACAACATATAACTTCTTTTTTTTTTTTTTACTATTTTCTTTTCCTTACAAGAGGAGAGATGAAGTACAATAAGTATATCTTTTTTGCTTTTTTTTTTCCTGAAAATATTTCAATGATCTTTTTGTGAAATAAAGTTCCAAAGTACCTCTAGACAATGAGTTAGGCTTACTTGGTCATTAATCGGTTTTTATCTTCCACTTTGAAAATGCAACAATTCATTGTCACCACATATAACTTTCCTTTTTTTGATTTTTAAGACTATGAGAATTGTAACTTTAATACACCTCTTTGCAGTGTGTTAGGTCTTTGTTTAGGAAACATATAGGGGAGGTGAAACCGTCACTTTTATCGGCGTTTGTCAAATTGCCGACTATGTCTAGGCGCAATGCTAGACATTGGACGAGGCCATATTGGTTAAGGTACATAACTTATGAGAGTCGCACGTGACTAAGGAGTTATGCTTGACCCTTACGCGTCCAAGGTGGGTAGCCTAAGAGATGGGCTAACATCCAAGGTGTGTACACGTAGTGGGACGTGCAAACGAACTTCGGGGTCGCCCTCATAAATCTTGTATGGTGGTGATGGAATTATCCGTTAAACCAACATATAAGGAACCCTAGCATGACCGTTACACGAATATCCACGTTGTGGGATCATGGTAGGCGGTTACTATGCGTTAGTAACCACCCAACAGTTGTAGACCAAGTAGCTTGCTGACTTGGCGGCAGTTACCGAGGCTACAACTAGCGTGGGTCATGGAGAGCGGTTACCATGCGTTGGTAACCACCATACAGTTATAAAAGGGCACGACTTGGTGACTCGGCGACAGTTACCAAGGCTACATAGGGTAAAGGATAATGAGATGCGGTTACCATGTGTTAATCGCCAAGCACTTGTAAACTAGGAGTTATGTGACTTGATGACAATTACTGACGTGAGTTTAGCGCTGGCGGTTAGTCCCTTAAAATAAGGAGCAGTTATTCCTTATTCTAAGAGGCGGATATAGGAAGTTATCAAGAGGAGTGGGTGGTTATATTAACCACCCATGTTGCCCCATGCTCCCTTAAAAAAAGGGAACAATTATCTAGAGTGTGAGAGGGTAAACTCCTAGAAAGCGGTTACGCTTGACTAATGAGTAGTTGCGTTTAAGGCCACATGCGGTTACGCGTGGCTTAGTAGCAGTTCTGTCAATAGTCATGGACGGTTACTCTCGGCTCGGTGGGCGGTTACAACTACACATGTGGGTTGTGCCCTTAGGCTATTACAACAAGTTGAGCGGACACTTGTACGCTACTGAGCGAGCGGTTACTCGGGACAGTTAGTTAGTGTGTGTGGGAAGTGGCGGTTGAGTAACAACCATGTTATAGCCACTTTGTTGTATTATAAATAGTGGCATTGCCTTAGGCATTTAGGGAGAGAATTCAGATAACACTTTAGCATTGTATGAAAGTTGCTATTAAGAGATAAAAGCGCTCTCTATCTCTTATGTTCTTATGTGTGCTCTTACTTACATGATTCTAACATATAAAGCGTGTGAGTGTCATAGGGTGGTCCACAAACCTTTTGTTGAATTTTTTTTTTTTGACAATTTGGTCCAACCTGTCGTAAAAATCAAAGATGCTTTCACCATGAGAACTCCGAATAGATACAATGAAGGTATTTTGAGTGCCAACTCTTCTCATAAACAATCTTGGGTTGCACCAGTCCCATGGGATGGAGCATGAACACAGAGTCATGTTGGTCAAGCCGAAACATGAAACTCAATGGTCGTCGTCTTAAAACCATAAGTCTTGAACTTATGTGTTAACCAAGATCTAATAATTACATAAAAATGATCTGCTAAGGTAGGATGGGGAGATTCACTAAAGCTGACGCTTGCGAGTGTGTGATCTCGTAACTTCGGCGAGATCTGAAGCATCTACTAATGGATAGCGGAAGTAAGAATGTTTAACCTTGTATCTTCGATAAAGTTCGGAGGATCAAAGGTGAACCTACCTACTCTTTGTAGGAATATGAGGGTTTGATCTCCTTTATTCGGCGGAGATCGAAAGATAGGGAGTGAAAATACTTGCCTACAATTTGTAGGTGTGCGAGAGTCTATCTTCGTAGCGCCATCGAGGTTTGAGGAGTACATACTTGCGGCGAGCGAAGTGTGAGGGACTAACCTCATACGGAGATACCGGAGCAAGTGTATCCTCACTCGAGCGGTAATGATTTGTCAGATACTCTTGGTTGAGGAGAGTAGACTGATCTAAGAGGTGATTGGCCTCGGAATGTGGTGTGTCGAGTATAACAATGACGATTGTTGTCAACATGGTGTTAACGATGGTTAACCTAAGTCTTGAGGAGAGGGCTTGCATGTGGTTCCCGGGGCATAAGCACGCGACTGGATGACAGGTGAAGGTCATGATTCGCACTAAAAGAGACATGTGATGGGGAGACTTTTGGAAAAGGGGAAGATGCCCCTCCTCCGTGGAAAGAGAGGTACCTCGAATGATTACTTCTATTTATATGGGAAGTACGCCATAGATTCCTATGTCGGCTTTGAAGGAAATAATGGTGAACAGGTTATGAGAATTATCAATGGTGTCGTTGGCTCGCGATTAAGGCCACAAGGTGGCTAAGATCCAAAGTCGACAAGTGTACGAATGCCATTGATTAAGTGAGGATCATGAGGGGCATGGGATCAAGGAGACTTATAGTGAGTAAAACAAGTCTGTAAGTGATGACTACTTGTGAGAATTCCTGCGAAGGGAAATCGTACACCTCTCGATGAATGTCTCGGTAGTAAAATTCTAATGAGGACGTCAGCCTCTATTTAGTGGTGGAAGTTTGTGACTGTCACTTTTGTTGGCGCTTGTCAAAGAGCCGACTATGTCTAGGCGCAATGCTAGACGTTGGACGAGGTCATGGCGGTTAAGTTACATAACTCATGAGAGTCGCACGCGACTAAGGAGTTATGCTTGACCCTTGCGTGTCCAAGGTGGGTACTCTTAGAGATGGTTTACCAAGGCTACGCATGCAAAGGATAATGAGATGCAGTTACCATGCATTGGTAATCGCCTACCGGTTATAAACTAGGAGGTTTGTGACTTGATGGCAGTATTGTTGGCAGTTAGTCCCTTAAAATAAGGAGCGGTTATTCCTTATTCTAAGGGGAGGTTATGGGAAGTTATCAAGCGTAGTGATATTAACAACCCACACCCATGTTCCCTTAAAAAGGGGAACGATAATCAGGAGTGTGAGGGGGCACACTCATATAATTCAGGAGCGGTTACACTTGACTTATGAGCGGTTGTGTCTAAGGCCACAAGTGGTTATGTGTGCTTAGTAGCAGTTGTGTCAATAGTCATGGACGGTTACTCTCGGCGTGGTGGGCGGTTACAACTACACTCGTGGGTGGTTGGTTGTGCCCTTGGGCAGTCATGATAAACTTGAGCGAACACTTGTACGCTACTAAGCGAGTAGTAACTCATGGCAGTTATTTAGTGTGTGAAGGGAAGTGGACGGTTGAGTAACCATCCACGTTCCTCACCACTCCTGAAATTAAGCAACCCAATCAACAAGTTAGTGAGGATCTCCCACGTTTGGTGAGTGCGAGCATAATGGAGAAGTTAGTGGGTGATTATCATAGAGAGTGGGCGGTAGCCACTTTGTTGTATTATAAATGGAGGTCTTGCCTTAGGCATTTAGGGAGAGAATTCATAAAACACTTTAGCATTGTATGAAAGTTGCTCTTAAGAAATAAAAACACTCTATCTCTTGTGTTCTCGTGTGTGCTCTTACTTACGTGATTTTAATGTATAAAGTGCATGAGTGTCGTAGGCTGGTCTAGACGTGGTCTAGGCGCCATCACATGAACCTCTTAGTGCGAAAAAGGAGGTATTCAAAGAATTTTCTGTGACAAGAGGGAATAGGGGAGGGACTAGGAAGGGGTTTAAGGATAGGAGTGCACTTGCAATCTTCTTTCTAATTTTTTTCTTAAATCTCAATAGGATTTGGCTTATTTGAAGGACGAGGGAAATGGATTTTTAGGGAATGATTTCTTGCTTGCCACCCCCTTTTCTATTCAATTGTTATTTTCCATTAGGTGACTTACACCGTTACACACATGTTAAAGGAGAATCATGTGATATGGAGAGAGATAGAGGGTGATTCGAGAAAGTGCCCATAAGGAGAGATATAGAGTGCCAACGTAATGAGAACAGATATATGGAGAAACTACATACCAACCAAATAAGGTATGTTCATTGTTGTGACTGGAGGAACTATTATTGTTTCCTCCTTTCTTTTTCTCAAAATGAATAAAGAACAAGCAAAATCACCAATGTGATGAGAAGAGAGAAATGGAGAAACTACATACCAGCCAAATCAGGTATGTTCAGTGTCACATGAGACTATTACTGTTTCCTCCTTTCTTTTCTCAAAACTACATACCAACAAAATAAGTTATGTTCAGTGTTCCACATGCGACTGGAGGAACTATTATTGTTTCCTCCTTTCTTTTGTCAAATGATAAAGATCAAGCAAAATCGCCATTAAATGTGACAAGTAATTATCACAATTTGCTGGTACTGCATGTATGCATAGAAGATCTGACATGATAACGTGAACAGAATCTAGCTTAGTTCCTCATAAGCTCCACTCACTTATGATTCCCTAAGGATGCTAACTCTACTCACAAAGGATTTGATTTAGGATGTGTTTTGAGATTAAGTTTATTAGCTTCACTCACTAACTCTGTCGACTCTCACTTAGTTTTAGGTTTCACTCGCCTAACACTAAGGTTCTTGCATTTATGTTACTCCCTAAAAACAATGAAGTCTTGGAAAATACGTCAACACTTACAAAGAAAAATAGTTCGAAAAATTCAATTAATCAATCTTTTTTTTAGCCTCGTAGGACTAGGCATGTATTTATAGAAGATGAATAAGAAAACCCTTGTTCACCAAGCAAACACATTGTCGAAATTACAAGCTAAAAATATAAGGAAAGTTTCTCCTTAAAACTACTAAAATCTAGCACAAAATAAGGTAACATTTGATTTAGGAAAGCTTTGGAAAAACTTTCCATAAATCTTACAAGTATCACACGGCCAACTAAGCAACTCCCCTTACCTTATATTTACCTTATTACAACTCATGACAACTCATCTACTTGGAACCTAAATAAATGAATTACATGCTGATTTTCGGATCTTTATTTAATTAAGTTACTTTAACTAACTATATTAACAATAACGATAAAAGATATATTTTTGGTTACATGTAAAACATTCACTTTAAGAGTAAAGTAAAACCATGCAACAACCCTAAAAAGCAAATAATGATTATTCGATCTTGCATCAAGATCCAATTTGGTTTAAACGGTGAAAAGTAACTAATAATTAATGTATTAATATTAGTTTACTTGATTGGTAAAACGATGTTTGGAGAATGTGGGAAGAACACGACCTTGAAAGCTTCGTAATTCCGTTATTTCCAATGCATACTACATTGATCAAATTAGGCTAGTCGATTTATGTCAGGTAGGACCGTTTGATCTCTAGTCTGTTTCAATTGTCATGAACTTTGCTTTGGCACCTTAATCTAAGGCTGTTAAAATGTTATTATTATTTCTGTAATTTCCTTACAAGGTAAGGATAATTCATTCTTGTTGGGACTATCATTTGACTGTTTACTGGTGCTGGTTTCTACGTTGCTGCAGGTATATGCTTTTGAGTCTCAACAACGTTTTTTGAGGAACGGGATATGTTTTTGATGATCGTTTGTACTGTCTGAAGAAACAATTCTATTCTTCATAGATTTGTTGTATTTTCCAGCAGAAATGAAGTAAAAATTATAAGCCAATTGAGTGCTTTGGCTACTATACATAATAGAAGTGCCAATGTATATGCTTTTGATTCACGGTTTTGTAAAGATCTTGGGACATGAAGTGATGTAAGAATTGAAGATTCTTTTGAGACAAGTCACAATTTCGCATGAATCTAGTAACACGATAACACCTGGTGTTTAAGGTGTATATATTGATTTTAATGCAATATTTTCTAAGTTGATTATGTCGTTCAAATTGTTTCAGGCAAGTTATCGACAGATGTACACAACTGTGAAGAATGTGACATTTGTCCATGATACCAAAATTTTCTACTCAGCTACTTTGTATTTAAGCCTATTGTTTCTTGTAGGGCATATGTAGGGATGGAGGCACCACCCTTGCTTGCTTGGTGTGGGTTGAGAATTCATCTTGAAGGTTACAAGGTCTAATCACCTAATGCGGTGTAGGGGTAGGTATTCCGTATTTTCCTTACCTTTGCACTTCCCTTGTCAAGTGCTTGTGATATGAAAGCTAATGAAAACAATGATGAACCGTTTTTGGTGTTATGTTATTGTGGACGAAAAATATAAGATAGGCTCTATTTCCCTCGAGAACTAGAGGATCTCTCACTAACCTTAATTAGGAGATGCATACAAATCTCAATTTATGTGGTTTTGGTACGACCACAAAAATTCATTGCAACAAGCATTAAAATAGTTTTTAATCAAATTCACTCTAACCTTTTATTCTAGTTAGGCGCCTATATTTATAGAAGAAGAAGCAAGAAAACATTGCTCTCCAAAGCTAATACATCACATGGCCAACTATCTACAAAGCATGGATGGTGGACTAGAGACCACCTTCCTCTACGTGCTCCTGCTCCAAAACGCAGAGCAAATAAAATCAAACACAAACCTGTTAAGTGAAGAAAAGTAAATAATTTATTTTTTAATAAAATGGTAGAACTCAACAAATAACTCCCCACGAATTACGGCAGAGGGAACTCCACTACCATCACATTAAACTTTTTAAAAAATAAAAAATAAACTACTATTATCTATTAGTTTTTGTTTTGGCAAACACTATTATATTATATGTACATGTTCTTTTATAAGTAATATTATGTTCTATATTTATACCTGCATGTTCTTTTTTATGTTTATTTTATTTTTGTGATCTTTAAGAGTTTTTTTTCCTCAAGTCTTATATGCCTATGTTCTTTTATAATTAGACGGTGTTCGTTATTTGAAATCTTCATGTTCTTTTTATATTTATTTTCATTTTTGTGATTTTTGATAGTTTTTTGTTCATCAAGTCTTGTATGCACATGTTCTTTTATAATCAGTATGATATATTTGTTTGATGCCTTCATATTCTTTTTTTGATAAATAATTCATATTTTATGATTATCTTTGTTTGTTATTTTATATAAATTTTTGTTGCAATGTTGCTTATTTTCTTATATCCTCTAATAAATTTTGTTATAGTAAATTTTAACTATATAATTACTACGTATAGAGTATAGACTTTAGTTTGTGTTAATATCACTATTAAAGAGAATAGCAGTTTATTTTTTCTATTGATTAAAACAACGTGGCTTTGGTATGGGGAAGATTAAAGATAGATATTTAATTTTTCAATCAACTATGTTCCCACATTTGCCGGCAACAATTAAGGATACATATCTATTGGCAGTTAAAAGCTTTTCCTTTCTTTCAGTAAACTTTTCAACTTTGCGTTTAGCATACCAAACATTGCGTTTAGAAGCAGGTGCACCAAGAGTTGTGTGCTCTCTGGTCCATCTACTTATTTGCGAACTATCTAGTATTTTATGAAAGTTTTTGCTAAACATAAGCCTAGAATCTAGCTAGAACTTAAGGAAACAATAGCTTTAAGGAGAGGTGAAACACTTTCCTTAAATATTCTAAACCAAATGGTAGCTAGGGTATTTCCTTTCCACGCGTCATGATGTGAATCTAAAAACACCTTCCAAAGAATTGGATGATGATTTTAAACTCAAGAACAAGAACACTCACAATAAGACTATGTAACTCTCGAATTTAGGATGATGACCAAATCACAAGACAAACTCAATGATTTGGGATCTTAGGCCAGAGACAAGACTCACTCAATCTCCCCTAATCTTATTACTCAAGACACACTCAAAGCAATATGGGTTAGTTTCAAACTTGAGACAAACTCAAAGCACAAAACTATAAACACAAAGGTTTTTTTTTATATCACTCAAAATATGAACTTCTCCTATCATAACCACTCCTTATATAACATATAGGAGCAAAAAAAATGGAGCCTAAAAACCCTTGAAAACCGTCCACCTTTGGACAGATTTTAGGAATTATAAAACTCCTTAATTCAAGCCTCTTGATAAGCTCATTTAAGGGGCTTTTACAAGGGTTACAATAAGCAACTAAGGAGCCTAAATAACTCCTAATTACATGCCTAACACAAGCCTAATCAGTAGCAAACAGACATGCCCAATCATGGATCACTTTATGAGTAATCTCATGGTTCATTACAACCCAAATACAAAAGCAAATAGAAACCCAAACATCACTTGGGCTTTCTTTACAACAATACTTGAAACCTAAACAAAACTTGGACCATTTAATGTTCCACGTCACTTTCAATCCACCATCCAAGTTAAGCAAGTAACAACACCCACAAAAGAAGCTAAACACGTCCAACTTCAAGCAGCAGCTCCTTGGGCCTTTAATTGACATCCCATGTAATGCAACACTTAAATTCAGCCTTAAACATGTCCAAATTAAGTGTTTGACCATATTTTCCGTAATTTCAGAATGTGAACTTGTTGATGGACCTATTAAAGTCCACGAAATGAGCCAAATTGACCGAATTATGGCTGTTAGAAATATAAGTATCAACACTAATAGTTCTAAAACTTGCATCACCTCATACAACTCAATAATTAATAGTACTTTCCTAAAATACAACCATGACAAGTAGACTCTCTAAAGCATCAAAATTTAATAAGTATTTTAGATTTATTGTAACTAAACAACGCAACTAACATAAAAATAAATGACATATTTTTGGTTACATGTAAAACCTTCACTTTAAGAGTAAAGTAAAACCATGCAACAACCTAATAAAGCAAATAAACATAGTCGATGAAGTAATCTTTGCACGTGCCATGCATCACACACCCCTTAGTCAAAACAAACTTGACCTCAAGTTTTGTCTAAGCAAGAAATCAATTCGCTTGATTGCAATGTTGTGCAAATACCATGCCCCAATAACACCTTGTATGTATCATAAACTGTCTTCTTCACCACTTTGAATAGCCCTTCATCCATAGGCTCGCCATAATTATGGTTAATGTGTACTTTTTTGTGCATCCAAGGACAACCACGCATAATCTCGCTCGTCCAACGTTGAGCCTTGGCGCAAGTGCAACAACTTTGCACGTCTCTCCTTCTTGTTGCTAGCCACGTCCAAAACTTCTTCCCTACATGAACTCAAGCATACATGAGGCGTAGCTACAACAACCATAGTCAAACTTGTACTCGATGAACCAACACTAGGAGTAGCGGTATGTACCAACGCACCCCTTGGAGGCAATGGCTTCCACCCAATTCTTTCCCCCTCTTTCAAAACCAAATAGATGTTGTCCCTCCCATAATAAATGAAACTTCTATCTGACTTTCATGGATGAACCAACAACAATGAACAAGCAGTAATAGGCACCATGTCACACTATAGTTGATCCATGTAGCCACCAATGCGAAAGAAACAAGGGCTTGCCTTTTCACCCACACGCCACTCTTCTCATCCACCAACTCAATTTATAATGCCTTGGATGGTCTTACGCAGGTAATTTTGCCTCTTCCACCATTGACAACGCACACACATTAGCACACGATCCACTATCAACAATAACTGAAAACAACTTACCATTGACGAGGCATCGAGTTTGAAACAAATTCTCCCTTTGCCCAGGCTCTTGCGTTCGGTGTGGTGCAACCATCAAAGCTTTACGCAAGATCAAGCTTTTATGATCATTTTCAACCTAAAACAATGGAGTCCCTTGCCAAAACCCTTCGTTCACCACATCCTCCAATGTGCCCTCCTCCTCTTCAAACCTAACCACAACCATGAGGGCTTGATGATCCTTCACCAAAACTAAAACTCGATTAGGGAACTCCCTATGTAAGTGATCGAAACCCCTACACTTGAAACACATCTTCTTACTAGTGGAAAAATGAGGAAGGGCTGCGCTTTTTGACAGCAGCCCTTTCAATAGCAGCCCTTCACTTTTTAAGTAGGGCTGCACTTTTAAAGCGCAACCCTTCACAACGAAGGGCTGCAGCTATGAGCCCTTCATACTATGAAGGGCTGCGCTTTTTTAACAAGCGCATCCCTTCCTAGCAAGAAGGGCTGTGCGTGTTTCAAATAGCGCATCCCTTCTAAGCTAGAAGGGCTGCGCTAGTTGAAAAACGCGCAGCCCTTCGTTTTTTAATTATTTTTTTTGAAAATTCAGCTGCCCCTGCACACCCAGCCTGCCCACCCCATCCCACCCCCTGCACACCCATTCCACCCCCAGCACATCCACCCAGCCTGCCCACACCCACCCACACCTTTCCCTTCCCACCCACAACCCCTGCACACCCAGCCTGCCCACCCAGCACACCCTGCCCACCCTTGCCACACCCCTGCCGACCGCTGCCCACCCTTGCACACCCCCCAGCCCACCCCTGCACACCCCCTGCCCACCCCTGCATAGCACCCAGCCCACCCTTGCACACCCCCCTGCCCACCCCCCTGCCACACCCCTGCCACCAGCCCTGCACCCCCATCCCCAGCCCACCTAGCAGCCACCACCACTCCACCCCCACCCCCCACCCAAAACCTCCTTTCGACAAAAAATAAATAAATGCAAATGCAATAATATATGACAAGTGGAGAAAGGTAATAATTAACTTCAAATTATATATTTGATAATGTAAAAAATGTACATATAATTGATACAAACTAGTAGATTCGAGCTAAAATGTATGTATCATAAGCAATCATCGGTAATGTGGGATGCCAACTTATCCCGAACTTCATCTATTTCTTCTTTGGTGAAGTTCCTCGAACGTGGTGTGGAATTCTCATAAACCTTGCAAAACAACCAAGGAATAAGCACACACAGATATATATATATATATATATATATATATATATATATAAATATAAGAATTCAATCATTTTACCGTAGTTAGTAGTTCTAAAAATGACATATACCTTCTCGAAATTCAATCAAAAACAAATGCAAGCCTAAAAGTCTACACACTAGTTATAACATATCTCATATAATCATGTTCAAAGAAAATTTGGGGTTAAATGACTTGATAAGTACATTTTGGGAGCGAAAAGGCCAAAATAGGCCGGAAATGGCCTTTTCGTTCCCGAAATGCAACCACCAACAAATTAAAGCCTAAGATCTACATACTAGTTATATTATGCCTCATATAATCATGTTCAAAGAGAATTTGGGTTAAATTACTCGATAAGTACGATTTGGGAGCAAAAAGGCCAAAATAGGCCGTAATGGCCTTTTCGTTCCCGAAATGCAACAACAAAAATTAAAGCCTAAGAATCTACATACTAGTTATATTATGCCTCATATAATCATGTTCAAAGAAATTTGGGGTTAAATCACTTATAATACATTTTGGAGCAAAAAGGCCAAAATAGGCAGAAACTAACATATACTAATTAAATAATAAGTTACATACATTTTGAAGATCATCAACATGTTTGCAACGGTTGACGATATCGAGCATGAACCTCATGACGTAATACCCACACGCAAGTCCACCTTCTTGTAGCGGACACTAAATTCACCAAAGGATGCAATAAATGACATTGATGTTAGATGTGTATTATGTGTTTCTATATAAGGAAAAAAAATTAGTCATGTTACCTCGACTGAATGCCAAACAGGAGATTTTGGTGTCGAAGTCCTATTGCATTAACCTCTTCATCACACTACATCAATACACATTATTATAAGATTAGATGTACATTTAATATTAATAAGTGCGCATATATTGAGTTTCGATTTTAACAATGATATGACTAGTAAGGGCCACATTGTTTCTTTACGCAAAGAATCAAAGTGGTAGGCTTCGTTACATGAAAAACATATTGCAATAAGTGTCCAATGATTCCTACAACAATAAAATATAGTTATTATTTAATCTTAGAACAACTAATAGGTCAATTTAATTAAAGTAAAGTGAGTTTAAGAAGCATACGATTCAATGTAAGGAAGAAGAATGATCTTATGTCCAAGACGAGAACAAGCTTTCAAAGAAGACTTGAGATAGTCTTTCAACTCCTTTTTGTTTCTTAAGCAACTGTCATCTCGTACTAAGGCTTGACATAACACCAAACATTGCTGAGATGCACGCATTCTTGTATAATACCTGAGACATCATTGATTAAAAGAAAACTTACTCATTATGGAAGTTAGTTGGATTAAAAACTACTTAATTAAGGCATATATATGTATATATAATATGCATATTTAATTTATATACTAAAGTATTACCTTATGAATGTTTGTATCATGGAAACATTCAACTCTTCCCCACGTAAGAATTCTCCTATATCAACCTTAGAAATGAAGGTCAATGTATCCTCAAAGTAGTGGAATTGGTGGTGCGACAACTGAATCTCAATCATTGCTCATCGGCTACATCGCTAGCGCACTCATGTAGCCAAAAGCACGGATAAGTAAGGCCTTGCACCACCTCGATCTCCGTAATGAGTGGTTACTTTGCCATAGAAACATTTACTTTCTCCACTACATCACGTCGGCCTTCATGAGGTGAACATGTCTTCTTTCCCTTCTTGTCGGCCTTCCCCGAACCCTAGTAATTAGTTAAATTAAACAGATATTACTGACAATTATATATATAGGAAGTCTAAAAGAAAACAATATGATATATATGATATATATATATATATATATATAATATATATATATATATATATATATATATAATATATATATATATATATATATATATATATTATGTTAATCATTGTACCTCATCTGATAACCACACCAATGCACGCGGCCATAGAACGTAACTGCCAAGGGAATCAGTCACTGACTGTAGACCAACTTCTGCATTCGGCAGCGGAAGAGGTAATTCTTCGAAACCGGGCACAATCTCTGAAACGCTGACCACATAGTGAATATCAGCGATGCCTGGTTGTGCAATCGTACCGGTCCCTAGGGGTTTTGCTTGGCCATAAGCAACGAGAATGAAACTGCCATGACCATCCCCTCGAGCTAATAGCTCACATGGTGTCTCTTCCTTTTTTTGTCTCTTCCTTTAAAAAAAACTCTATTCATAGTTAGTCTATGAAACAACATATAATAGTAAGAATTTAATGCATTTAAGGACAATAGTAGTGATATTAAGTGATTATCGTGAACTCCGGAGCTGGATCAGGCTGCGGCTGCGTAGGAACACTGCCCTGCTGGAAAGGACCAAAAGTCAGTAAGCCTATCTGCGCCAACATGGCGTTGAAATTCTGAGTCATCTCCGCTCTGAGCTCCTCCCGAATTTGGGCTTTCATAGCCTCACATCTATGAAGCTGCCGAATTGACACTGGAGGCACTGGATTTTGATGTAGAGGTGTATTGATCACCATACAACTTTCTCACCCCGAGGCGGACACCTCTACGCCCTCACACGTCCATATTGGTCCCGTCCTAAGTCTCGTGTAAGGCATCAACTTGTCCTTTAGGAGTGAACTCACCATTGTCTCCTTTTCCTTCAAGCCAATCTACATAAGGATAAGAGAGAAATGCTCGTGAGCGCACAAGTTATATTATATATACCTTATCAAAAACTATAATATGTACTTATAATGGCATTAGCTATCTGTTGTGTTCGGATCAGGCAAGACTCTCTGTCCCTTTGCATCAACCCCATGCATCGAACGCCACCAATCGAGCACTCTATCTGGTTGCCGAGGCTGTGCAACTGTCGTCGTAGAGCTAGTGCTCGTTGCCGTTGTCGACCCAACCGTGGGGTAATGGCTATACATCCACGTATCTCTCGCCTGCCCGTACGAGTGAGCACCCAGATGGTGATATACTTCCTAGCTTTTGCATTCGCGCTACTTTTCTCACGAGATGCCTGAAACACACATTTATAAACAAAGGTTAGGTGTTATACAATTATACTTGATCTAAGGGTATTAAATCTTAGCAAGTAAAATATTCTTACAACAGCTTCCGGGGGGTTTTTTTTGTGCAACAAATGCATGCCACTCCTCAGTTGTGACATGCCTCCATATCTGATATGGAAACTTGGAGGGCACCTCAAATGATGTGTCTGGTGAAGCCTCAGAACCGGTGTGTTTCTCCCCCGTAGATTTTCTTCTTCTTTGTACCCACACTTTTCTCCGCTTCGTGATCCACCCGGACACTAACTTCGCCTTGAAGTCTCTGAATCTCTGGCAACCGCGGATAAAAAACACATTCTTCTTGGCTTCATCATTTCAATATTGAATTGATTCTACAAAAAACGCATTTCACAAATTAGTAAATATTACATAGTATATTTAACTAAATGTTAAGATTTAAACGTTATTGTACGCGAAGCTTACCATAGTACTTCCCAAATCATCTTTTTCAAAGACTCGGGCACCTCTTTCCATGAGTGGAGAATGGAGAGCTTATGCATGCAATCCCAACTTGCATGCATACTTTTGACGCCATTTTCCACAAGGTTGCCCCAAATATCGTACTCCAAAGTCATTAGGGTGGGTTTCCCTAGTGACTTTGTAGGTCCCTTCCTTTTTCTTTTTTCGTCGCCATGTTCTTACTTGGCCTTTGTGCATCTTTTTCTTCACGACGAGCCTTAACCAATTTACCCCGCTCCTTTTGGTAATCGAAAGACTCATCCTCGGTAGTGTGTTCCGCACTAGTATCCGTATGCACCTCCGTCATGTCCCTGAAATTGTACAAACATACGCATTAATAAAAAAAAATTAAAATTAACATTTCGGGGAGGGGGTTGTGCAGCACGGCAGTGGGGGAGGGGAGGGTGTGTAGAGGCAGTGGGGGAGGGGCTGTGTGCAGGCAGTAGGGGGCAGGGAAGTGGGGCAGGGCAGTTGGGGGTGTGCAGGCAGTAGGGGCAAGGCAGTGGACGGGCAGTGGGGGGGGTGCAGGCAGTAGGGGGTGTGCCGGTAGTAGGGGGTTGGCAGGGCAGTGGGAGGGTATGCAGGCAGGAGGGGAGGGGAGGGTGTGCAGGGGAGTGGGGAGTGCAGCAGGGAGGGCTGTGTGCAGGGGCAGTGGGGAGGGCTGTGTGTAGGGGCAGTGGGGAGGCGTTGTGGGCAGGGAGGGGTGCAGCAGGGAGGGGGCTGTGTGCAGGGGCAGTGTGCAGTGCAGTGCAGTAGGGGAGGGGAGCAGGGTGTGGGGAGGGTAGCAGTGCAATGCAGTGGGGGAGGGGAGGGGAGCGCAGTGTAGTGGGGGAGGGGAGGGAAGCAGTGTAGTGGGGGAGGGGAGTGCAACAGGGTGTGGGGGAGGGGAGGGCAGCAGTGTAGTGGGGGAGGGGAGGGGGCAGCAACAAGGAAGTGGGGGAAGGGGTGTGCAGCAGCAAGGCAGTGTGGGAGGGCGCAGCAGCAAGGCAGTGGGGGAGGGGGCAACAGCAAGGCAGTGGGGGGAGGGGGGTGTGCAGCGAAAAGGGAGCGAAAAGGCATAAATATGCCCGAAATGGCCTTTTTGTTCCCGAAATGCAACCAACAACAAATGAAAGCCTATAACTCTACACATTAGTTAGATTATACCTCATATAAGCATATTCAAAGAAAATTTCGGGTTAAATGACTCGATAAGTACGATTTAGGAGCGAAAAGGCCAAAATAGGCTCGAAATGGCCTTTTCGTTCCCGAAATGCAACCAACAACAAATGAAAGCCTATAACTCTACACACTAGTTACATTATACCTCATATAAGCATGTTCAAAGAAAATTTGGGGTTAAATGACTCGATAAGTACGATTTGGGAGCGAAAAGGCCAAAATAGGCCCGAAATGGCCTTTTCGTTCCCGAAATGCAACCAACAACAAATTAAACCCTATAACTCTACACACTAGTTACATTATACCTCATATAAGCATGTTCAAAGAAAATTTGGGGTTAAATGACTTGATAAATACGATTTGGGAGCGAAAAGGCCAAAATAGGCCCGAAATGGCCTTTTCGTTCCCGAAATGCATCCATCAACAAATGAAAGCCTATAACTCTACACACTAGTTACATTATACCTCATATAAGCATTTTCAAAGAAAATTTGGGGTTAAATGACTTGATAAGTACGATTTGGGAGCGAAAAGGCCAAAATAGGCCTAAATTGACCTTTTCGATCCCGATATGCAACAAAAAACAAATGAAAGCCGTTTCTACACAATAGTTACAAATTGGAGAAATTACACGGACCTGAGTTTATATCTCATGATTTATTGAGCTTCCGCCGTTTCTTAGGATCCTCAAGTACATGTATCCCTTCCGTGTGATCTACATGCATATAGTTCTCCGACATATTCACATCATCTTCCACACTAATTTGAGGATAGGTAAAGGGGGGAGGTCCTCAAATGCATCATATTCTTCCTTATTATCAACATCACCAATACCGAGGATACTCCTTTTACCAGGTACAACAATTGACCACTTATGATCAGCAGGATCAGTTACAAAAAATACTTGCTTAACTTGTGATGCAATTACAAATGGCTCCTCAGTTTCACGTAGACGACTAAGGTCCAAAGAGTGAATCCGCAAGGATCATCGTTTCTTACACAACGTCGATTATCGTCAACCCACTGCAACACAAGAGGCAAATATTAAAAGTACAGTAGTCCAGCTCCCATTTTCTTGTATTCGCCCATAATAGTTGCTTTCAGCATGTACAGCGACTTATCTTTCGAGCTTGCATATTGTGTAGACGACGCCACAAGTGAAACACCACTATTTTGTTGCGATCTTGACTTCAGATCTTGATAACCCTCATAAGAGCGTACAGCTTCACGCGGACCAAATGCTAACCACTTGACTGTTTCAGGAACACTTTCATCCAAATCATTAGTACTCGTTTATGAAACCAATCAATGAAAGTCTTGTTATGCATTTGCGTCAATGCCCTCACTCCTTTTCCAGGATTGCTAACACGTAATTCCTCCATATGTTCACTTAAATAAGGATGGACATCTGGTACGTGATGCAATACAAATAAGTGAGCTTGTTTACGCTTTTCTACGGAAGGTGTGATCAATTTTGAACCAATTGTACCCTTGCCCTCAAGTCTGCCCTCGTGTCGGGATGTCGGAAGTCCAACAGGATCAACACTAGCAAAATACTCAGCCACAAAATTACTGATCTCTTCACCCACAATCCCTTGAATTATACTACCTTCTGGTTGTGCAGGATTCAACTTTATCCTTCAAAGTTCCCATATATCTCTCAAAAGGATAGCACCACCTCAAAAACACTGGACCACACAGCTTAATTTCTCGAACTAGATGGACAATGAGATGGACCATAATGTCAAAGAATGCGGGGGGGGTACATCTCAAATTTGCATAGAGTTTCAACTACTCTGGCTGCAAGGAATCGAGGGTCGACGGGTCTAGGACTTTGCTGCAGATTGAATGAAAAAATGAACACAGTTCTGTAATGGTGTGCCTCACATGCTTTGGAAGTATCCCACGAATTGCAATCGGTAAGAATACTTGCATCATGACATGACAATCGTGCGATTTCATACTCGATAACTTCAACTCACCATTTAAGGTAACAAAGCGCTTCATATTCGATGAGTAGCCAGTAGGGACCTTAATGCCATACAATGACTCGCAAAAAATCCGTTTCTCTGCACGCGACATCGTGTAGCAAGCTGGTGGCAAATAATTCTTCTCCGAATCCTCCACCTTTTTACTTTTCTGAGTTTCATCATCAACTTTCCTCCCCTTTTTCTTCTTCCTTCCTCCTTTTCTGAGCCCACAACTCTGGTCGAATCCCCTCTGTTTCCAAGTAAAGTCGTGACGCCTTAACATCTTTTGTCTTGCCCGGAATATTCATAAGTGTCGCGATATAGCTTCACAAACATTCTTCTCTATGTGCATGACATCCAAACAATGTCTGACCTTTAGATCTTTCCAATATGGGAGTTTCCAAAAAATGGACTGTTTTTTCCATAATCCTGTAGGTCTATCAACCTCACTAGCAGGTTTACCAAAGACTGTTTCAATGCCCTTCACCTGATTATAAACTTCAGTACCATTAATGGTCTATGAGCAACTTCTTCTTCAACCGTCCCATCGAATGCCTTCTTCTTAAACCGATAGGGATGGTCGCGGCTGAGGAGCCTTCGTGTGCGCATATACACATGTTTGCAGCCCTTAAGGTGTGTAGATTTCATGTCATCTAAACAAATCGGGCAAGGTTGTTTTCCTTTAGTCTTATACCCAGATAAGTTCCCATAAGCTGGATAATCGTTCATAGTACAAAAAAGCATGGCACGCAGAGTGAACATCTCATTAGCATACGCATCAAATATAACACTCCTTCGTTCCACATCTTCTGTAAATCTTCAACAAGCGGCTGAAGGTATACATCTATGTCATTTCCAGGTTGTTTGGGCCCCGATATAAGAAGCGACAACATCATGTACTTGCGTTTCATGCACAACCAAGGAGGCAAGTGTAAACCACTAAAACTACTGGCCATGTACTATGCTGCGAGCTGAGATTGCCAAAAGGGTTCATGCCATCCTACATAATCCAAGCCTCAGATTCCTATCCTCATTACCAAATGACTTATGCACCCTGTGATAGTTTTCCACTCAGGCGAATCAGCCGGATGCTTGAGCAGACCGTCTTTCTTCCTACGATCTGCATGCCACCTCAAATTCTTCGCATCTCCTTTAATTGAGAACATGCGCTTAAATCTAGGTATTATGGGTAGATACCACAACACCTTGGTGGTGGTCCTTCACTACCTCCAGCTCCTTCACGCTTGTACCTCGACAATCCCAAGTGGACACTCATGTAAATGCTCATACTCATTACGATAAAGCACACAATCGTTAGGACAAGCATGTATCCGCTCGTACTCTAAACCCAAAGGACACATCAGCTTCTTCGCATAATAGTACGACTTTGGCAGTTCATTTCCATCAGGGAGCATCTCAGCTAAAACTTCCAACAACGATGTGAAACTAGAGTCCGTCCAACCAGCGTTCGACTTAATGTTGAACAGTGTTACCACCGCAGAAAGTTTGGTGTACTTTGTACAACCTGGATACAACGGCTTTTCAGCAGCCTGGACATAGACTCAAAAATACGAGGTCGACACACGACTGATCTTCAACCTCGTGTATCATCTCGTCTACCCGATCCCTATCATCATCTCCAAATTCATCATCCAAATTCTCATCCCCTAACTCATCATCATCCTTCTTTTTTCTTCACATACATCATTCTTTACTCTAGAGCTTCCTATATACCTCCCCTGCTCACCATGCCAAACCTATACGTGGTATTGAGGCCTAAACCCACGGCAAAAGACATGCTCCCTAACCACATGTATACTACTAACCTTGCTCACATTTCTACAATCCAAACAAGGACAATAAAAGTCGACTGCTCCAGAGGATGTTTGATATTCTAATGCACTTTTACAGAATTCCGAGACCCCATTCACAAACTCAATCGATTCACGACTACCATACATCCAAGTACGATCCATCTCATTCAAGAAGCGCACCTCTAATAATTAAACACAATATTCATTATAATGCATCAATCATTATTAAAGTACATACACTCATATATTCAAATCACACACGTATACAACAAGCTAAGATAGTTACATGTTCAATTGTATGCATGCAGTCAAAGGTCCTTATCACTCCAACCTAACCCATCCTTGGACGTCTAATCTCACTAGTGAATATATGCCAACTTTTCAATTCTAAGGAAAATCCGGCAGCATTTCCCTACAGTTCTCCAAGTACACAATGTAGATAATTGCTTATCTACATATGTACCCAGAGAACAATGTAAAAAACGATAAGCCAAGATTTCCTCAGAATTGAAAAGAAGACACACATTCACCACCTAAGTGAGTCAAACGTCCAAGAACAGTCCCAAACCGGGGACTATTCAAGACTTACCCTAATGAGTAAGTCTTGAACGGGTATCTAGGCATATGATGATGATTCAAACAACTTGTAGATTTCATATATAGCTAAATCACATTGCGTTTTCATACAATCTCATATCAATAAATATACATATATTAAAAAATACATATAAATCAATAAATTATCATTACTTAATCAATTTGAAGCACATGACAACTTTGTCTACATGTTCAACTAGTTATTACCTCTTAACACCAACGTCGAGCAATGAAGAGAGAAAAGATAGTTGGACCTTTAATCTGCCTTACTAAGCCTCTTCTTCCTAGCATTAACAAAACCCACATTGCATATTAATCATTTAATTCAATTAAGAAAAACAAAAGTAACTTAAAAACAAAATTAATTCATACCTAATAAACCACTCAAATGGTGGAGAAGAGAAGAGAAGAGAAGAGAAGAGAAGGGTAGTGGTGGGTGGCGCAAGGTGGTGGGCCGCAATGGTGGAGCAATGTGGTGAGCAAGGTGGTGGGCAGCAGGGGCAGTGGAGAAGAGAAGAGAAGAGAACAGAAGAGAAGAGAAGGGTAGTGGTGGGTGGCGTAAGGTGGTGGGCACCATTGGAGTTATGTGGTGCGCAAGGTGGTGGGAAGCAGGGGCAGTGGAGTTAGGTCGCGCAAACCCAGTGGTGGTGGGTTTTGTTGGTGGAGCAATGTGGTCATGGTCGTGGTGGTGGAGCACTGGTGGTGGGCAGAAGTGGTGGTGGTGGGCAGCAATGGTGGTGGTGGGCAGTAGTTAGGTCGCGCAAATTTCTCTAAGGGAGGGAAAGAGGAAATAGAATTGCTCGTAATTCTCTACTACACATGCGCGGACTAATTTATACCAAAAAAAAAAAAATTTAACGTAGGGCTGCGCTTGTAAAAAAAAGTGCAGCCCTACAAAGTAGAAGGGCTGTGCTTTTTTACAAGCGCAACCCTACTAAGTCAGAAGGGCTGCGCTTTTCTAAAAAGCGCAGCCCTTCTGACTTAGTAGGGTTGCGCTTGTAGAAATAGCGCAACCCTTCTGTATGTAAGAAGGGTTGCGCTTTTTCTAAAAGTGCAGCGCTACTTAGTGAAGGGCTGCGCTATTAGGAAAAGCGCATCCCTTCCTTTTTTTTTCCTGTGTCAAAGTTTTTCAGTTTATAAGCCACGTAGCTAGATGAAGATGCACTATCATTGTTGGCCTTAGTTGCTACATCTCCAACTTTAGCCCCTTCAACTCTTGTCGTCAAACCACCACTAGTTTCTTTAGGTTTCGGTTCTTGTTGTCTCTCAACTTTTTTTGCTAATAAGTACAAGTCATCAAACGTTTCATAGGGATGGAGTTCCACAAAATCAGCAATTCTCTTCTTAAGGCCAAGGAGGGATTTCGCGGATTTTTGTTCATCTTCCTCCTTACAATCACACGCCAAACATGGCTTCTCAAATTCAGATATTATGCTTCTACACTCAATAGGTCTTGCTGTAAAGAGTTCAACTTTATGAAGAGTTATTACTTATAAGTTCTAGGCATGAACCTCTTTTTCATCTTGGCACGTAAACATGTCCAAGTGGCTAACTCCTCCATCCCTTCTCTCCTATGCCTATTTTGATAACTATCCAACCAATCACTTGCATATTCAGTCAACTTCAAGATTGTAATAATCCGTATTTTTGGAGTTAATATTTTATAAATAAGAAAATATAAAGATTACAAACGAACGTATTTTAATATTTGTTACAAAAATAATATAGTTTGGGTAAACCTACAATTATAACTTAAGTATGCAACCTAGATAATATATCTAACTATATTATGATTTGGTTTTATTTTATTTTTTCGAGAATAAATCCTTCTAAATTTAGTTTACCATCTTATAAATAGGAGAAAAGAAGAAGGAAAAAAATAATTTAAAAAATCAGCAAAACCCTAACTCTAACTAGTCAGCCTTTTTTTTGGTTTTCCTCCCTCAATTTTTCTCTCTCCTCTTTCCTCTCTCCTTGTCCCTCGTCACAATTCCCTTCCCCTGAATCTTGTCGGCCTTCGACGAGCTTGAGGAGTGGGTGTTGCGCGAGGTGTGTGTGCGCGGTCGAGCGAGGCTGTGTGTGTGTTGCTGCTGTGTGTGCGAATCTACGAGTGGGTTCGAGTGCTGGGATAAGGTTGCGAGCATCGAGTTTGCAAGGTGGTGTGTTGTGCGAGCGTCAAGTATTCAACGTTGTGTTTGTGCGACGAGCGACGAATCATCGCTACTGTTTTGCGAACGTTCGAAGGTGCGCGTGTGTTGTGGTCGCGCGAGGTAGGCGACAGGTGGTGCTCGGGTGGGCTGTGCAAAGTGAGGGTGTGCGTTCAGTAGGTTGTGTGGGACTCCAGGAGAGGTTATAAGTCGTGTTTGCGACTGAGTGTGTGTGGCATGAAGTGTAACACCCCCAAAATCCATACACGTCTACGACTACGTCGCATCGACTTTGGGAGTGCTACTGTCGCGATGAAACGCAAGGCATAATAAGAAAGAAAGTTAACGCAAATAATTGTCTCGAAAACTGAAATGCAGCGGAAAGAAAAGTGTAACTACAACTCGGGAATTATCAACGACCCCTTTTATTCAAACCACAAACCAATTAAGGGGGTGTTTGGTTCACTAGTTTTAGGTATGAGGTATGGGTTTGGAATGAACAAAACCCATACCTAGTGTTTGTTTAACTTATTTCTAAATTTTAAACCCATACCTCAAACCCAGAAAGTATGGGGCTTAGAAACCCATGGGGGGGTGGGTATGGCTCATACCTTACCTCTAGGTATCAAATAAAAGAAGATTTTTCATTCCTAAATGAAACCAAACACAAGGTATTAAGTATCAAGTTCCAAACCCATACCACCTTGGTTTCATTCTTGATTCAAAACCCATACTATTATATGAACCAAACGCCCCCTAAGTAAATCATAGTAATCTTATAGTACTTAGTTGAAATGCTTTAAAGTTCAGACACTAATGACTATCCCCCGTATGCTCGGTATCATGCAACAGCACCAGTACACCTAGTCTGCTCCCCATTGTAGCATCAATGGTTCATCACAGGTCAACAAACACATAATAACACTCAATCAGCTATGCTGAGTACATAATGAACCATTGAATGCATATAAACATAAACAAAGCAATAATGAACAATCCTAAGCATGATACTACAATACATTACATCCTTTACTCTTTATTTAGCTGGCAGTGAACGTGCACCATCATCTCACTAGAATCATACGGGCTACTTAATCCTTAATAAATAACTTGGTCTATTAGATGAAATGCAAATACGATTTCGTTTCCTCTCACACCCCTCACCTTAGTATGCATACCCCCAAGATCGTACGGAACCTTCCGCCTACTTGAGTTATCAACAATTATAAGGACACTACTATCGTCACAGTAGGCCTACGTAGGAGTATAGAACAAGTCCCACACTCCCCCCCCCATTGTTCATCACTTGTAGGGAGTACAACTACAAGTTTATTGCCATAGTTCATTTTTAATACTGTCCATTCATATCACAATAATATAAAATTATTTAACATGTTCTCTTAGTTGCAGTACTCAAATCTTTTCTCTTGTAACACTCTTGTTACACTATGGATCAGATTAATATGTATACAATACTCATGTTCATAATACGATAGAATTACGCATTCCGATGCAACATATCAATTTCCAATCATAAACATGTTACCAAACAATCTCAACAATAAAAACATTCCCTATCATGATTCTAGGTTCCAATAGAATAAATCGCAACCTAATCATGATACTAGTACTTGCAACTAAGCTGGTACGCGTACGTACCTTGTAATGGAGAATATTTGTTGTATTAACCAATCGTGCCGCTTATGAAATTGGGACCTAAACGATTAAGTAAGTACTTCAGTGCTACATCCTTGATAATATTATCAACTAATACGTAACTAACTATAACGACTTAGTAATTCAAAATATAAACAATAGCTAACTTCTTTTTCTTTTCTATTCTATTGAACTATTGTTTATATTTTAAAAGTCGATGTTAGTGAGCCAAACTTATTTCAGTCAGTGTAATAATCCACTACCTTTACCAAATCCATTAAAGTCATATGTCCAATCAAGTCTTATGTCCAACCAAGTCTTATGTCCAATATCCAAAATTAGGTTCGCATAGCAAGGTTATACTTCCAACTAATAACAATAATATAATTTCTTTACTTCCCACCTTACTTAATTACAATCCTAAAACCAGATTCACAACTTAAATCAGATTAATAATTTAAACTCATTATACACCTTAATTAGTTACTAATTAACTCGAATTACAAATTAATTATTTACAACTTAAATTAATTATAAAAACAGGATATAATATTAAACTAATATAATATCATATACATATTAGGTTCTATAACCCTTAATCGCGCCGACAACTGATTTCCGGCGACCGACCTACGACAACGGCGCACAACACCACACTCGTGCACTAATCCCGCGCGCACAACCAGGTTCGTCGCACCACTTCGCACAGCACGCGCACAGTCCTCGCAATGAAACCACCCACGTCGCGCAGCCTTCGCACCTTACACTTGAGGTCTCGCCCTCGCACACACCGACGCCCAGCACTTGCGTCACTGTCCTTCGCTCGACCTGCCGCGACCACAACACACTCGCACAACCTCCTCGTGACTTCGCACAACCTTCATCGCGAACGCTCGTACATCACACCCAGCACCACATGTCTCGCACACCCTCGTCCTCTCGCCCACACAGCTTGGCACACACACACACGTCTAGCACACACCCTGACCTCGACACCCTTGTTCGCACCATGAACCTTCGAATGCGACCTCGTTGCAGCACTCGAATACGACCACCGGACTCCGCACTCGCTCGCACCGAACACGCACACCCTTCGCACTTCGCTCGCACGCCAACCTCGTCGAAGGAGATGAAGGAGGCGACGAGAGAGAGAATAGCGAGAGAGAGGAGAGAGAATAAAGGAAAAGCGGTTGAGAGAGAAGAGAGAGAGAGTTAGGTTTTTTTTTTCTGATTTTTTTTTTTCTATTTCTCTCTATTTATAGTGTGACATAATTAGGTCTAATAGGATTCGGTTTAATCCTTTAAATTCCGAAATTAAGTAAACCGAACCATATTATTATTATTTTTTGTAAATAATACTAAAATATCTTTTAATTATATTCTTTATATTTTCTTAATTATAAAGAATTAACTCCTAAAAATACGGAGTATTACATGAAGTGTCGAGGCGCGAGGCTCGAGCGGTTGTGTGTCGCTGCCGAAATTCCGTTGCCGGTGATTGACACCAGCGAGACTGTTCAGTATAAAAAAAATAATAATAATATAAACTTCTCTTTTATTACTTAATTTTGTATAATCTGATTTTGTAATTTTAATGTAATTTGATTAAGTTGTAATTTGTGATGCGGATCCAAAGGCATCAAGTCAAGTAGAGCCAGTTTGACTTCTTATGGAACCCATGGGGTTCATTTTGAAGACTTACAATAATTCATTTGTATCATGTGTCACTTGGCTCGAATAAGAAGCTACTTAGCATTTTAACTTAGTGTCACTATTAGTTAAAATGTTAGATAAGTAGTTGAGTTGTTTAGCTTTTAATAAAATCCGAAAATGACATGTTAATTTCAGATCTTCAAGTCTTAATGTCATGGTTGTATTTTAGGAAAGAGTTGCCTTAACTTATAGGGTTACTTGGCCGTGCGGTCCTTATGTAATTAAGGAAAGATTTGCCATCTTTTTTTAAGCTTTTGTTTCCTTAAGTTCTAGCTAGATTCTACGGTAGAATTAAAGGAGAATACTTTCCTAAAATACTCTATGTTGGCCGAATGGCTTGGTTGATTGGAGGGCAAGTTGATTCTTGTCATTATAAATAAACATGTGCTACATTACAAGGGCATGAATGATTCAGACAAAACCTTGTTATTGATTTTAATTGTGCCTTGCAATTATTTTCGACCACTATTTTATTTTCAGGATTGTAAATTAACTAGTGTTTAATCCACTTAATTCTAGGAGTGGTTTGATGAGATTAAGAGTTAACTGGAATATTCAGGAGTGTTTATTTTTTATATCATATTTGAAATTCATTGTGCTTGTTCGAAGTTCTAGAGTGTTCAACTATACTTGTTGGGCATTCATATCAAGTGGTATCAGATTTTCCAGGAGGGTGAGTGTTAATCAAAGGTTTATAAATACAATGGATATATGACTTATTTGATCAACTAAAAGGAGCTGCAATATTCTCCAAGATTGATCTACGATCCGGTCATCACCAAATGAGAATCTCGGAGAATGATATATCCAAGACAACATTCCGGACAAGGTATGGTCACTATGAGTTTGTTGTCATGCCATTCGGGTTAACTAACGCACCAAGAACATTTATGGATTTGATGAAGAGATACTTCCAGCCTTATTTGGACAAGTTTGTTGTTGCGTTCATTGATGATATATATATATATATTCGAAGTCTGAAAAGGCACATGAGGAGCATTCGAGAACCGTATTGTTGACCTAAAGGGAAAAGAAGTTGTATGGGAAGTTGATTAAATGTGACTTTTGGTTAAACAAAGTAGCATTTTTAGGTCACATAATTACTAGAGAAGGAGTGTCTGTTGACCCAGAGAAGATTAAAGCAATCGTTGATTGGCCATCCCCGAAGAATGTTGCAAATGGTCGGAGTTTCATGGGGTTAGCAAGGTATTATAGAAGATTTGTAGAAGATTTTTCGAGAATCTCTCAGCCTATCACTTGTTTAGCAAAGAAAATGTGAAATTTCGATGGTGTGATAAATGTGAAGCAGCATTCCAAGAGTTGAAACGACGATTAACTAGTGCTCCAATTTTGACTTTACCGACTGATAAAGAAGAATATGAAATTTATAGTGATGCATCAAAAAGTGGGTTAGGGTGTGTGCTCATGCAAAAAGGAAAGGTTATTGCTTACACATCGAGGCAATTGAGACAACATGAATTGAATTATTCCGTGCATGATTTAGAATTGGCTGCTGTGGTGTTCGGACTGAAGTTATGGAGGCACTACTTATATGGCGTTCCGTGCAAGATTTACATAGATCATAAAAGTCTGAAATATATATTCACGCAGAAAGACTTGAATATGAGACAAAGGAGATGGTTGGAATTCATAAAAGATTATGATATTGATTTGCAGTACCACCCAGGGAAGGCTAAAAAGGTGGCTGATGCATTTAGTAGAAAGCCCTGCAAAGAGGTAAATGGATTGTTATGTGTACCGCATTAAATCTACGAAGATATGAGAAGATTAAATCTGCAAATTGTGGTAAATGGAGAAGTTGGAAATGTTTTAAGTTCCATTAGTGTAAACCCTACACTATATGACGAGATCAAGAAGAAGCAAAGAGAAGACCCATTTCTAGAAAGTATAAGGAATGAAATAAGGAAAGGAGAAGTAATGGATTTTGGGATCTATGAGGACGATAGCCTTAGAATGAAAGGAAGATGGTGTGTTCCCAATGATTTAGAGTTGAAAGAAAAGATTCTTGGCGAAGCACATAATAATATGTATTCGATACACCCAGGAAGAGATAAGTTGGTTCGAGATATAAAATAATATTTCTGGTGGAAAGGATTGAAGAAAGCTGTTGCGATGTTCGTTGCAAAATGTCTGACGTGTCAAAAAGTGAAATTCGACAGGGGGAGATTACCGAGAGAATTGCAACCCCTACCTGTTCCAGAAAGGAAATGGGAGTCTATTTCGATGGATTTTGTTGTTAGTTACCTAGATAAAAAAGAGGAAACGATACGATTTGGGTGATTGTTGACAGACTGGCTAAAACTGCTAGGGTTTATTGCAATGAAGGCTACATAGAATTTGAAGCAAATGACAGATGCATATGTTCGAGATATAGTTTGCCTGCATGGAGTTCCGAAAACAATAATCTCAGACAGGGACACAAGGTTTTTATCAAATTTTTGGGGAAGGTTACAAGAGGCATTTGGAACAAAACTGAATTTCAGTACTGCATTTCATCCAGCAACAGACTGACAAACTGAAAGAACTATACAAACGCTAGAAGATATGATCCGAGCTTGTATCCTAGAATTTCATGAGTCATGGGAAGATCGATTATCACTGGTCGAATTTTCGTACAACAATAGTTCATTAAAATGTCTCCTTATGAAGCATTGTACGGAAGGAGATGTCGCACTCCTATTTGTTGGGAAGATATAAGTCAAGGAACTCCAGTTTGACCTGATATAATACAAGAAACGATGGACCAAGTTACAATAATCTAAGCAAAAATGAAAATAGCACAAGATCGACAAAAAAGTTATGCAGATCAGAAAAGGCGAAAGCTAGAATTTGAAATCGGTGATAAAGTAAAAAATGAAAGTATCACCCACCCGAGGGATAAAAAGATTCGGTGTTAGAGGAAAACTAAGTCCGAAATATATTGGACCATATGAAATTTTGAGACGAGTTGGAGAAGTGGCTTATGAGTTAGAATTACCAGTGGAGCTTGCAAGGGTTCTTAATATATTCCATGTTTCTCAATTGTGGAAATATATTCATGATCCATCTCACGTATTACAGTACGAACCACTCCAAGTTGATGAATCATTGACTTATGAAGAGAAGCCTATCCAAATACTTGATTGGAGGGTAAAAGTAATATGAAATCAAACCATCCCGCTTGTCAAAGTACTATGGTCCAATCATGGTGTTGAAGAAGCAGCATGAGAAAAAGAATCTGACATGAAAGTCGATATCCCCAATTATTCTAATGAGGTAATATTTCTAAGTTTCGAGGACGAAAATGTATTAAGGGGGGTAGTATGTAATAGCTCTAATATCCTTTTTAAGCTGTTAGACTCTAAAGCTTAATTAGTGGTATGTGGTAATAAGTCTAGGTAATTTTTACGGTCTTGATTGAGCTCATCAAGAGCTTATGATGTGGTTTTATGAAGTTTTAAATACTCGAATGACTTGTTTATGTGTGTAACAAGAATGTATATGTGTTTTATGTATTCCTATTAAATTTAAGATATGGTTTAAGGACCTTTAAATATGCTACTAAACCTATAAGAGCCATAGTAATAGAATCTACAAAAAATTAGAGCTGAAGCTTTTATCGGGTAGCATCAAAGTCCTATTTATGAAGCCTTCTCTACTGAATCTCAAAGTCTAAACCAAATGGGCCATGTCTACTTATCTTAGTATGCTATTTAGGAATGCAATCCAGCAATTAGAAACCATTAATAGGTTTCCTATCCATGAGGGTTTGCAATTAGACTCTTCTAGTGCTGCTCATGCAGCAGCTAGCTTAGTAAGCTGTAATAGCCCCTTCTTCGTGTCAATCTAACCAAACCCAAAGCATGATTAGGATGCCAACATACTATACTTCACTCCCACCTCATGTTTTACCTCATAAACACTTAAATCACAGCTGCCCAGAAGCACACACCACACACACTCTCTCTCGCCAGTTCTTGTGTCTCTGCCACTAGGTGAGTTTCTTCAGTTTTTCTTCAATTTTCTCTTTCTTTAAGCTAGGTTTCTTACATATTATTGTTCTACACTTGAATACCCAGAACCGAAGGCCTTTGTTCGTGCTTTAGAGCCATTAGAAGTTGGTGTTAAAGCCCCATTAGAAGTTGGTGTTTAATCGTATTTCCTTACACCATAATGTCTTATTTTGATAGTATTTCAAGATACACCAGTAGTTGGACCAGTTAAGGAGCTTTAGTCAAGGAATAAGCTAGGATTTCTAAGGTACTAACTTGATTATCCTATAACCTTCCTTCTTTGAGTTGTTATAATGACTATGTGTATGATTTGAATTGTGAGCTAATTTTTATGTGGAACTAGCGTGTATATAATTTGTTTAAAGTTATATTGAGTGCATATTTAGTTGTTTAAAAGTTATGAGTATTCATTCTTAAGTTCTAATTGCTATATATGTTGTATATATGTCATTATGGTAAGTGTTTGTAATGGTTAAGCATATATCAACGTGAATATGCTATTTATGTTATTTAAGCTAATGTTTAGCTACTGAAACATGTTAATTTAGTGTCCATATGAAGTAATTTATTTATGTTCATCAAAGGTTTATAAATACTATGAAGACTAACACCCTAATTTATAGTCGTTTTCGTAAAAAGCTAGTATGAAATTATACTGAACTTTTGAGTGATACTATATGTGTTTTAATCTCATCATGTTATGTATAACATGCTTTCCATAGGTATTTTAGTCATATTTTCTTGGTATTAGTCGTTTAATAATGGTTCAAAGCATACAAATCGAAGCTAGTAATAGAACGGTCATATGTATTGTTTATAGATTCTCTTTTTGAAATAATGTATACACATGTATTAGTTTGTATGATTCATAATATGGAATTATTTTTTATGGATAAAGTAGCCTCATTTAGTCGACCAATGAGGTAACGAATTGTGCCCCATGGATTGCGAACCTTGGGGGTTCCATAGGGAAACCTGCCCATAGCTATATGGAACGATAATCAGGCGAATTCAAGTAATGCGAAACATGATTATGATAAGTGATTGGAATTGGAAATATGAACTCCGGACTAGCCGCGGTAATGGCCATGGAAAATGAAAAGGTTGGGTGACGACCCCCTCAGTCGGAGATGTAGGCTTTGTCCCCTCCGCCGCATTCTCTTTCTCCAAGGAACTATGTTTCATATAATAATCTTATTTCTGTTTTATGCATTGATTGTCTCATTGTAGCTTGTGACTATCTAGTGGTTCATGGATTATTTCGAAAGAAAGTACCACTAAAGTATGTTTTACATGGTAATAAACTTAGTACTCAGCTTTTTGGCTGACGCTTGTTCTTGGAACCTGTTCCTGGTGGGGAACAGTGGTTCGTGATGATGCAGGTTTCTAAAGACGTTATGATCGTGTCTCTGCTTATGTTGTGCTAAAGTGATGACTTGTATATATGCAGTGTTGCTTGCTCCGTAGTTATGTTTAAAGTGTAGCTTTTGATCTCAAACTCTATTCTTTACGCTCATGAGATGTCCTTTTAAAGCTAGTTTTTGTAATCCGACTTAGTTGGTCGATGCTATATATGATTAGTAAGTATAAGGAATAAGGGTTGTATCTTATCAGTTTGGTTGTATAAAAGTATTTCTCTATATAAGTTTGTTGTTTCTCACGATATCATCCAATTTCCATTAGACGATGTCATGGTGATGGTGCGAGTTTTGCTAACCAGGGCTTCCGTTGCACCTTTTTCTAATTAAGTTTATTAATGGAACACACGTTGTTAGAGTGAGGATAGAAGAGATTCTACTCTCTGAAGATCCAAGTGAGTTGTTAGTTTTATTCTCTAAAGTTTTAATCTTTTAGCGGTGTTAGGGTTTGTTGTGCTTCTTGTGTGGCGTGTGGTTGTTATTGTTGTTAGTACTTGGTTGATATGGAATGTGAGTTAGAGAAGATCACAAAAGCTCTTGTTGATTTAACTAAGCAACAATTTAATTTTCAAATTAAGTATAATACATATTCTAGTAATGTTAGTAGACTTGAAGCTAGAATGAATGCTATAGCTTCTATAATCACAAAGAAGTTCGATAAAAATAGCATTGGTACATAGGGAATTCGACGATGATGATGTGAGGAAGTTAGGTTGTAAACCTAATTTCAATGATGATAGAGGTTAAAATTGAGGACTTTACAGGTGATACTAATCCAAAGATTTACTTGAGTGGATTAGAATTAGAGAAGTTAAGTGACTATAGGGGATTTGATGATCAAAGGAGATTTCAAGATTGCTTCGGTTAGGTTAACCAAGTATGCTGGAATTTGGCTTGAACACGTGAAAGCTAAGTGTGCTAGAAGAGGAAAGGAGAAGCTTAGTAGTTCGACTAAGTTGAAAGAGAAGCTCAAGGAGAAGTTCTTACCTAGTGATTTCGAGCAAAAACAATACATCAAATTGGTAGCTTTGTGCCAAGATACATTGAGTGTGCATGAGTACACTATGGAGTTTGATAAGTTATGTCTTGTTTGTGACTTGGACGAAAAAGAAGCTCTCAAGATTGCTCAATACATCAAGGAGTTGAATTGTACCATTGCAAGGAAAATAGAGGTGTCTAGCTACCGTATTGGCTCTCAAGTTTGAAGCTGATGAGAAAGAAGAAAAGCCAAAAATTCTCTTCGCAAAAATAGGTAAATCTTTCAAGCCTTCTTCATCTTATCATTTTTATTCATCTTCTAATAAGAAATATGAGGGTTTTAAGAAAGACAATGCATCCAAAGATGAAAAAAGGGTGGAAAAACAAAAGGTGTTCGTCCTTAAAGATAAATTTCAGGAGAATAAGAAGTGTTTCAAGTTTCAAGGGAGAGGACATATTGCTAGTAACTGTCCAACCAAGAAAGCTCTTACTATGAGGCAATATATGACTTTGAATGAAGAGGAGGAGTTGTATGAATTCGTGCCTCAAGAAGAGGAACATGGTGGGTGTGAAGAGGAGGATGCATATGCTGGAGATGATGGAAGACTTATTGGTGTTGTTAGGAGGGTTTTACATGTTGATTGCCTTCCAAGCAAAGAACAAAAGGAGAACTTGTTTCATACACGTTGCAAAGTGGGAGAACACACTTGTAAAATGATCATTGATAGTAGTTCTTGCACCAATGTAGTGGCGGAAGATGTGGTGAAGAAATTGAGCCTTAGTATGAGGGAACATCCACACCCTTACAAACTAAGTTGGCTTGATGACACAGGGCTAAAGGTGAAGAAACAAACACTACTTTCTTTCTCAATTGGAAGCTACAAAGATGAACTATGGTTACTTCCTATGAGTGCTTGTCATGTTTTGCTAGGGAGTCCATGGCAATTTGATCGAAAGGTGATTCATGAAGGGGACTCAAATGTGTTTTATGTTCTAGTTGGAACAAAGAGGATAAGGTTGCATCCTTTGTGATCAAAGTCCGTTCTATAACATCAACGGGTCTTTGACCATGGAACCCATGAAGCCTCCCTAACCTGGAAACATGGAATACAACATTCAAGAGCCCAAGCTCTGTTTGGGTTGCAAGCAAGGATGTAAAGAAATCCCAAGTTCTGTTTGGGTTCCTATTTATTTTTGTTTTTTAGTATTTCAATGCTTAGAATAAAGCCTAGTTATTACTTGTATCACTTAGGCAAGTGGCGTGTGTTTTCTTTGTTTTCATCAGTTTACAATATGCTGATTTGCAAGCTTTATAACAACACATTGATTAAGCATCAATTAGGGCATGATTTGAGGGGTTTTGTAACTCCGAAAAGCTGTCCAAGTTGGACAATTTTTAGGGTGGTTTTTGAAGAGTTTTTGCTGCTCCTTTTCCTTATATAAGGAGAGCATATGATAAGAGAAGTTCATATTTTTGAGTGATATTAAAAAAAACCTTTGTGTTTATAGTTGTGTACTTTGAGTTTGTCTGAAGTTTGAAACTAACCCTTATTGCTTTGAGTGTATCTCGAGTGATAAGATTAGGGGATATTGAGTGAGTCTTGTCTTTGGCCTAACATCCCAAATCATTGAGTTTGTCTTGTGAGTTGGTTACTATCCTAAATTCGTGAGTTACAAATTGTTATTGTTGTTGAGTTCAAAATCATCATCCAATTCTTTATTGGAAGGTGTTTTTAGATTCACATCATCTACTATCAAGGCTTTGGTGAAGAGATTAGTTGGAAAAATCGAGTTTTGGAGAAGAAACAAAACTGCCAGAATTTAACTAGTTTTTCATCTGGTCTTGAAGGACGATTTCTCAACCTTTAGGAGTCCAAATTTGTTGATTCTTTTTTTTTCATTCTGCATAAAGTTTTATCTAGAATTCTCACAGAAGTTTTCATATTTTTTTGATTTTAAAATGGGACGTTTTTTGCAACTGCGCCAAAATGGAGCAAATCCAGCACACAGAACTGCAAACGACGATTACTCCTTCATCCGAAAAGCTTTTCAAGAGTTTCTTTTTTTGATTTTGCTTGAAATTTTCTGAATTTTATTACTTTTAAGCCTTTGAGAGTATCAAGGCCATTTAGAGTTTTGTTTTATTTTTCAAGTTGACGGTAGTTTGGATATTGTATTTGTAATAGTCTAACAAAAATAGTAAAATCATGGCTGATGGTGATCTTGCTAGGATGTTACAAGTAATAACTCGGAAGTTAGAAAATCTAGAGCAGAAATCGGAAGAAAATAAAGAAGATAAGGCCTAACAAAAGTCAAGGCTTGATGCTATGTCTAGTATGTTGTTGCAAGCTAATCGAAAACTAAATTTTCTTGAAACTGAAGATGGTGAGTTAAATACACATAGAAACTTTGATGAAGATAGGGGTTTGAAAATTAAGATGCTCGAATTTGATGGGGGCATGATTGTGAGGTCTTTCTTGGTTGGGTAAGACAAATTGAAACCATCTTTGACTATAAGGGTTATGATGATAGGAAGAGGTTTAAACTTGCTGTCCTTAAACTCACTAAGCTTGCTGCATTGTGGTATGAAAACCTCAAAAAAAAAAAAAAAAATAGAAGAAGAGAAGAAAAAGATAAGATTGATTCATGGAGTCGGTTGAAAAAGAAAATGAGGGTTAAATGGGTCAGTAAAGAGTATGAGCAAGAACAATACTTAAAACTGACCACCTCTCACAAGAAGACATGAGTGTAGAGGAGTATTTGAGAGAATTTGAGAAGTTGTGCTTAATTTGTGACTTACAAGAGAAGGAAACCTTTTAAATTGCTTGTTTTATTAAAGGTCTTTCCAAGGGGATATGTAGGAAGGTGGATGTTATTCATTACGTAACATTTAGTGATGTATGTAAGCTAGCCATCAAGTATAAGTCACAACTAAACGAAGATAATAAACCTAAGACTTCAATGGGTTTTATGGGGTCTTACAAATCCAACTTTTCTTTTGAGGAAAATCCTATTCAACAAAAAATTCCTTCATTTTCGTCTAGTGCCACAAAGCAAGATAAGGGAAAAGTAAAAGTGGGGGTGAAACAAGAAGAGTATGATTAAAGAAGAAGGTGTTTTAGATGTCAAGGTAGAGGGCATATTGCATCTAAGTGTCCTAGCAAGAGTGTTTTGACCACAATTCAATTGAGAGTCATGGAAGAAGAAGGAAAGTTGTTTGAATTTGTTCCCGAAGTAGAAAGAGAAGAGAGTGACATAGAAGAAATAATTCCAGAAAAAGAAGAAAACATGATTGGTGGGGTAATTATGAGAATGTTGTATGGTGAAACATATTGCGAATCGCAAAGAGAGAACTTGTTTCGAACTAGTTGCAAGATCGGGGACAAACCTTGTAATGTGATCATAGATAGTGGGGCTCAAGTTGATGTTGTCTCACCCGTGGTAGTCCAAAGCATGAAACTTCCTACAAGACCACACGAGAAGCCCTATAAGCTTACTTGGTTGAATGAATATTATCATACTCAAGTGAAGCAGCAAGCATTGGTTGCCTACTCCACTGATAACTTTCAAGAAGCAAGGTGGTGTGATATTCTTCATATGGATGCGTGTCACTTACTACTTGGCAGGCTATGGCAATTCGACAATGATTACGAGCACAGGGGAACTTCAAATGAGTATGTATTGACCTTGAAAGATGGAAAAAGATTCAAGTTGTATCCCTTACTCCCTTAAATAGCTCAAAAAGAAGAGAAAGTGAGCAATCATTTTGTAATTTGTAATGATTTCTATGACATAGTGGATAAAAGGGAAGGGGTTTGCTTGGGGTTGATGCAAGGGGTTTTTCTTTTAATAACCCATCTTCCTATGAGTTGTGGAAAGAAACACTAAGCATGTCACAAGAACCACAAGTCAGGAATAGCATTTTATTTTCAAGATTACACAACAAAGTTTTGAGAGGTCAGGATCCTAAAAAGAAAGATGCAAAAAAAGAACAAGGAAAGGTTTTTAAACCCGGGGAATGGGTTTGGTTACAATTGAATTGGAGGTATCCTAAACTCAAGTCATTTCCACTTGATGAGGTGTTGTAGATTGGAGTAGTACTCGGATCATACAATGTAGAAGGATAGAAAATAACCATAAGTGATTGAATCCACAAAAACTCACGGTTATGGCAGCCTTAAATTTAAGAAGGATACAGACACACCACCCATTGAAATCTCTAAGGAACCTAAGATCACCAACTAGCTTGCCAAAGCTAATCTAGCATAGGAACGAATTCACTTAACTTTCTAATCCAAGAAAGAAAACTGAAAACACAAACAACCACATCGTTTTTTTCAGATTATCAAAGTCCTCCTCTTTCTCTTTCATTGCTTTGCCATTTATAGACTATTACAACCTATTTTTTGATTTTCTAAAATAAATAAAAGAAACTAACTAGTTATCTAATAACTAAAATAAATTAATTAAACTAATTAACACACTAACACACGTTCACTAAACTAATTAATTCCAAGAATGAAGTTGTATTGCCACTAATTCAGCACACCACTTCTGCCTTGTTCTCCATGTTGTTGTAACTGACTTTGCTTAATTTTAGGCAACACTTCCTTCAATTGTTGCTGTCCAATCCCACACCACTTCTAGGATGAGATGAAGGAGTTGTGTAATGTAACTACTACCTATATTCAAGGCAACTTGCTGATTTCTTGCATTGTAAGCAGCAGCACTCACGTAGCAAATAAGAATGAGGGAGTTAATTTGTTACAACAACCTCCTATCTTCATGCCATGTTCATGCATAACTCTTGTTGATTTTCTTTTCACTTTGATAGCACATACACACATACTAACTAACTTATTACCTCTTAGGCTAATCAATATGATCCAAAACAATTACGTTACATGAGTCTTAAATAAAGAATACATAGTAAATAAATTGCAGACCATAGACTTGACATAACTCGAAACAACAATTCTCACTTATTAGACTCTTAGTTAAACTCCTAACAAACAAAGGACTCTAAAATTAAAACTCTAAATTAACAACCATGAATTTAGCTCATCGAATATATATCATACTCTCCTCCTTTGAAAAAGATTCGTCCTCGAATCTGATTTCATAGCATTGATGAACCATGAAACAAGCTTCTGATAACATTGAACTTGCTTTCATATGAAGAGATGATGGTGCTCCTTTCAAACTCATAAGGTTGCTGCAATAGAGTTCTAAAACTGACTCAATTTGGATGTAGATTAGGACGTTCGTAACCATGTCAAAACAACTCAAAAAATTATGAAAATATAACAGGGACTAGTTCCATATGTTACCAGCACACATTTAAATTTTAACGGAAAAATTCAAACCCATTAAGTTGCAGTTTAATATTTGCTCAAGCTGCGCCAGATTCAAGCGGTTTGGGACCAACTCGAAACATCTGCTTCGAATCAATAGCAAAGGAACTTCAAATCTTGTGAAATTTTAGGATAATAAACTAGACTTGGAGTAGTCCAGTTTAGGCTCAAGAATTTCTTTAAAACTCGCTCACAACTGCAAGAACGAACAAAAACAAATTGCACTAGAAACTGGTTGGATTCGACTGGAATTTTTTTTTTTTTGTATGTTTTATTGTGTTTATGGTAGAATAGATGGTGGGTTGAAGGTAGGATGTTGTAGCTCTGATACCAAATATTGTAGATTGGAGTAGCACTCGAATCATACAAGTGTAGAAGGATAGAAAATAACCATAAGTGATTGAATCCACAAAAACTCACGGTTATGGCAGCCTTAAATTTAACAAGGATACAGACACACCACCTTGAAATCTCTAAGGAACCTAAGATCACCAACTAGCTTGCCAAAGCTAATCTAGCATAGGAACGAATTCACTTAACTTTCTAATCCAAGAAAGAAAACTAAAAACACAAACAAGCACATCGTTTTTTTTCAGATTATCAAAGTCCTTCTCTTTCTCTTTCATTGGTTTGCTATTTATAGACTATTACAACCTATTTTCTGATTTTCTAAAATAAATAAAAGAAACTAACTAGTTATCTAATAACTAAAATAAATTAATTAAACTAATTAACACACTAACACACGTTCACTAAACTAATTAATTCCTAGAATGAAGTTGTATTGCCACTACTTCAGCACACCACTTCTGCCTTGTTCTCCATGTTGTTGTAACTGACTTTGCTTAATTTTAGGCAACACTTCCTTCATTTGTTGCTGTCCAATCCCACGCCACTTCTAGGATGCTATGAAGGAGTTGTGTAATGTAACTACTCTCTATATTCAAGGCAACTTGCTGATTTCTTGCATTATAAGCAGCAGCACTCACGTAGCAAATAAGAATGAGGGAGTTGATTTGTTACAACAACCTCCTATCTTCATGCCATGTTCATGCATAACTCTTGCTGATTTTCTTTTCACTTTGACAGCACACACACACACATACTAACTAACTTATTACATCTTAGGCTAATTAATATGATCCAAAACAATTACATTACATGAGTCTTAAATAAAGAATACATAGTAAATAAATTGCATACCATAGACTTGACATAACTCGAAACAACAATTAACACTTATTAGACTCTTAGTTAAACTTCTAACAAACAAAGGACTCTAAAACTAAAACTCTAAATTAACAACCATGAATTTAGCTCATCGAATATATATCATGAGGGACCCTTTGAGATAATAGAGAGAATTAATCATGAGAGCTACAAAATAGATTTGGGAGGCTTGAGTTCTACCTTCAAAAGGGGTGAGTTGTGTCTTTACATTGAAGAAGAAAGTTTGGGGTCAAATTTCTCTTTAGAAGAGGAGAATTATCAAAGTTCGTTCTTTAACATCAACGGGTCTTTGAGCATGGATCTTATGAAACCTCCTTAACCTGAAAACATGGAATACAACATTTGAAGAGTCCAAGTTTTGTTTGGGTCGCAAGCAAGGATGTAAAGGAATCCGAAGTTCTGTTTGGGTTCCTATTTATTTTTGTTATTTTATTTTAATGCTTAGAATAAAGAGCCTCTTTGGGTCCTAGGTCACCCCACAATAAAGTCCATGCTCACACTATCCCATGGATGATCTGGAACAAGTAAAGGAGTATAGAGTCCTTTATGAAATGTGCTTTTACAATGTTGGCAAGTTGCACACTTGCTCACTACCATATGAACTTCTTTGATCATGCTAGGGCAATAGAAGCTTTCACTCAAAGTATCAAGGGTCTTTTGTATGCCAAAGTGATACGCCTCCACTATGAACTTCACTAACCAAGAGCTCTCGAACTCCACACTGTTGAACACGTAACTTGTTTCCTTTGAAGAGGAAACCATTTTGAAGCATGAACATTCCCTTAGGTGCAACAAACATGGAGCTAAATTCTTCATCATCCTTGTAAAAATGTTTAATATACTCAAACCCCGGCACACTTGCATCCAGCATAGCCAACAAGTAAGATCTCCTTGAAAGAGCATCCACCACCACATTGTTCTTACCTTCCTTGTACTTGGATGAGAAAGTGAAAGATTGGAGAAACTCAACCCACTTGGCGTGCCTATGTTTAAGTTTTTATTATCCATGAATATGTTTGAGTACTTCATGATCCGAATGGAGAATGAAAGGTTTAGGCCTCAAATAGTGACCAATGGTCCAAAGCTTGAACAATAGCATAAAACTCTCGATCATAGTTGTCGTAGTTCCACTTAGCACCATTAAGCTTCTCAATAAAATAAGAAATTGGCCTCTGCTCTTGGATTAGAACAACACCAATCCCCAAACCACTTGCATCACACTCTACTTCAAAAATCTTGTTGAAATCCGGCAAAGCTAGTATAGGGGCGCTACATAACTTCTCTTTCACTTCTTCAAATGCCTTTTGAGCTAAAGTAGACCACTCAAACTCTCCTTTATTCAACAAAGCAGTGATAGGAGCCATGATATATGAGAAATTTCAGATGAATCTTCTATAGAAGGAAGCCAAGCCATGGAAGCTTCCACATTCATGAGCATTAGTATGAGCTTTTCGTGAAGAGATTGCTTGAACTTCTGAGGGGACAACATGTACACCTTCTTTCGACATTGTGTAGCCAAGGAATGCAATACTTGAACCAAGGAACTCACACTTCTTCATCTTGCCATACAATTTTTGTTCCCTAAGTTTCTCAAACAAACTTCTCAAGTGCATTAAATCATCAACATTTTTACTATAAACAAGGATATCATCAAAGTAAAACAACAACAAACTTGTTTAAAAAGGAATGAAGTACCTCATTCATGAGTCTCATGAAAGAACTAGGAGCGTTGCATAAGCCAAAGGGCATCACCATCCACTCATAAAGTCCTTGCTTAGTCTTGAAAGATGTTTTCTACTCGTCCCCTTCTCTAATTCTCATTTGATGAAAGCCACTCCTAACATGAATTTTCGAAAAAAATGAAGCTCCATTGAGTTCATCAAGCATATCCTCCAATCTAGGCATGGGAAACCTATACTTCACAGTTAGATGATGCGTCCCATGATGCCAATTTATACTTTAAGGAAATCATTAGGTTACATGGAATTCCTAGAAGCATTATTTCAGATAGGGATTCGAAATTCCTTAGTCATTTTTGGAGATGTTTATGGAAGATGGTGGGAACAAAGATTCTTTTTCGCACTAGTCATCATCCTCGAACTGATGGCCAAACAGAGGTAACAAATCGCAATCTTGGCTCCTTGTTGCATGGTTTTGTGAATAAGACTAAAGAAGATTAGGATGTGAAGCTAGCACATGCGGAGTTTGCTTATAATCGTTAGCATTCATCAACTACCCTACGTTCTCCATGTGAAGTAGTTTATGGTGTTAATCCCTCTCTCCTCATTGATCTTTTTTCTCTTCCTATAAGTGAGATTCATGCGGATTCAAAAAAGAGGTTGAAAGCTTTTAACAAGACTTGTTCAAGTAAAATCTCAAATTGAGAAGATGAATACACAATAGAAGGAGAAAGCCAACAAGCATAGGCGCCAACCTAGATTCAAGGAGGGTGACTTAGTATGGATTCATTTGAGGAAGGAAATATTTCCAAGCAAGAGAAAGAACAAGTTCATTCCTAGGGCTGACATACCATTTGAAGTTATTGGAGTCATTGGTGGATAGACTTACCTAGTAACTATGGAGGGGTAAGTGCTACTTTCAATGTTGGTGACCTATCTCCATACTATGATGATGAGAATTTGACGGAAATTTCTTTTGAAGAAGGGGAGAATGATACGGATTCAAAGGCAACAAGTCAAGTAGAGCCAATTTCACTTCTTATGGAACACATGGGGTTCATTTTGAAGACTTACAACATTGCATTTGTATCATGTGTCACTTGGCTCGAAGAAGAAGCTACTTAGCATTTTAACTTAGTGTCAGTATTAGTTAAAGTGTTAGTTAAGTAGTTGAGTTCTTTAGCTTTCAATAAAATCCGAAAATGATTTGTTAATTTCGGATCTTTAAGTCTTAATGTCATGGTTGTATTTTAGGAAAGGAAAGATTTGCCATCTTTCCTTAAGTTTTTGTTTCCTTAATTTCTAGCTAGATTCTAGGCTAGAATTAAGGGAGAATACTTTCCTAAAATACTCTATGTTGGCCGAGTGGCTTGGTTGATTGGAGGGCAAGTTGATTCTTGTCATTATAAATAAACATGTCATGCTATATTACAAGGCATGAATGATTTAGACAAAACCTTGTTATTGATTTTAATTGTGCCTTGCAATTATTTTCAACCACTATTTTATTTTCAAGATTGTTAATTAACTAGTGTTTAATATACTTAAATTCCAGGAGTGGTTTGAGTGAGATTAAGAGTTAACTAGAATATCCAAAATTCATTGTGCTTGTTCGAAGTTCTTGAGTGTTCAACTATACAAGTTGTGCATTCATATCAATTTGATTAAGTTGTAATTTGATTTTGTTGTAATTTGAGTAAGTTTGTAAAGAATAGCAACGTATTAATTAAGTAAAAGGAAATCAGATTTATAGTTATATTGGTAGTTCTTATTGATGTATTTAATCTATCAAGATTAAACAACAAAGTGCGGAAGTATGTATAGAAATCATATTAAGTTCGAACACACAATCAAAAACAAAGAATAAGATACTTTTTAGTTTATTCAATAATAAAGGCAAATCCACCACAATGAATAATTTAAGGGTTTTGAAAGCATAAAGGCAAAGGCACCAACAATCAAGAGAATTGTATTGCACACTCAAGTTTGAAGCAAAACTCACGAAAACTTTATTAATTCACTATGAAAATAATCGAATACATAGCTTGTCTTTATACTAGTTTATGCATGCTAATCCTAGTAGAAATCGTGCATGCTAAGCCTAATAGGCCTAGGATAAATCTCTAAGTCCTAGACTCCCTGCAGAACGATGATTCCTAAAACAAACATAACTAGGAAAGCAATAAAGATAGTATGAGTCATAACAGAACTAGAACTCTCATAGACATGTTAATATCACACGACTATTCTAGGCTACCTAAGCTGGTTAGCAAACATGCTACCACCTTGGTAGTCATCCCCATGAAGAGTCCTCCATGTATCTCTACTATATAAGGGAAGGGGGGGGGGGAGCAATGGTGTCCTCTTTTGAAATGCCTATTTTACCCCTTTCCCTTTCTAAATTACAAATTAACTTACTAATTAAAGGGGCTTCAAACAAAAATACCAAAAATATAATTATAACAATCATCACAAGTCAGCTAAAATCATAAAATTGCATAATTTACGTTATGCAAATCACTAAAATGAGGAAACTTTAGAAAAACTTAAAAATTCACTTACAAACTATAACCTATGAAAAAATTGACTTGAAATCAAAGTTTTCACTTTCTTTACAATTTATGAAAAACTGTACTTAATTCAAAAATCAACTAAAAAATTATAATATTAGAAATCATAAATTCAATAAAATTTCAATTTCGTTCATAAATTTAACTTTGAAAAAAATAAAATAATGGTGAGAGACATAAGTGACAGAAACTAAACCAATCAAAGTTTGCAACTAAAAACAATTATACTTCGTATGTTTAATGTTCAAATTTTGACTCTTATGCCAAAGAAAATCGAGTTTATGTTTCGAAAAAAATTCAAGCACGCATCGCGTGCAAAAAATTATAGTATCAATTGAGCCAAGGTCCTTTGAAACATTCTTACGAACAAGAGCTAGTAAACTTGCATCAACTACTCCTGTATCACTTATCGTAATTTTATTATTCAAATCCGATTTTTATAAGAATTGGACATAGTGGGTTAAGTTTTAGTTATTATAAATAAGCTAACTAAAATCATATTTGAACAATGTTATTAGTTCTTAAAAGATGTTAGTTTCAATAAAGTTTATGAAAAGGAGGTTTAAAAAACAAGATTGGTTATTTTTTATATTTCGAAACACGAAGTCTTATATAGTTAGTCAAGCTGTTTTTATTTTAATAATATCAAGGACGTAGCACTGGAATATTTCATTATTCAATTAGGCCCCAATTTCATAAACGGAGCATTTAAATAGTCAGCAAAGATTCTTGATTCGAAGGTACGTACGCGTACGAGTTCAGTTGCATATGTTAATATCATGTTAGGTTATGAATTCTTTCATTGGAACTTAGAAACATGATAGGGAATTGATGCGAATGCAAAGGCACTTATTATACATGAGCCTATTGACTTGATCATGGATACTCTAGGGTTTGAAATCAAGAGAAAGAATCAAGTCTTGGCATGTGTGGTGACTTGGCTCATGGAAGAAGGCGTGGGAATGGAGTAAAGAAGAGTCCTAGCTAGTTCTGTTAGGATTGCTATGTTATATATATATGTATATATATATATATATATATATATGTATATATATATATGTATATATATATTTGTATATATATATATATATATATATATGTATATATATATATATATATGTATATATATACATATATGTATATATATATATATACATATATGTATATATATACATATATACATATATGTATATATATACATATATAATATATGTATATATACATATATATATATATATATATATAGATATATATATATATTATATATATATTATATATACATATATATAATATTATATACATATATTATAATATTATATACATATATATATATATATACATATATATATATTATATATATACATATATATTATATAATATTATATACATTATATATATATATATATATCTATATATATATATACATATACATATATATATATATATATATATGTATATGTATATATATATATGTATATGTATATATATATATATGTATTATACATATATATTATATATATACATATATATATATATATATACATATAATAATATATATATATATACATATACATATATATATTATACACATATATATACATATATATAATTATATAATACATATATATATATATATATATATATATTATTATTATATATATATATATATACACATATACATATATATATTATACATATACATATATATATATACTATACATATACATATATATTATAATATATATATACATATATATATATACAATATATATATATACATATATTATATATACATATATATATATACATATACATATATATATATATACATATATATATATATATATATATATATATAGTTAATTAGGATAAACATGTGATAAACATGTTATAATAGGCGTGTGATTAGGGGGATAGGATTAGCTTAATTCTTATCTAGTATTGTTATGTTTATCCGAGTCGAAATTGTAGCCTATATAATTAAGGGATGTTTCATTCATTAATAAAACTTAGATTTTGCTTTGTGTTTTAAACATACTTGTGATTATTATTTTGCTTGATTGCTAAACTAATAAAACCAAGGCTTTTCAGAAGTGTTAAGTTTTTAGTGTTAAACATCATAATTTCAGGAGTGTTATTAAGAGCGTTTAGATTCTTGTGTTCAAGTTTCAGGAGTGATCTTCAATCAAGAAATATCCTTGTTCTTGTTCGACTATATCATTGGTTTTCATTCGATTCTTGGATTACATAAGTTCAAGATTCTTATTCTAACTTGATTATTAAGCTTATTGGTTTAGTAATCATATAAAATGGTATTAGTTTTCTAGGAAGGAGAGGATAGAAAGGGTTCTCTTGATCAAACAAAGATCCGAGGGCTAAGTTCGAGTGTTACTTGTTAAAGGCTTGATCTTTTACTACAAAGATCCACCCTTTACGTTGCAAAGTAGTACTAACAAGGGTTAAAAGCGGTTTTTACATCCAAGATTCATTGTTTCACGTCTAAGATTCAATCTTTAAGATCAAGAAAGTTGAACACAAGCATAAGAGAGCACATAGCCATGGAGGCCGAGATGGACAAGCTTGCCTAAGCTATGCAATCCCTCACTAAGTTGCATTATGACTCACAAATCCGACTCAATGAGAGCACTGCCATAATCAATGGGATTGGTAGTAACATGAATAGGTTGGAGACACGCATGGATGCCATTGAAATAATCATACAAAAGAAACTTGATCCGAATAGTGCCACATTCATAGGCGCCAATTCAAATGAAGATGGAGAAGAGCGTGAAGAAAGATCACTTAAGACTACATACGATAATGATCGTGGCCTAAAGTTGGATGATTACACGTGAGATAGTAATCCAGAAGACTTTTTGGAGTGGATTTTCCAACTTTAGAAGGCCTGTGAGGCTGTGACTATAGAGGCGTTGATGACAAGAAAAGATTCAAGATTTCCTCTATAAGACTCACGAAATATGCAGGAATTTGGCTTAGATGATTGAGGTACTTCGTCCTTTTCTTAACAAATTTGTGGTTGTTTACTTAGATGATATACTTATCACTTGTTGTATTTGAGTAGCTTGTTTATGAAGCTTAGAGAGCAACAAATCCATGGTAAGTTGGAGAAGTGCAAATTTCTACCTAGAGTGGCGTTTTTGGGGTACACTGTTTCACAAGAAGGAGTTCATGTTGATCTTGAGAAGGTAAAGGCTATTTCTTCTTGGGGAGCATCCAAGAATGTCTCTGAGTGTAAAAGCTTTCATGGACTAGCATCATTTTACAAGAGGTTTCTTCGGAACTTTTCTTCTATCATGGCACCTATCACAGAGCTATTGAAGAAGGGAGAGAGTTTACTTGGACTTCCTTAGCACAGCAAGCCTTCGAAGATGTCAAAGGTAAACTTTGTTATGCACCTGTTTTAGCACTCCCGAATTTCCACAAGTTCTTTGAGGTGGAGTGTGATCCAAGTGGTGTAGGGATTGGTTGATATGAATGCACAACTAGGTTAGTTGAACACTCAAGGACTTCGAACAATACACCAAGAATCCGAATATGATAACAAAAATAAACAATCCTTAATATTTTAGTTAACTCTTAATCTCACTCAAACCACTCCTGGAATTAAGTGGATTAAACACTAGTTAAATAACAATCCTGAGAATAAATTAGTGGTCGAAAATAATTGCAAGGCACAATTAAAATCAATAACAAGGTTTTATCAATAATTGCCCTTGTAATGTAGCATGACATGTTTATTTATAATGACAAGAATCAACTTGCCCTCCAATCAACCAAGCCATTCGGCCAACATAGAGTGTTTGAGGAAAGTATTCTGCCTTGATTCTAGCCTAGAAACTAGCTAGAACTTAAGGAAATAAAAACTTATACTTTCGGACTTATTGAAAGCTAAGGCAAATCTTTCCTTGAATACATAAGGACCACACGACCAACTAGCCCTCTAAGTTAAGGCAACTCTTTCATTAAATAAAACCATGATAATAAGACTAAAAGATCTGAAATTAACAAGATATTTTCGGACTTATTGAAAGCTAAACAACTCAACTAACTTGACTAACATTTTAACTAATAATGACACTAAGTTGAAATGCTAAGTAGTTTCTTCTTCGAGGCAAGTGAGACATGACACAAATGTATTGTTGTAGGTCTTCAAAATGAACCCCATGTGTTCCATAAGAAGTGAAATTGGCTATACTTGACTTGATGCCTTTAGATCTGCATCATTCTCCCCTTATTCAAAAGAATTTGCCCTCAAATTCTCATCATCATAGTATGGAGATACGTCACCAACATTGAAAGTAGCAATTACCTCTCCATAGCCACTAAGTAAGTCTATCTTGTAAGCTCCATCACCAATGACTCCAATAACCTCAAATGGTCCATCAGCCCTAGGCATCAACTTGTTCTTTCTCTTGCTTGGAAATTTTTCCTTCCTCAAGTGAATCCATACCAAGTCAACCTCCTTGAATCTAGGTTGGCGTCTATACTTGTTAGCTCTCTCCATGTATTGTGTGTTCATTTTCTCAATTTGAGATTTTACTTGAGAGCAAATCTCGTTAAAAGCTTCATTGAGTTCATCAAGCATATCCTCGAATATAGGCATGGAAAACCTATACTTTACAATTATGTTATTCACATCCCTAGTATCAATACACATCCTCCATGTTCCATCTTTCTTAGGCACACGCAAAGCTGGAACCGCACATGGACTTATACTTTCTCTAACATATCCCCTTTCAATCAACTCTTCAATTTGGCGTTGCAACACTTTTGAAGCCCTTGGATCACACCTATAAGCTGGTTTATTAGGTAGAGGAGCTCCCGGAACCAAGTCTATGGCATGCTCAATCCCTATCAAAGGTGGCATCCCTTGTGGGGGTTCTTCCGGAAATACATCTCTAAACTCCTCCATGAGTGCATCAAGATTCGATTCACATGGCTTCTTCTCACTAACCATAGCATGTCTCACAAACAAATCATAGCACAGTCTCTCTTCTTCCACCTCTTTCTCGAACTCCTTGCTTGAAAGCAACAAACTAGACCTTCTCTCTTCTTTCTTGTGGATCACGTCACTAGGAGACAAAGGATGTAATCTTATCCTCTTTGTTCCAACCAAAACAGAATACACGTTGGAGTCCCCTACATGAATCACCTTTCTATCAAATTGCCATAATCTCCCTAGAAAAACATGACAAGCACTCATAGGAAGTACAACACACCATAGTTCATCTTTCTAGCTTCCAATTGAGAAAGAAAGTACTGCTTGTTTCTTTACCTTTAGCCCCGTATCATAAAGCCAACTTAGTTTGTAAGGGTGTGGATGATCCCTCACAACAAGGCTCAATTTCTTCACCACATCTGCCGCCACTACGTTGGTGCAAGAACCACTATCAATGATCATGTTACAAGTATTTTCACCCACCTCGCAACGAGTATGAAACAAGTTCTGCCTTTCTTCTTGGAGGCAATCAACATGTAAAACCCTCCTCACAACACCAATAAGTCTTCCATCATCCTCGGCATATGCATCTTCCTTATCACACTCACCATATTCTTCTTCTTGTGGCCCAAATTCATAAAGCTCCTCTTGTTCTTTCAAAGTCATATATTGCCTCATATTAAGAGCTTTCTTGGTTGGGCAATTACTAGCAAATATGTCCTCTCCCTTGACACTTGAAACGTTTCCTATTCTGTTCAAATTTTTCTTTAGGTACGAACACCTTTTGTTTTTTCACCCTTTTATCCTCTTTAGATGCACTATCTTTCTTAAAACCCTCATAATTCTTATTAGAAGATGAATAAGAATGATAAGATGAAGAAGGTTTAAAAGAATTCATGTTTTTACATGGGGAACTTTCGGCCTTTCCTCCTCATGAGCTTCAAACTTGCAATCTACATACATTGATGGAGTGGCCTCTACATTGCTTCTTGTCAAAGACTACAAGCTCATTAGTTTGGTTGGAGAAGCCATTCACACGATCTTTCAAAGTCCGGTTATTACTAGCATTGATTATTCTTTAGAGTCTTTCATTTCTTCTAAGTTAGTTTTGTTTGTTTTCCTTTAAGTAATTCTGGATTATGTAAGTAATTGATGTAATCAATTGGTTACGTAATTCATTAGTATAGGATGTAATGGTGTTGCAATTAAAGAGATCATGGGCACATGGTTGTGAACGTGCAAAAGGGTTGGAACCACTTAGCATGGACGTGAGAAATAGCAAACAAGCATCTTCAACTCCCTTGAATGTATGAGATTGGCACATGCAACATGGAGCATCTAACAACCTTTCAAATTGGCGTGTAACAAGCTGAGTTAGGCGCCTAGCTTGTAGGAGTTAGTTGCTAGGATTTCAGTTTTCCTAGTTGGTAGTTTTAGCCCTTTTAAGTGCTGTTAGTGGCCTTAATTACGTGGCTTTTATTTTCTATTTTAATTATTAAAGAAACTTCAGTTGTAATATTTAATTAGGTTGTGCTATAAAAGCAATTGAGATCAATGAGAACGACATATAATTTTATGACTGAAAACCCTGAATATCACAACTTGTCTTCACTTTGTTTCTTGGATTGGAAACACTTGAATTCACCTATGCTAGCTTAATTTAGCACATTAAGTGGTGATCTTAGGACCTTTAGTTCAATTCAAAGTGGTGTGCCTTATCTTTGGATTAGCTAGAGTTGCTCGAGTTTTGGTTTGATTTCATTGACAACCAAACCTCGCTTTATCAATCAAATGCCTTAATACTTGTATGCCTCGTTTGTTAACCATGCATACAACATCTTGGTATCAGAGCTACAACAATTCCTAACCTCAATTCATCCTAAACACACACCCCAAACACAACCCAACACCCACCACAATCCATGGCTACATCGAATGAACCCTCGGAGAATTGGAGAGAGTTCCTTAAGATTATAGAGGAAGAAAATAGAGAGTCAAATGCTCGCATGGAATTACTACAAGACCAAGTTAGGCAACTCTCATTGAGATTAAGAATCAGCCGAGGAGATCAAGAACACTCGGATGAAGAAAGCGAGCATACCTTGTTCAATTTTGAGCAAAGAGAAGCCTTTCCAAGAAGAGTCCCCAATCATGGACACTCTAATGACATCAAGGTTAATATCCCAGATTATGATGGTAGGCTTGATGCTGATGGTTTTATTGAATGGCTTCGAACAGTGGAACGAGTCTTTGATTACAAGCAAGTTCCTGAGGAAAAGAGGGTTAAATTGGTTGCATTGAAGCTACGCAAGTATGCCTCTACTTGGTGGGCTAGCGTGTGCACTAAGAGGGAAATAATAGGCAAAGAAAGAGTGAGAACATGGGAGAAAATGAGGGAACCCCTAAAAAAAAATTTCTTCCTACATACTATGTCCAAGAGAACTTTGCTTAGTTCCACCATTTGCAACAAGGAAGTAGTAGTGTGGAGGACTACGCTCGAGAATTCGAAGCCTATTTAATGAAATGTGACGTGAGGGAGGATGAACCACAAACATTGGTTCGTTTCCTTGGAGGGATAGAGCCCCAAATCGCCAATATTGTGGAGCTTCACACCTATACTACTTTGGAGGAGTTAGTCTTGTTAGCACATAAGGTTGAGCGCCAACAAAAAACTAAAGGCATAGGTAAATGGATGCCTCACGAACCTTTACCAAAACCACACCATATACTAAACCAACCCCTACTACTCAAAAGTCTAACCAACCTACTACCTATACTCGTAAACCAAACACGAAAACCGACAATTCCCCGTCATTAGGTAAAGAACCAAAGAGATGTCATAGGTGCCAAGGGTTAGGACACATTGCAACTGATTGTCCTAACAATAAGGTGATAAGCCTTGCGGAATATGTGGCCTTGGAGGATATATGTGCTGATCAATAAGAGGAGGAGGAGTCCGGAGAGGGAGTATGAAGAAGGACGAGTTGTTGGACCAAATGAAGGGGAATGCTTGGTGGTGAGACGCAACCTTAGCAGTCTACCTATCCAAGAGGACCAACTACAAAGAGAAGTCATCTTTCACACGCGATGTACCATTGGAGGAAAGGTATGTTCATTGATTATAGATGGTGGAAGTTGCACCAATGTTGCTTCTCAGACTCTTGTAACTAATTGAATTTAACAACCAACCCTCACCCGTCACCTTATATCATTCAATGGCTCAATCAAGGCAAATGATTACATGTAACCTCACGTGTCCTACTTTCCTTTAGTATTGGTCGAACTTATGAAGAGGAGTTATGGTGTGATGTAATTCCCATGGACACTTGTCATGTGCTCCTTGGAAGGTCATGGATGTTCGATAGAAGAGTGAGTCATGATGGCTACAAAAACACTTATTCCTTCACCAAGAATAACAAAAGAATCACCCTTACCCCTCTCTTTCCCGAACTACCCGACAAGCAAAGCCATCAAAACAAGAAAACCTTATCCCTCACTACCTTGATGAAATCTGATCATCAAGAATATAACTCTTTCAAGGAGTTGATCTTGAGTGGTATCGATATAATACCAACACCACAAGAACCAAAACACCCTTTGCTCACCCCTTTACTTGATCAATATACTCACATTTTCCCACAACAAATACCTCCTGGCCTACCCCCGATACGTGATATACAACATAAGATCGACCTTATCCCCGGTGCTAGCCTTCCCAACAAACCAGTATATGGGACCAACCCTAAGGAAACCGAGGAGATTAGGATGAAAGTAGAGGAGTTATTGTCCAAAGGGATGATTCGAGAGTCATTGAGCCCTTGTGCTGTGCCCACCTTGCTTGTGCCAAAGAAGAATGGAGAGTAGCGCATGTGTGTTGATAGTAGGGCCATCAACAAAATCACAATTAAATACCGTTTTCCTATTCCTAGGTTAAATGACCTCTTGGATGATCTACATGGTGCTAAGGTCTTTTCTACAATAGACCTAAGGAGTGGATATCATCAAATCCGCATACATGAAGGAGATGAGTGGAAAACAACCTTCAAAACAAAGGAGGGTTTGTATGAATGGCTAGTGATGCCCTTTGGCTTGTCGAATGCTCCAAGCACTTTTATGAGACTTAGGAATCAGACTTTGAAACCATTTTCGGGTAGGTTCGTAGTCGTTTACTTTGATGACATTTTGGTTTATAGCCAAACTGAAATGGAACATGTGGGGCATTTGCAACAAGTGTTCGAAGTGCTTGAAGGAGAAAAAGTCTATGAGAACTTAGAGAAATGCCACTTCTTTTCTAATCAAGTAACTTTTTGTAAGTGCAAGTGACACTCAAGAGGGGGGGGGGGTGAATTGAGTGTTTGTCCGAATGTTGTAAATTTTTCGATTATAGTAAGAACAGTAAAGGAACAGTTCTCTAGCAGCGGAAAATAAAAGCAATGAATAAACAACACAAGGATTTAACGAGGTTCGACTTCTAATAAGTCTACGTCCTCCACTCACTCACTCTTTTATTAATCAACTCAGAATAACAAAAGAATTACACTCAATCACTTATGCACCTATGCACAAGATGATTCCCCAACTTCCACCTATGGAAGTTCGACCCAACCACCAACTATGATGGTTCAAATGAAGTTGATCCCGATCAACTTCCCCAGCAAATGAACTCACAATTTGCTCACTTACAACAAGTTTTTCTCAAGAACAAACAGCCTTACACACTTAGAATGAGAGTATTTAAGATCTATGTGGTATTAGGGTTTTGCTTAGGTTTGAGAGTTGAGAGAGAGAATGCTTTTGCTTAGAGTATATGAAAATATGCGTGCAAAAGCTAGTTTGTGTGCTAGCAGAACTCCTTAAATAAGCCTTTGGTAAGTAAATGTTACATGATATTATGAGAGTATATTTTCCTCGGAAGTATGGAAATTATTCCAAGGAAAATATACTCACTGATTATGATATAAATAAATCAGTATAATATATATAACACACTTACCATACTTAAGAAATCTTGCTCACACAACAAACCATGCATCCGTGTATTTTGAAAATCAATTTTGCGCGGAAAGAAAACTTTCCTAAAATACGAATGCATGAAATAAACCTAGAGGACTGGTTCAGATCTGTTCCCAGACTGTTCCAATCAACCAAGTTTACTTGTAGTTGTGTATGACAAGTAACCGAGGTTTCTTGTCATCCACAACTAACTCATCTCTCTAGTTTCAAACCTTTATAGTGCATCAACACCTTTATACCACTTACATTGCATCTAAGACCTAAATGCTACAACTGATCTTGGTCTTCATGCAATTCTTCAAGACTTGGCTTCACAAGCTTCGTCTTTCTATCCATTGAACTCGTACTTTGGCACCTACACATGTAAACAGAAACATGCATGCAATATAATAGTTCAATGTGGTTTGTCATCACTCAAAACTCAAACAAGGGAACTCAACAAATTCCCCCTTTTTGATGATGACAAACCCTGAAGTTCCCCCTGCAAATAATATCATTAGTTTTGAGAACTTTTTCAAACAAATTGAATTCTTAAGATAAGAACTCAAGGCACTGGTCTCGTACTGTTCCTGCAGATTAAGCATCATTTACAAGTACACCAGCACAACTAACTGACAAGTTTAAGAAAGAGTTTCTAAGTACCATAGGCAAATACTAATTAGACTCAGAGCTCTTAGACTTAAACATGCATTCGCAAGAAGAACATCAGTAGTTGTTAGACTTATTTCTAAGCCATTAGGGTGAAAAGAAGTAAAGTGCTTTGAATACACTCACTTCCAGACCACTTCTGTCTGTCACCTCTAACAAGGCACTCAGCCTTGCTCTAGTTGCTGCAACACACACAGGTTGTAACACCAGACCTGCTTCCCCTAAGATTAGGTGGAAAAGATCACAAATTCACACCTGCTTCCCCCTTTTGGCATCATCAAAATAGATCAAGGAAAACAAAAATTAACAAATAACAACACACAACCAGTAGTTAAACTACCAATTATATGAAGTTTCGCTAAATAGGCAGCTCAAACAGCATTCTAGGGATGCTGATGCTACCATTGTTCCTGCAAAGTACCAAAAGCTACGAGTCCTAAATAAGAGTTATTACAGACCAGTAGTAGACCAAATTACATAAGATCAAATGTTTTTGTAATTTGGGAAGGGGGGTAACCAGATAGAAAGTTCAAGAAAAGAGAGGTGTTAGCAGCAAAATAGAATAAGAAGAAAAGAGAAGAAATCAATCAGCTCCAGAGTCGTTTTCAGTCCCATCATCTTCTTCCTCCTCAAGATTCTCTGAAACATCTCTTCATTTTCTTCCTCCTCCTTCTCTCTCTTCTTCTTTTCTTCTCCTCATCTCTGCTCTTCTTCAATTTCTTCCTCCTCCTTTCTTCTTTCTCCTCGGAAACCAGTTCATCATCATCTTCATCACCAGCAGCATGGGATGACTCTTCCTTTTCTTCAGAATCCTTTCTTGACTGAATGCCAGCTCTATCAAGGCGAACCTCAACCCTCTTGTAGGATTCCTAAAGTGCAGAACACAACTCAGTAACAGCGTTCATCATGTTCTGCATCATTTGATTCTGCTCGCTCAACTGCTTTACCAAAGCATGAGTGGCCTGAACTGATTCAGTACTGGTCCCTGCACCAGCTGCATCACCCTTTGCTTCATTCTTCATTTTCAGAACACCACCTGCATATGTCATGCCCTTCTGACCTATATACTGTGGGCCAGTTCTCCCTTGAGTACACATCAAGTCCCTTGTTTGGGATTTTGAGAATTTCAGCCAAAATCTTCTTAGATAAATTAATAGGAGTGCCCTTAATAAAAGCAAAGTAGGACCCATCGTCCTTAGTATGAAGGTGTTCATAAAGTTCCTCAACCAAAGGCATAAACACAGCAAGTTCTTTTGCAAACAAAACAGACCATTTCTGAAATTTTAAAGCTTCCTTAACCTCATGCAAGAATTTCTGATCAACCCAACTCTTTGCAACAGAAAAACCAACTAGAGTAGACCTATCCCTCAAATCATACAAAGGTTCGGGAGTGATAGACTTACTTTTCTTGGGTTTAGAACCCTCTGCAGCAACAATAGGAGGCAGCTTCCTCTTTTTGTCAGGCTGGAACTGGTTTGGTTCTGGTTCCTGCTCAATCTCCTTGCCTTTGGAAGTTTCAGCACCCTTCCTAGCAACCATCTTTACCCTTGTGCCCTTGCTAGCAATAGCCTTAACACCCTCCTTCTTAGTAACTTCCCCCTCAACATCAGCACCTTCCTTCTTCTTTAATTTCTCCACTGGTTTAGCCACTTCCTTTGTTTTCTTAGTTTCAATTTCGGGAGATTCTTCAACCTCCTTTTCTACCAACCTAGTACTCCTCCTTTTTGACATGATGAGACTGAATTATCACTCGTTTTGAGTACTTAAGAACAAGAAAAGAAAACTTGAACAATTTGTGTTTCAAGAATTCGAGAAAGAAGGAAGAAGAAAAGGAATTAGGTTTGATCGAGAGAATATAAGCAAAGAAAGAAAAGAATATCAGGAAAATTTGATCAAAGAGAATAAGAAAGAAATAAGGAAAGTATGATCACATGCAAGAATATATATAAGATGGCAGAAAATAATAAACCCCCAAACTGCAGTTGCCTTAATTACAACCGTCACTTCATTTATTTTCCAATTTGAAATTTGAAAAATATTAGAGAATAACCGCCTCAAGAATCTGGTTCCCAAGTGGTCTGCAACTGGTCTGTGCCAACTTACCTTTTAAGACTTATGCTTAAGTACCCAAGTACTAAGATGATCAGTTCAGCATCGCATAAGAACTTTGTAAGCCCTAAAAAGCAAAAAAAAATCAAGAAAAGAAATATATACACAAATTGACATCATTTGACTAGCCAAAGGGACAAGTCAAGACCTAAGAGCTCATTGTCTAATCTTAATCATACCCAACAAGGTACGAAGCTTGATGAACACTTCTCTCTCAAAGGTTTTGTAAATATGTCAGCTAGTTGATCTTCTGACCTGCAAAACTCCAACTCAACATTACCTTTTTCAACATTGTCCCTTAGAAAATGATGCCTAATCTCAATATCTTGGTTTTAGAATGCTGGACAGGATTTTTCGAAATATTGATTGCACTTGTGTTATCACATAAAATAGGAACACTTCCGAAACAGACCCCAAAATCCTTTAGTTGTGACTTTATCCACAAGAGTTGAGCACAGCACAAAGCAGCAGCAATGTACTCAGACTCAGCTGTGGATATGTACAGAATTTTGTTTCTTAGATCCCCATGAAATGAGACAAGAACCTAAGAAGTGGGCCATTCCAGAAGTACTCTTCCTGTCCACAATAAAACCAGCAAAGTCAGCATCTGTGTATCCAATGAGGCTCATGCTGCTGCCCTTTGGATACCACAAACACAAATCATCAGTACCATTGAGATATCTAAGAATCCTTTTAACAGCCTTTAGGTGAGATTCTTTAGGGTTGCTTTGAAATCTCGCACACAACCCTACTGAAAACACTATATCTGGCCTACTGGCTGTTAAGTAAAGCAATGAGCCAATCATACCTCTGTATAGCTTGCCCTCAACATCCTTTCCCTTCTCATCAAGGCTCAATTTTGTAGAAGTTGGAATGGGTGTTCATAGGACTTGCTATCTTGCAGACCATACCTCTTCAAGCAGCTCCTTGAGGTATTTCTGTTGATGGATATGATTCCATCTTTGGTTTGCTTGATTTGAAGCCAAGGAAGAATCCAAGTTCTCCCTCATACTCATCTCAAATTCGCTCTTCATCAAATCTGCAAACTCATTACACAAATCAGGATTAGTAGCTCCAAACAAAATATCATCAACATATATTTGGACCACTAACAGATCAGTTCCCCTTTCTTTCAAGAATAGTGTCTTGTCAACTGATCCTCTCTTATACGCATTTTCTAAAAGAAAACTGGAAAGTCTCTCATACCAACTCTAGGAGCTTGTTTGAGACCATAAAGAGCTTTGTCGAGTTTAAAAACATGATTTGGCAAGTCACTATCCTCAAAACCAGGGGGTTGCTTTACATAAACATCTTCTTTCAAATAACCATTAAGAAAGGCTGTCTTAACGTCCATTTGAAAGAGTTTAAAGTTCATTTGAGCAGCAAATGCAATTAATATCCTGATAGCTTCAAGCCTGGCTACTGGAGCAAAGGTTTCATCATAATCAATTCCTTCTGTTGATTAAACCCTTGAACCACTAGCCTAGCTTTGTTTCTGACTATAATTCCTGAATCGTCCAATTTGTTCCTGAACACCCATTTAGTTCCAATAACATACATGCTCTCCGTCCTAGGTTCAAGATGCCATACTTGATTTCTCTCAAACTGATTGAGTTCATCTTGCATGGCTAGAACCCAATCCGGATCTGTTAAAGCAACCTTATAGTCTGTAGGTTCAACATTTGATAAGAAGGAATAAAATGCACAAAAGTTTTGCAAAGTAGAGTTCCTTGTCTGCACCCCCTTGTTATATCACTAATGATTAGATCAGTGGGGTGAGAGGACTTATACTTAAAAGATTTGTTCATATCAAAGTTTGCATTTGTGCCTTCTAATGTTGAACCTGTTCCTGTACTGGTTCCCCTGTCTCATTGTTGTTTTGAGCAGGAGAACCAGTTTCCATAGTGGTCTCATCTGCATCATCTTCATGTGGATGAGCATCTGAGTCACTATCTCCTTCCCTTACCTCTTGAGCTACCTATTTGTGCTGGACCAGACTCTTCCTCTCTATGAGAGTTGTGTGGGAGCCGGTTCAGCACCTTCTTCATCCTTAGCTCCTGTAAAGTTCACATACCAATTTCGAACTCATCAACATCTTCAACCTGCACATGCTTGCTGAACATGTTAGTCTCATCAAACAAGAATGGATACTTTCTTCAACACACAAGGTTCTTTATTGAAAATTTGTATGCCTTGCTGTGTGAAGAGTATCCAACGAAAAGCCTCATCACTCCTAGGATCAAACTTGTCCAAACTTGATTTACCATTTTGTGTACAAAACATTTGCACCCAAAAATACGTAAATGTTAATGTTTGGTTTTCTTCCCCTAAGGAGCTCATAAGGTGTTTTCTTCAGTAAAGGTCTCAACTTACCTCTTTCAAAATATAACACGCAGTACTCACAGCCTCAGCCCAGAAGTTTTGAGGAAGACCACTCTCTAGAAGCATTGTTCTTGCCATTTCTTCTAGAGTGCGATTTTTCCTTTCAACCACTCCATTTTGTTGTGGAGTTCTAGGAGCTAAAAAATTGTGAGATACACCATGATCATTACAGTAGGTTACGAAGCTGACATTGTCAAAATTAGAACCATGATCAGACTGGATAGAGACTAGTTGATGACTAACCAGAATTTCAAATTCTTCAAAAGTTTCATTTTTAAACTTCGAAAAGATTGTCCAAGTGAAACGAGAATAATCATCAACTAACACAAACACATAACTATGACCATTTTGACTTTGCACACGAATGGGCCCACACAAGTCCATGTGTACAAGTTCGAAAGGTCTAGTTGTGCTTACAAACTTCTTTGGCTGAAAAGAGGACATGACATGTTTATATTTAGCACATTCATGACAAATATGATCTGTAGCAAACTTGATGTTAGGTAAACCCGTCACCAAGTCTTGAGATCTCAGTTTATTGAGCAAAGAAAAACTTACATGTCCAAGTCTCTTATGCTACAGCCAATGATCATCCTTTATAACACTAAGACAAGTGTCTTACCAACTTTACCTATACCTTTAATCAAACCTTTGCTATTGTCTCCAAAGGTGACACTTCCTCCATCATAGGCTACGAGTGAGAGAAATTGACTTTTATCTCCTGACATGTGTCTTGAGCAACCACTGTCCAAATACCAGTATGGTTTTGCTCTCACTCTAACCTGCACAAACAAATCAAGGTTTTGTTTTACATTGGTCTTCTTTGTTTTATCATGTTTTCCATTGTTAGACCAATTCTGATAAAGGGCATTGTGAACATGAGACTGATTTCTTTTATCATGTTTTTGCTTAGTCCAACAAGTATTAATAACATGACCATACTTACCACAGTAGGTACATACGTGCATGTCCTTTGCAAACACGTACTTACGTCTCCTGAATTCAGAAATCCAAGTCTCATCTCTTCCCAACTTTGGTGGCTGTTGGGAACTGGTTCAAGAATACCCTAATCCAAACCTCTGAGGATTACCAGGTTGTGAGGTCAGAATATTTAAAGTACTCTGAGCATCGAGCAACCTGTTCATCTGTCTCAAGCACTCACTCAAATCCTGTTCCTTGGTTTCAAGTTTCTTAAGTTGAGCTTCATTAAAGTCTGCAGCAATGGCAAGATCCAACTTTGCCTTATGAAGCTCATCCTTAAGTTTTGAAACCAGTTCTGGATCTGGTTCAGACATGGTCGCAATGTTCTTGCCTTTTCTTATTTTGTATAATTCGGATTGAAGATCACAGATCTTACCCTTGCATTCCAAACATAAGTCTTCAACATTAACAGTAGGACCACTTGTGCTAGCAAAAGAAGCTTTTAAATCCACATACTCAGTGAACAATTCTTCCACATCATCAATCAGATAATTATGAGCCAAAATTAAATCAGAATGTTCTAAAGTAAGGCTTTTCTGTTTGAGTAATTCGAAATTTATACCTTCAACTTTAGCCTCCTTGAGTTTACTAAATCCTCTATCATTATTTTGATAAAAATTAGTTTTTGAAAAATCTGATTAAGGTCTTCGCATCTCAAGCTCAATGTTCTTCTGATCCAAACTTATTTCAAGCTCTGAAATTCTTTCTTTCAGGTCTGTACAAATAAGTTCAAGTTCAGCAAAACGGCTTTCACTTAGGTCTAAGTTTCGAGTTACCTCTCTCAACTTCTTTTTGTTAGCTTTATAAGCAGCATTACCTTTAACATTTTGTTCAATAGCAGAATCAATAAAATCTAGTAACTCATCTCTATCACAATATCTCATTTGTTCTTGCATATTAGAAATAGTTACATGTTCTTCATCGGAAGAGCTGCTTCCTGCCATGAGACACATGTGTTCTTTCTTTCCTAAACTGGTATGCTTCTGGTCTATGTCTCCAATCAGTGCAGTCACACACATTAGGGCTTCATCTTCCTCACTTTCACCACCTGAATCAGAATCACCCTAGGCAGCTAGCATAGCCCTCTTAGTCAATTTGTTCTCTCTCTGTCCTCCTTTATCATTCTTCCATGCTGGACAATCCTTGATAATGTGTCCAGTTTCTCCACATTTGAAGCAACCAGTGCTAGAACTAGTCTTCTTCGAGTTTCCCTTGTTATTCCAAGACTTCTCCTTGAACTGCGTTATGAGACTCCTCTCAAACCTCTTAGCCATGAGTCCAATCTCATCGAGATCTTCATCATTTTCCTCACCCTTCAAAGCTAACCCACGACTTTTGGTTGTGCTTTCCTCCTTTGAATCCACCAACATCTCATGAGTCATTAATGACCCAATAAGTTGTTCTATGGACAAGGTCGTTAGGTCCTTAGCCTCTGAATAGCAGTCACCTTGGGCAGCCATTTACCTGTCAAACTTCTCAAGATCTTTCTCACCAAATCTTCATTAGTAAAGTTCCTTCCAAGAGATTTAAGTTCATTTATAATTGACATGAAACGAGTAAACATATCTCTTATATTTTCATCTCGGTTCATATCAAAAGTTTCATATTTAGACATTAGCATATCAACTTTAGATCTCCTGACTTCACTGGTGCCTTCATAGGCTAATTCTAGGGTTTCCCATATTTCCTTAACAGTAGAGCATGCTAAGATTCGGCTTACCTCATTATCAGCAATACCTTGTTGAAGTAGAGACATGGCCTTTGCATTCTTTTCGAGAGTTTTCAGATCTGTAGTAGTGTACTCACTCTCCTTCTTCTCTATTCCATCTGAATTGTTAGCCACATTCTTTGGCCCATTCTTGATGATCATCCAGCACTCATAGTCTGTGCCAATGATCAGATTTCTCATGCAATTTTTCCACCAAGGATAGTTGGTTCCATTGAACTTTGGCAGCCTTCATCCTCCGGTGTTACCGTTTCAAGAAGTTAGGCTCTGATACCAATTGTAGTGCAAGTGACACTCATGAGGGGGGGGGGGTTGAATTGAGTTTTTGTCCGAATGTTGTAAATTTTTCGATTATAGTAAGAACAGTAAAGGAACAGTTCTCTAGCAGCGGAAATAAAAGCAGTGAATAAACAACACAAGAATTTAACGAGGTTCGACTTCTAATAAGTCTACGTCCTCCACTCACTCACTCTTTTATTAATCAACTCAGAATAACAAAATAATTACACTCAATCACTTATGCACCTATGCACAAGATGATACCCCAACTTCCACCTATGGAAGTTCGACCCAACCACCAACTATGATGGTTCAAATGAAGTTGATCCCCGATCAACTTCCCCAGCAAGCTGAACTCACAATTTGCTCACTTATAACAAGTGTTCTCTCAAGAACAAACAACCTTACACGCTTAGAATGAGAGTTGTTTAAGATCTATGTGGTATTAGGGTTTGTGCTAGGTTTGAGAGCTTGAGAGAGAGAATGCTTTTGCTTAGAGTATATGAAAATATGCATGCAAAAGCCCCACCGTTTGTGTGCTAGCAGAACTCCTTAAATAAGCCTTTGGTAAGTAAATGTTATATGATAGTATGAGAGTATATTTTCCTCGGAAGTATGAAAATTATTCCAAGGAAAATATACTCACTGATTTTATTTGATATCAAACAAAATCAGTATAATATCATATAACACACTTACCATACTTAAGAAATCTTGCTAAGAAGGGGGTACCATACTAAGAAGGAGAGTGTTAAGAAGGGGGTACCATACTAAGAAGGCAAACATTGCATCTAAGACCTAAATGCTACAACATGATCTTGGTCTTCATGCAATTCTTCAAGACTTGGCTTCACAAGCTTCATCTTTCTATCCATTGAACTCGTACTTTGGCACCTACACATGTAAGAACATGCATGCAATATAATAGTTCAATATAACCGGTTATGTTTGCCGAGACATAGTGTTCGAGAAACTCTCATCAAAGAGTTCCATGAAGGAGGCTTAGCAGGACACTTTGGTATTGAAAAGACTATAATAATGGTGAGTGATTAATTTTATTAGCCCAAGCTTATGCATGATGTCGAGTATATTATTAGAAGGTGCTTAGTATGTAAACGAGCTAAGGGACATTCTCTACCCCAAGGCCTTTACATGCCATTGCCAACTCCTCAAGCACCTTGGGAAGACATAAGTCTCGACTTCATTACGGGACTGCCAAGCACTCAACACCACAAGGATGCCATCATCTCGCATCGAAAGACACATCGAAAGACTCATTCTGAAAAAATATGTAATTAAAATACAGAAACGATAACTATATTTTGGAACATAGAAAATAAAAATAAGGACTATATTCTAAGACGAAAGGATTATAAGAGTGTTAATTTAAATAGAACCGAGGAAAATATTACTTTACTCAAAAGTAAGTTTATCATTATCCTGTATTTGCTTCAAAACGGGTGAAAATAGTTTAGATATGGATTAGAAATAGTTACCTTAATTAAAGATGTATGTTTCTCTTAAACAATATTATTCAAAAAATACTTTTCTTCAAAATGAGCTATTACCCATTGCCTAGAAATAATGCACTAACAATATATTTCTCATAATGTTTTTGCAGAGTCTGTGGAGGAGTCTAAGCATCATAGCTAATATGGAGGAGGACATGGATACGATGGATACGACGGTCATTACCCACCCAAAGAAGAGGAGAGTGAAGTTATAGACCCTGAAGGCTATGGTGGTCACGGAGGTAACGGTGGTGGTCACGGAGGGTGGTGGCCACGAGGATATGGTGGCGGCCACATACGTTATGGTGGTGGAGGTTACGGAGGACATGGTGTATACGGTGGCGGCCACGGAGGTGAGGTCGAGCCAATTTACCCCGTTCCTTTCTCGCATCGAAAGACTCATCCTCAGTATATGCATTAATATAAAAAAAAATTATAATTCACATTGCCACTAGGGGGGGTCTATGTGCAGGGGAGGGCAACGGTGGGGGGGGGGGAGTTGGGGGGGTGTGTATGCAAGAGAGGGTATGGGCAGGGCATGGTGTCTGGAGGGGGGTTCTGTGTTTAAGGGGGGAGGGCTGGCAGCAGTAGGGGGGACGGGAGGGGAGGGGCAGTAGTGGGGAGAAGGGAGGGGTTCTATGCAGGGGCAACATTGGGGGGGAGGGGGAGGGCCAGTAGTGGGGAGAGGGGAGGGGGGGTCTGTGTGCAAGGGGGTAAGGCTGGCACCACTGGGGGGGAGGGCAGGGTCAGTTGCGGGGCAACAGTGGGGGTGAGGGGAGGGGAAACAGTGTGTGGGGGGGAGGGTGTGGGGAGGGGGGTCTGTGGGTATAGGGGAAGGGTGTGCAGGGGAGGGGAGGGGTGTGGGGGGGGGAAGGGAGGGGTGTGGGGGGGGGGGGGAGGGGGCTGTGTAGGGGGAGGGGGCATGTGCAGGGGCTTGGGAGGGTTGACAGCAATGAGTGATCACCTGCCCACTACTGGCAGCCCTCCCATGCCCCTGTACATGCCCCACTCCCCTCCCATGCACACTCCTCCCCTCCCTCCCACACTGTTGCCAGTCTTCCCCCTCTGATGCCCCGCACAAAACCCTTTCCTCCCCCACTGCTGCCAGCCCATTAGCCCACCCCTACACTCCCCCCAGCCCTGCCCCTGCCAGCCCTACACGCCCCCCTTCCCACCCTTAGCCCACCCCTGCACAGCCCTGCATGTGCACCTCTACACAGAACCCTCCCCTCCCCCTTCCCCACAACTGCAAGCCCTTCCCCCCTTGCACACAGGACCCTAAAATGCAACAAAAGTTAGGAGTTAGATCAACACAATATAAAAAAAATGACTGGATAAGTATGATATGGAAGCGAAAAGGCAAAATGACCTTTTCGTTCCCGAAATGCAACCAACAACAACCGCAAGCCTAAATTGGTTGGCAAACATGCTACCACCTTGCATTCTTATGGTACATCAATTGAGCCAAGGTCCACTGAAACATTCTTATGAACAAGAGCTAGTAAACTTGCATCAACTACTCCTGTATCAGGTACATTCACTTCATGGTCTAGCCTCTTTTTATAGAAGGTTTGTGCGCAACTTTAGTGTTGTAGCTCCTATGACAGAATGTATCAGGCAAGGGAAGTTTAGATGGACCAAGGCAACTCAACAAGCATTTGATAGCATTAATGACTTGTTGTGCAATACCCCTATTCTTACACTTTCAGATTTCACTCAACCTTTTGAAGTTGAATGTGATGCTATGGGGTTGGCATTGGTGTTGTGTTGATACAAAAGAAGCGGCCTATTTCATACTTTAGTGAAATTGGGTTGTGCCAAGCTCAATTACTCTAAAGTTGAAAATATTTTAATTAAGCATGCCTTGATAAAAAAAGTATTAAATACTAATTATATTGAAAAAGAAGTCTAATGGAATTGAGAAACCTAAAAATCCTAAAAGGATAAAAAGGAAAAGACTCCTAGTGATGATTAACGTCTCAAATTAATTATCATGTTCATCATCAATTTTCATTAAACTTTATCTCTTTTCCTAAGCCCAACCAAGGAAGCCTTTATATAAATATTCTAATACCCAATTATTTTATCCCACACAAATTATATTTTTCTCTCTCCTTCAAGCCCTTCACCCTACTCGACTTTTCTGTCTCTTCTTGGCACGTCATTCTCAATTCTTCTTCCAAACCCTTTTCTTCTTGTTCAAGTAACGTTTCTTCTTCAACCAAAAACGTCACCAGAAATCCGAAAACACCACACAACCACCGACGGTTGTTGTGCTACGTCACCCCTTGCCGACGCCTTCTTTGTTCTCTCCTTTGATTGGTTGTTTTCTTTTCTTCCTTCTTCAGATTCCATTAAAGACTATATTTTTTTATGTTTTCTATTGTTGTTAATCATGTTTATTAGTTTAAATTACTGTTTTTAGTAAGTAATTTCGATTCATCTATAGTTTATATTATAAGAAAAATTTCAGATTTGTTATTATGATTAGATTTTTAGTTTTAAACATGAAAATATGAATTTTTAGGGTTTTAAATTGCTAGAAAACCATAGTAGCATATTATGTACTATGAGATTAAAGAATATGATTTTAAATATGTTATACATGTTTTAAGGAGGTTTATTAATTTTTAAAGTTGCTGTAATTTCAGAAAGGGTTTATTTATAGAGTTTTTAAGAGTTTTTAGTTACTAGTATGGTAGCACTATGCTAGGAATTAAAAATAATTCAAGTTTTGATATTAAACTCGAGTTTTAAACATTTTTAAAGGGGGTTTTAAGTACTTTAAGGCTGCTGTAATTTTTATTTAAAGTTATTAATTTCGGTTACATTGATTTCTAGGCGGAGAATATCTCGTAGGGGATTTTTAAAGGATTAAAAGTGACCTACAGACTAGTTTACACGAGGTACGTACATAATTATGTGCTATGTGATTAGTATCATGTTCTAAGGAAGAATAAATGTTAGTAGCATGTATAAGAACTAATTTTTGTTCATATATATGTGATTTCTAGTAAGTGATTTACGTGTTTTATGCTTGTGTGCAAGCATGTGATTTGAGATTTATTATGAATACTATATTGTATGTTTGTATGGAATAATTGATGCAAGCATGAAAAGAAAGTTTATTTATTGATTCGCATGAAGAATTAATATATGTTATGGAATTGAATCATGTTATTCATGTATTCCTTGATTAGTATTATTTTATTATCTTATGAGGACTGTGGATCTTATCTGGTAAGTTTGACAAGTTATGCCTATACAAAGGTAAGATTATTATTGGCTAGGTTCAACAAGTAAAAGAAAGCTGAGATTAAAAAGAAAGTATTCTTGGATTTGTAAGTTGTGATCACTTGTTAATCCGATGATAAAAGAAGTTCAGTTGTGACTGTCTGGTGATTATTTATGTGTTGCTTGTATGTGTGTCATAACAATTAATAATATGTAAATAACGTAAAGTGTAACGAGAATAGTTATAGACTTTAGACTTGTGCACGTCTAGAGTTGGACATTAGGAGTTGGGGTACATGGTGAGCGAGCCATGTCTTTTTACAGTAATGGATTGATCACCATTTCTTTTTTGAGTTATCAAAAGTTCCTCGATATCGTAGGTCAATCTGAAATGCGTGTATGCTAGTAGCACCCGTATTTCGTCTTCGTAGGTGATACATTATTAGATAAGACAACTCAGTTCCAATAACTATTCATTACAGTAATAAAATGATGTTTGGAGTTTAGTTCAGTAAAAGTTCTTTGCGGAATGTTATATGTTTATATTATTATTTATCCCTGTATCTTAATTATGTAGTATCATGTTTAGGAATGCTTATGTTTGATATGTAGTACTCAACTTTGCTGATTACGTGCGTTGTTTGTGTGTGTGATTATGGCTTTGCCTTATTGATCTTGTGATGATCCTTTATGATGAGTATAGTCAGTATAGCATTGACATTACGGTTCGCAGATGTGCATAATTGAGAATCTGGAATGGGGAAATTGTGTAACTAGTATACTTTAATTTCTGCTTTATTGCGAACATATTTTGTTTAAGTTGTTTGAGTTGATTAAGTTAGTTTGTTTAAGTCCTAAACATTTATTATTCATTTTGAGTTATAATAAAGTTAAAGTTTACTTAATTATTTTCCCGCTGCAAAATTCTGAATAAGCCGATACTTATCACACGAGATAATACTTGGGTAATTCTCTACTTGTATATTATAAAAGTATTTTCTAAAAAGAGATAATTATCGGGGGGTTACAAAGTTGTATCTGGGAGCTTTAGGTTATTTTCAAAACTTATAGGCGCCTAATTAACTAACTAGCTAACTATATTATAGAGTATATTATATTTTGAAATTGCTCCTACTTATTCATTTTCAAAACTTATATAGATATATTATATTATAATACAAAAAAAAATTTAGACCGAATTTTTTTTACATAACGAATTTTTTTTTCGAAAATTCTCATGGTTCGAAATTGTTTTTTAGTATTCGAAATTTTTTTCGATTATCATATTGCTTCGGAAATTTTTTTCGAATATTTTGTTAACTCCGAAATTTTTTCGGAAAGTCGAATTTTTTTTTCGAATGTTAGTAGTACGAATTTTTTTTTACTCGAAATTTTATAGACACTTAAGTAATATTATTCATAAAAGTGTATGCATTATATTTTCATGCCTTTAAGATTTATATTATTGCTTGTAGAATGGGTAGTATAGGAAGGGCATATAGGATAGAAATATTATAGCCTGCATTCAATAGTTAGTTCAGCATCATTATATTTTTCTTCCTTGTGATAATGCATTATTATTATTCTTTCCTGCTAACGATGCATTATTATTATACTTTCCTGCTAATGATGCATGAAGTTTTTCTTCCCTGCTAGCTGTTTATATTTTCTTGCCTGCTAATAGTTATGATTTCTGCCTTTGATTGTACTTACTCTTATTGTTTCTTGTGGAATACGTTAGAGAGAGTACTAAGACATTATGGTTTATTGTTTGTAGTTCCTAAACATGTTGCCAGACTAGGAAGCTACTATAACCCTATCATCCTGAGTGACGATGAAGTTGACAAGACAATGCACCTCGACGATAGAGAATACAGGATCTAGAATGACTATGCGTTCATCTTGAGGAAAGGGATACCTAGTGACGATGAGGTTATAATAGCACTTGACAATGCTAGGGGCAAAACTAGGAAAGACATTTATCATGTTTGTTTCAGGTATGAATCTGAGACTGAACCTGAGGAGGATGAGGATACTCGACCCATTAGAAGATCCAAGACGCAAAGGAAGTACATCAATTATCATGAGGATGGGAAAGAAGAGGAAGCTGATGATACAACATTTATGCCTAATCAGTATTGAGAAGCTAAGGATAGGAATAACAATGGAGTACCTTAGATTAATTTTATGTCTCTGATATATATATACATGGAATATTAGCTTTAGAAATAATGTTGGATGTGTGCCAACAGTGATAGAGAAGTTTTATAGAATTATTGTTTTAGGAAAATATAATACTATAACATTCTTTTTACCCTTTATGGAAATAAAAATTATATTTGTTTATATGAGTGAGTAAGAATTTATTCTGGGCACGTGATGGGAATATTTTTATTATTTAAATTTTCATTATGTGATGATATTCTTACTTGCTTGTTCTACTTTCATGTTGATGTAATATATTTTACATGAACAATTATGTGATTATTAGAGAACATTTCATGTTGAAACTAGTGAGAAATTGTCTGTTGATGCGATCTTTAACGATCAAATCAAATGTTGCCTTATTAGATGGACATATAAGTTATACTGGAACCTAAGTGGAGTATATTACTTTCAGGTCCCGGAGTAGAATGCTAACAATACTGATCTAGCTGCTGCTTTCGCCTTTTGGCGGAGAAATTGACCAAGAGAGGGTTGAGCGTCCTGAGACTGCTGGAGAAATGTTCGAAAGATTAGCTAAAGTTAAACCACCTATTTAAGGGGTACTGTCCGACCTTCTTAGAGAATTGGATTAGGGAGTTCGAAAACTATTTGAGGTAGTGAACTGCCCTGTGAGATGAGAGTAGGTCAGGCTGTGTTATACTGAAGGATGAGGCTGACCTATGGTGGAGGGAAAATGGTGCTAGATGAGTGCTGCTGAAGGATTCAATTGGGAAGATTTGTGGTTGCCTTAAGAGGGAAGTTTTACCCTGCCTTTATGAGGAAGCAGAAAGCCCAAAATTCATTAACCTTAGGATGGTTATGACCATCTTTGAGTACTATGGAAGTTATAGCCCTTCTAGATTTGCACCTGAGGTTGTAGCCACTGAGGAGCTTAGGGCCTAGAGGTTCGAGCAAGGCTTAACTGATGAAATCCAATTGGGATTAGGAGGTGAGACCTTTACGTCCTATAGTGTTGTATGGGAGATCATCTCATATTTATGGTTACATGCCAGGAGAGATAAGAGAAATGGGTAGTGGTGAAAAGAGAAAGGATGTTAATACTGGAGGAAACCAAGGGAATTTCAAGAAAAATCGGAATGGTAATGGGAATTTCCAAGGGAGAAACAACCAGGATAACCGCACAAGGGTAAACCTGAAGAGTGCATCATTGTAGTTTGTGACAAAAACCATCTGGGAAGGATGTAAGGGAGAACCAGTGACTTGCAACTACTGCCAGAAGAAGGGTCATAGGGAGTATGAGTGTTATTCTAAGCATGGTAAAGACATGAAGGGTCAAGGGAATAGTAACAGGTCAGATCAGATCCAACCAGTATGGAAACCAAGGTTCTAAGCCTGGAGGACAACAAAACAATCAAGGAAACTATAGTAAGCCTGCAAATTAGAACCCAACCAGAATAAGCCTGCGGGAAAATGTATGTGATGAGTCGAAAGGAAGCTGAGAAATATGCCGACGTAGTTTCTGGTAATTTTTCTATTAACTCAGTCCTTGTTAAAACATGTTTTGATTCAGGGGAACTTATTCTTTTATATCGTCATGTCATAAAGAGTCTGGGTTAGTAGATTTGAATATGACTTGTCTATTAGATTCCTACTGGGAAATCATAAGGTGTACTAAGTTGTTTAGAAACCTGCCTTTGAAGATAGGAGGCTGTGTTTTCCGGTCTGACTTAATAGAATTTAATTTGGGAGACCTGGATGTGATTCTTGGAATGAACTGGTTGAGTCTTTACAAGGCTAATATTGATTGTGAGATTCAAAAGGTAGTGTTGAGAAACCCTTTGGGAAAATTGACCTTCTATAGACGTTTTGGGAAACCTAAGAAATTTGGAGTCATCTCTGCTATGCAAGTGAGGAAATTGATGAGAAAGGGGTGTGAGTTATTTTTCTGTAGTGTGCAGGATGTGAGTAAGGAAGCCGAGTTAAAACTTGAGGATGTCCAATAGTGAACGAATTTATGGATGTGTTTCCAAGCGAGATATTCAGGTATGCCCCTGCTAGAGCTGTTGAGTTCACCATAGACTTAGTTCTGGAACTGCACCTATATCTAAGGCACCCTATAGAATGGCACCTCCTGAGATGAGTGAGTTGAAGGTGCAATTGCAAGACTTCTTAGATAAAGGTTATATTAGGCCTAGTGCATCACCTTGGGGAGCTCCTGTGTTTTTCGTGAAGAAAAAGGATGGAGTATGAGGTTATGTATTGACTATAGGGAGTTGAATAATGTTACCATCAAAAACAAGTACCCTTTGCCTAGAATAGATGACCTATTCGACCAATTAAATGGAGCGAGTGTGTTCTCGAAGATTGACTTACGTTCAGGATATCATCAATTGAGGGTAGCTGATAAGGATGTACCTAAGACTGCCTTTAGAACACGTTATGGTCACTATGAGTTCACTGTAATGCCATTTGGGTTAACCAATGCTCCTGCCATTTTTATGGATTTAATGAATAGATCTTTCATGAGTTTCTAGATAAGTTTGTAGTGGTTTTCATTGATGACATTTATATATTCGAGGAATGAAAGTGAGCATGATGACACTTGAGGATTATTTTGAGACTTGAGGAAAAACCAATTATATGCCAAGTTCTCTAAGTGTGAGTTTCGTTTGGAGAAAGTAGCATTTTTGGGTCACTTGTGTCTAAGGAAGGAGTCTCGTAGATCCTACTAAGATTCAAGCTGTGAGTGAGTGGCCAACTCCAAATAATGTGTCAGATATTAGAAGTTTCCTTGGTCTAGCTGGCTATTATAGGAGATTTGTGAGAGATTTCTCGAAGATAGCGAGACTCATGACCAACTTGATGAAAAAGGAGTCAATTTGAGTGGAGTGAAAAGTGTAAGAAGCTTTTAGATTTGAAGGATCGTTTAACCTCTGCACCTTTTTAACCTGCCTGATGGAAATGAGGGATTTGAGGATTATAGTGATGCTTCGAAAAATGGTCTAGGATGTGTGTTACAGCAGAATGGGAAGGTAATTACGTATGCTCGCGTCAATTGAAACCTTATGAGCAATTACCCTACCCATGATCTAGAGTTAGTTGCCATAGTGTTTGCATTGAAAATTTTGGAGACTTTTTTTTGGCATTCTTTATGAGACTTGTAAGATATCACAACCATAAGAGCTTAAAGTACATTTTCACCCAAAAAGACCTGAATATGAGGCAAGAAGATGGCTGAGTTGATAAAGGATTATGACCTAGAATCCAGTATCAATAGGGGAAAGCAAATGTGGTGCTGAGCCTAGTAGAAAATCGAGTCATAGCTTAGTGCTTTGATAGTCCTGAGGAGTTGTGTCGAGATATGCAAAGGTGAGCTAGAAATTTAAATCCTGGGAAAGTGAGGCAACTTAGTACTCTTTCTTTGGGTGTCAGTTTTCGATGAGATCATGAGGGTCAAGTTGGTGATGAGCACCTAGATAAGATCAAGGAGAAAATGAAGCAAGGAAAGGAACGACTTTAAGATTCATGATGATGGGAGTCTAAGGTTTAAAGGGAGGTGGTGTGTAACCACAGAAGTGTAATGACCTTAAGAGACGCCTTATGGATGAGGGCATAATACTCCATTCTGTGCACCCTGGGGTGAAAATTGTATAAAGACCTTAAGGTTATCTATTGGTGGCCAATGAAGCGAGAGGTAGCTGATATGTGTTAAGTGCCTAACCGTCAGAAGGTGAAGATAGACCATAAGAGACCATGGGAAGGTTCAATCGTTAGAGGTCCTGGATGGAAGTGGGATTCTATTTCTATGGACTTTGTGACTGCCTTACCTAAACGAGAAGTGGAAATGACACCATTTGGGTTATTGTGGATAGATGACCAAATCCGCTGTTTATACCTATTAAGGAGACATGGAAAAAGAAACAGCTCGCTAAGACTTACATTAACATGTAGTGAGACTACATGGAGTTCCAAAGGATATCATTCTATCGTGACTCTAGGTTTCTTTCGAAATTTGGAAAAAGGTCCAATTAAATCTTGGGACAACATTGAAAATGAGTACAGCCTTTCA